>NC_135307.1:71485509-71801855 GCF_048772815.1 Callospermophilus lateralis | reverse complement strand
ATGTTTTTTTTTTTTCATTTAAAAAATTTACATAAAACTTTCCTTCTTCACCCAACATTATGGTACTGAAATTTTTTTATTCAGTACATAGGTGTGGTACTGGGAAGAGTTGAAGCCAATAAACAGTACATTCAGTACTTTCATGGCTGTATAATGCTTCACATGTGGCTACATTGCCATTTATGTCTTCATCCTAACTGGCTGATTGTTTCCAGTTCTTTAGGATTACACGGTTCAATCCTATGAACATTCTTCTATTTCTCTCCTGGTGTAAGTATCGTGTGAGTATTTCTCTTGGGTACCTATCTAGGAATGGAATGCTGAGTTGTAGCATATAAAAATGGTCAGGTTTAAAAGATGATTCCAATGGGCCTTCCAGGGGCATTTGCATTTTTAAATTTAAGAATAGTCTTGCTTAATTCTTTAACAGCATGCAACAAATCTGTTCTTTCTGAGGTCTCGTATGAATTGCGTATTATCTTCAGAGTAAGTGCTTAGTGGGTTGTGGTGGTGGGCAAATAAGGCAATATGGAAAATCTGGCAATGTTTTCAGAGTAGCTTTGTCAGACAGATGTTTTCAGAGTTCAAATGAGTCAGAGAGTTGTTTATCTTTGGATCACAGCCAATGAAGATAGGAATTCTGACAATAATGGCTAAAGAAAAATTATATAACATTATATAACATTCCAGAAGGCACTAAAAGAAAACAATTTTCTTAACAATTTACATTGTCTTCACTGAAGATAGGAATTCTGGCAATAATGGCTAAAGAAAAAATTATGTAACGTCCCAGAAGGCATTAAAAGAAAACAATTTTCTTAACAATTTACATTATCTTTAAGAGAATTATTAAATATAATGAAAAGGAAAGGTGAAAGTAAACAAACAGATCTGTTAACCTCCTTTTTTGTTCACATTATAAAACAATCTTCAACAGCTGTTTACCCAATTTAAATTAAACCATTTAAATCACGTGAATAAAAAAAAAAATTATTTGGATCCATTTTTTCATGAGCGCTCATCATATATGACATATGGACATACGTACATTCAAACACAAAACACAAGTGTGCACACATAATACATATGACACATAACATAATAGTAAAGGCCTTATAACTTTTTACAGGTGAAATCTCCATTGCAATGTTTAAAAACTCTATAGTCAAAAAATAGGACTGATCAGCAAAACATTAACCTAGGTCTGTATGAGCTCAAAAAAAAAAAAAAATGGGAAAGGGCAATAATAAAATAGATATTGAAAAAAGCATTCTGGTTCTGTCGCAGATGTAAGAATAACCAAACTGAAGTTCTGGATATCACATCTTCTTTTTGGTCTGTAGAAATCGCTTTAGGTAATCTGTCTGGAATCCAAATCAGCTGCTGTTCTCCCTGTGGAAACACATAAACAGACCCCCGATTCCAGGCAATCACTGGGTCAGGACCTTAGTTAATCTCTCTGGAATCCAAATCGGCTGCTGTTCTCCCTGTGGAAACACACAAACAGACCCCCGACTCCAGACAATTACTGGGTCAGGACCTTTCCATTGTCCTGTTAGAATATCCTTCCAAAGTACCTTGGGCTTATATACATTTTTTGGACACATATGCCTTTCCGCAGCACTAAGCCCTGATGAATCCAAATTTAAAAAGTTTAGAGTAAAAAGGGTTATTTTAAGTTTATCTTTGGGGAATATATACCCCTTCCCAATTCCTTCTTTTTGCTTTAATAAGTACATTTTAATAGTTTGATGAGCTCTTTCAACTATGCCTTGTCCCTGTGGATTGTATGGGATTCCTGTTATATGAGTAATGCCAAATGATGAGCAAAATTGTTTAAAAGAGGTAGAAGTATAACCAGGGGCATTATCTGTTTTTAACTGTTTTGGAACGCCCACAGTGGCAAAATTTTGTAAGCAATGAGCTATAACATCTTTAGTTTTTTCTCCGGCATGAAGGGAGCCCATCAAAAATCCAGAAGAAGTATCAACTGTAACATGCAAATATTTTAATTTTCCAAATTCTGGCAAGTGTGTGACGTCCATCTGCCAAATATGGTTAGGTATCAATCCTTTAGGATTGACTCCAAGATTAACTTGTGGTAAAAAGGTCACACAATTTTGACATTGTTTTATTATTTGTCTAGCTTGTTCCTTAGTTATTTTAAAACGCTTTTGTAAAGTATTAGCATTGACATGGAACTTTTTATGAAAATTTATAGCTTCTTCTAGTGTAGAGAAAATATGTATGTCATGTGTAGTTTTATCTGCTAAATCATTGCCCAAACTAAGGGCTCCAGGCAATCCTGTATGTGCCCTGATATGTCCTATAAAGAATGGATCTTTTCTGTCCCAGATTAGACTTTGTATAGTGGAAAGCAAAAAGAAAATAGTAGAGGAAGGGGAAATCCTACCAGCATCTTCAAGGAATACTATAGCATTAACTATATACTGACTATCGGAAAATAAATTAAATACAGAATTTTTAAACATCACAAAAGCCTGTAATACTGCCTTAAGCTCTACCTTTTGAGCTGATTGTTTGGGTACTAAAAATGTAAAAGTTTGATCAGGTGTAACTATTGCTGCTGTACCATTATTTGATCCATCAGTGAATATATTTGGAGCATTCCCAATAGGTGTTTTTCTTGTCATTTTTGGAAAAATTACAGGATGCGATGACCAAAAAGACAATAAAGGATTGGATGGTAAGTGGTTATCAAATGAAACATTAGATTTGCACATGATTATTGCCCAAGTATTTAACTCATTAGCTAACTCATCAATTTGATTCATAGTATATGGAGTAATAATTTTATTGGGAGAAATTCCAAACACTCCCTTTGCTGCTTTTATTCCTTTGAGTATTAATTGTCCTACAGCCTCAGGATACCTAGTAAGAATAGTGTTAGGAGAATAAGATAAATGTATCCATAATAATGGGCCTTCTTGCCAAAATACTCCTGTAGGAATATTTTTTGTTGGTAGTACAATAAATAATAAAGGCAAACTTATATCAATTCTATCCAAATGCATATTTTCCATATATGTTTCAATGATTTTTAATGCCTTTTTTGCTTCAGGCGTTAACATTCGGGGTGAATTTGGATCTGATGGACCTTTTAGGATATCAAATAAAGGTCCCAACTCTCCTGTTGGTATACCTAGATAAGGCCTTATCCAGTTTATGTCTCCTAATAACTTTTGAAAGTCATTAAGTGATTTGAGTTGATCTACTCGTATTTGAATTTTTGGTGGACGGACCATGGTTGAGGATAATAGAACTCCTAAATAATTAATTGGAAAATTTAATTGTACTTTATCTATTGCTATCTCTAGATTATAATTTTTTAATAAGTTTGTAAGTGTGGCATAACAGTCCAGCAATGTGTTTTTAGCTTTGTGTGCTAATAATACATCATCCATATAGTGAAATATTTGTAGTTCAGGATTTTGATTTCTAAGTGGCTGGATTGCTTTGTTAACATAAATTTGACACATAGTTGGGCTGTTAGCCATCCCTTGAGGGAGTACTTTCCATTCATATCTCTGATCAGGCCCTTCATGATTCAGTGCAGGGATAGTAAATGCAAAACGTGGACTATCCTCAGGATGAATTGGAATTGAAAAAAAACAATCTTTAATATCTATAACTAAAACATACCAAGTTTTTGGCAAAGCAGACAATTGAGGAATCCCCGATTGAGCAGGTCCCATAATAACCATCTCATTATTAATGGCTCTTAAATCTTGCAATAATCTCCATTTACCAGATTTCTTTTTGATGACAAAAATGGGAGTATTATGGGGAGATACAGAAGGTTGTATATGTCCTTCTGCTAATTGTTGTTTGACCAGATCATGGGCTGCTAGTATCTTTTCTTTAGTCAGGGGCCACTGAGGAACCCATACTGGTCTTTCTGATTTCCAAGTAATTTTTATTGTCTCAGTGGCCCTTTCTGAAAATCCAACCCATGTCTGTCTGTTCCTTGATCTATTTGTATTGGTGCTGCTATACCTTGTTCTTGTTTTCCTAATCTTTTTCCTTTCCTAAAACCTTGTCTAGTCATAATAGTGGGTGCATTTTGGTTGATGTTATTTGTTAATGTCAAACCTAATTGATCTAGGACATCTCGTCCCCATAAATTTATAGGAAGATAATCCAATACATATGGCTGTATAGTTCCTTCACATCCTTCAGGATCCTTCCAATCTAATACCATTGCACTTCTATGGGGATTAGTCGCCACTCCTAGGCCTCGAAGCGTTTGAGTGGCTTGTTGTAATGGCCAATGTTTTGGCCATTCTTGACGAGAGATGATGCTAAGGTCTGCACCTGTATCCAGTAGCCCATTAAATTCATGTCCTTGAATATTTAGTTTTAGCATGGGGCGAGAATCTAAATTTAAAGACAGCATAGCCCAATCTACACCTGTGGAGCCTAATCCCTTGGAACCTCTTTCTATAGCACGACTGGAAAATTTATCATGTAGGCTTGGTATTATTAGTAACTGTGCTATTCTATCTCCTGGTGAAATTACTGATATACCATTTGGAGAACTGGCTATAATTTTTATTTCACCTTCATAATCAGGATCAATTACCCCAGGACTTATCATAAGTCCTTTTAGAGTAGAAGAGCTGCGTCCCAATAATAAGCCTACTGTTCCTTTGGGAAGAGGTCCTTTCACCCCTGTGGGAATGATTTGAACTCCCATCTCTGGAGTTAGTACTGATCTGGCGGAGGCGCAGATGTCCAACCCTGCGCTCCCTCTGGTTTGTCTGATGAGGGATCTGATGGACAATGTGTCCTGGGCACTACCCTGATGGGGTTGCTGGGTTCCTCCAGTGCTCCGTATATTTGTGGTTTTGGGCCCCGGAGCATTGGGCCCCCCTGTCCATTTTTTGGCAATGGAGCCCAGTACCTTTCTCCACGATATCGTGGATAAACACTTGGTCCTTGTTCGTTTTTTGATAATGGAGTACCCTCTATGGTGGTTTGAGAACGGCATTCATTAGCCCAATGTCTCCCTCTACGGCATCGTGGGCAAATACCCGGTATTCTACTCCTTTGATACCTAGTTTTGTTAAACCCTCCTCCTATGGGGCAATTCCTTTTAAAATGTCCTGTTTGTTCACAATTGTAGCATGTTCTTGGCCTGGAATCTAAAGCCTGTTTTACTGCAGCTGCCACAATTTGCCCTTGTTCATTAATGTCTCTGGCATCTAAAGCCTGTTTTACTGCAGCTGCCACAATTTTCCCTTGTTCATTAATGTCTCTGGCATCTAAAGCCTGTTTTACTGCAGCTGCCATGACTTGCTCTTGTTCATTAATGTCTCTACATAATTTAATATATGTGTTTAAATCTTCATGTTTCCATGGTCTAATGATATCTCTGCACCAACGATTCGCTTGGTCATAAGCCAGTTGTTTTATTAATGGCATTGCTTGTTCTGTATTCCCAAAAACTCTGGTAGCTGTTTGAATAAGCCTATCTACAAATTCAGCATAAGATTCATTAGTTCCTTGTATTATCTTAGATAATTGACCTTGTAAACCTCCATGTCCTTGTAAAGTCTTCCATGCCTTAACTGCATCTACAGCAATTTGTAAATATACACCAGGATCATATGCAATTTGTTGCTGCTGATCCTCATAAGGTCCCTTTCCTAACAACATATCTAGATTTCTCTGAGGATAACCAGCTGCTGCATTTCGCCTAGCTGTCTCCTTGCAAAATTCCTCATTGGCAACCTTCCATAACAGGTATTGTCCTCCATTTAGCACAGCTTTACACATATTAGCCCAATCTGCTGGCGTCATGTTCAAGTTGGTAATGGATTCGACCAAGCTTACAGTGAAGGGTGCTTGAGGACCATAGGTTGTCACAGCCTCTTTTAGCTGCTTCACTGTTTTGAAATTTAAAGTATGGTAAACTCGCTGCCCTCCTACCTCAAATACAGGGCATGTTAATACTTGAGATCCTGTCTCAGGATCTGAACTATCCACTGCGGGGGTTGGGGGCCTCTCAGCATATGAAGGTGGCCTTGTCAGTTGGACACTTACGTCCTCTGGTGATAGAAAGGTGTTAGTAGCAGTCTCCTGTAGAGGTGGTGCTGTTGGTTGGACACGTAAGCCCTCTGGTGATAGAAAGGTTTTAGTAGCAGTCTCCTTTTGTAACTTTCCCCCTGATGGCTTTTTCTGCTCTAAACTTTCTTTCTCTGTCTGATTAGCTCGAAAGACCTTCTCTTTTCCTTGAATCTTTTCCTCTTTCTGACTAACTTGAGAGACCTCCTCATTTACTTGAATCAATATGTCTTCTCCTTCCTCTACCTTTGTCTGAATTGAAGGTTTTGGACTAAGCAAACAAGATACGAACGTCCACAATGGCAATGTGCCTGCTGGCAGAGTTCCTGGGCTGTTCTTTTCTATTCTTTTTAAATCTTCACCATGATGGTTCCATTGTGATATACTTAACAACTCCTCCTTAAAAAGCCATGGGCTACATTTTTGCATTGTATCAACGTATGCCCTGACTGCTCTTGATTTTACTGGGATGCCTCCTTCCTCTAACAATTTACTTAACACTCTTTCGGTTTGTTTTTTACTAATTTCTGATCCCGTGTTTCTACTATAATACAACCCAACAAGATGACGCCAAACAAAACCGAGACAGAATGAAATAAAAATGGAACCACACAAAATCATTATAACCTTTCTATCCTCCTTACATGTGCATCCGTCCTTTCTCCCTATCTGTTCCTCAGACGTAAATAGTTTTTCCTCAGAAGTGAGCGGTTTTTCTTCCGTCTCACTCATCTCCAGGGACAGGCAACTTAAAACAAAAATGAAGCAAAACAAAAGAGGAATCTTAAAATGGCTCCCCATCCTCTCACCCTGCCCTCAGGGGCGAGCGGTTTACTTACCCTCAGTCGCTCCCCGTGCGAGCCACCAAATGCCGCAGTCTGGCTGGGCACAATTCAGGAGCCACTTGTCAAAAGAAACTAACTTTATTTTTAGAACTACACAAGATAAACAAAACAGCTCCTCAGGAATAAAACCCTCAGAGCCCAACTGCCACCACCGGCTTCCCACAAGCCACACACCCAACAACCTCTTCCTCCCACAATCCTCCTGCTCTTGAGGCCGATTGGCTGGGTCGCATGGGCGGAGCCAAAAAAGTCCCCCAATGAGCAGCTTCGTGGTCTGAAAGGGCAGGGAAACAGCCCAATGAGCATCACCGCAGAGGAGCCAATCAGCTAGATGTTGCTAGATGTTGCTGGGGCTGCTGTGAGCCAATCATCAGCTGGTAGTCTGAAAGGGCAGGGAAACAGCTCAATGAGCATCTCCACAGAGGAGCCAATCAGCTAGGTGTTGCTGGGGCCGCTGTGAGCCAATCATCAGCTGGCAGTCTGAAAGTTTGCTGGAGCCCCTTCGGCTGTGGCTCTCAACACTGGAGCTGGTGAAAGCTGATTTGGATGGATCAGGATCAGTGGAGCATCTACCATGGAAGCTCTGAGACAATGAGAGTTGGGACTGTGATAAGGGTAGAGTCAGGAGCAAGGGCTCCTGGGAGTATAGTCACCACCACTGACTGCTGTGAGGTTAAACCTGAAGTTAAAGCTCCCTACTTCCAACCCACAGGGCCACTCACTAAAACATCAGAGGCTCTTGATGCTGCTGTTTTCTTAGCCTGCTGGAACCCAGTAACCTGGGGAGACTGGCAGATTTGTCTTCATTTTTGCTTGTGGAGTAGTTAGAAAATATTTGAGTTAATAAGAGAAACAGGTGGATCTATCATGACCTCCTCTGTGGTAAGTGGGACTATTTTACCCTCCTTGACGGTTGCCTGTCTGTCTGTAGGGATCCCCTGTAGGAATCACTGATCTCTGTGACACTTCCTCTCTTTTTTCACATTTCCGTGGGTCAGTACCCAATGGTTTCTATCTTTTCTGTCACACCAAAGGAACCAGGAATCAGGTTTTTTTTTTCTTCTCTGTATTTTTTTTCCATGCTATAGACACCTTCCAATGGACATTTGCAATAAAGGCATGCTCTGGGGTATCCAAGTTGAGATCTGGAGCTGCTGAGCTGGAGGGAAGTTTGAATTAGTAGGGGAAGTGGGTTTATTGGCTTCAACTCTTCCCAGGGATCCTTCAGGCTGGGGACAGGTCACCCATTGATTTAGAAAGTTAGGGTTAGGGCTAGTCCTGCTTGGAGACAAAGATTAAAACATGACTACTGAGTTTTCTAGTTATAAGATATAACAGTCTCTTATGGTCTGTTCTGAGAATCTTCCTTAGGAATCCTCCTTTGCCCCCCCCCCACATTCTTCTCTCTCACACATCTTCCTTTCTTCTCTGCCCTTTCTCCCTGCCCTTTGCCCTTGCTTTCCATTTTTCTGGTAGCTAGTTGAGAAGCCAGAGGAAAACAATTAGCTAAGATGGTCATCAGTGTGGACAGTAGTCAGTTCACTTGTCCTGCAATATATGTGTGCATACTCGGAGCATAATTACAGCAAGCAGAATTGTGATCCTGAAAACTTTCATACCCGACAGACAGTGCTTCTACCTATACTCTGTGAGCATCTAGGGTGGGAGCGAGGGTAAAAGCTGTGTGATGTGGCGAATGAAAAAAGGCAGAGGACTAATTCTCTCTGCTCTTTAAGCCAATAGTATCACCCGATAAATAGCCAGTGCCATGTTGCACTTCCTTCTTTTATTCTCATCTCCCTGACTTATAGTCCAATCCAATTAGATCCTCATCAAAGTCACATGAGGCCAAAATTTCTATTGTGGCCATTTAGAAGTGAGGAAACCGAGGCTTGAAGTGTTAGGTACTTACGTATCTGAGCAGGGAGGAGCTTTTGCTAACCTTACTGAAAAGCTGGTTTGGCAGGGTCCGTCTGCATGGCTACTGGTGTTAGAAAAGACAGAGGCCTCGTGTTAGCTGATGGTGAAGAGGCTCATATGACACTGCTTCTGCTTCCTATTTAGTCCCAAGGCTGGCCCATGAACTACAGTCTCTACCATTGTCAGCTGAAGCCCACCCTTACCCCAACATTAGGAAATAATGCCACAAATGCTTGGATGTGCTTCCTGATTCAAATTAGGAACATTTTTTTTAACTCCATGAAAGTAGTCCATTCAATTGTAAGTGTAGTTGTTCATCCAAATAATCTAAAGCAATGTCTCTCTGACATTAAAGCACATAATCTGTTTTGAGGAAAAAAATTTGGCCTTTTATAAGCAAAATGCATGACAGAATATGATATTTTAATGAAACCTTCCTAAACATGCAAACATTGTGAATCCAGTATTTCTTCCAACTTCAGAGTGTGGACCAACCTCATTTGGGTTTTACTTCTTCTCTCAGCTATGTATCAGGAATCAAGGAGTGTTCATGGCAAGGGCTGGACTCAGTTACAGGCGACAATAGAAAATGTGGTTCCCAAGGCAGGCACAATGACATCTGTAATCCCAGTGGCTCAGGAGTCTGGGGCAGGAGGATAACAAGTTCAAGGCCAGCCTCAGCAACTTAGTGATGCCCTAAGCAACTTAGTGAGAGCTGGTCTCAAAATAAAAAATAAAAAGGAATGAGGATATGGCTTAATGGTTAAGTGTATCTGGGTTCTGGGTTCAATCCCTGGTACCAAAAAATAAATACATGTGGTTTCTAGCAAAGGGCAGAAGCAAAGGTGTGTTGCTGACCACAGATGTGGCAGGGAGTAGCTTGGCATTTTGAGAAGCTTTCCTGAAGTCCCCATGTTACCCCAAGTCCCAGGTGAGAAGCCCAGGAAACCAAAAGGTCACATTTGATGAATCCAAAGTGCCTTTAGTGTGTGTGTGTGTGTGTGTGTGTGT
Organism: Callospermophilus lateralis; assembly: GCF_048772815.1. Lineage (NCBI taxonomy): Eukaryota > Metazoa > Chordata > Mammalia > Rodentia > Sciuridae > Callospermophilus > Callospermophilus lateralis. The sequence continues at coordinate 71,791,992 of NC_135307.1, read as the reverse complement.
GTGTGTGTGTGTGTGTGATATGCTAGGGATCAAGTCTGGGGCCTCACACATGGTAGGCAAGTGCTCTACCACTGAGCTACATCCCCTCAGACCTTTTCAAATTTTCTTTTGAGACAGGGTCTGGGCTAAGTTGTTCAGGCTGGCTTTGAACTTCAAATCCTACTACCTCAGCTTCCCAAGGAGTAGCTCGGATTACAGGCATGCACCCCTGCAACCAGCCACGGTGACTTCTGAGGGGTGGCTATCACATGTTTTACGGGGAGGCTATTACCAATGTTAGTAGAGCCCATTTTTCTATAAAATGTCACTGTTTAACAGAATAACCTTCGTAGTGCTGACTTAACCAACAAAAATAAATTTAACGGGGTCTTAAATTGTTAAGAGTCAAGTGTAGATTGGGAGGGAGAAGTTTTCAAAGCCAAATGGGATGATCTGAAAGAGTAAGGAAGCCAGGAGCCTTGCATTTTAATTGTAAATTTAAAAGAATTTGATCTTGCAATATTCTTTCAAGGTGTTGTTACTCAGTTCCTAACACTTCCTGTATTCTAGGCTTCTTTAATCATTTTTTTCCCTCCTTCTGCCTTGCAGAGGAAATATCCGATTTACAAACATTTTTTGTTCTAAAAGATCATTTGTAAAATGGTTGCTGGGAACTAAAAATACATTTCCCATAGAATGTTAAAAAGTTATAAATAGCAATTAGAATCTCAACTGATTCTTTTTTTTTACTTTATAATTTTTTATTTGTTTTAATTAGTTATACATGACAGTAGAATACATTTATGCACTTTGATGTATTATACAAAAATGGGGTATAGTTTCTCATTTTTCTGATTGTACATGTTGTAGAATCACATTGGTCATACAGTCGTACATGTATATAAGGTAACAATGTCTGTTTCATTCTACTATCCTTCCCATCCCCACATCCCCTCCAAATTCTTGTTAATAATAACATGTAATTATATCTATTGGGAAAAGAGTTCCTCATTCTAATTCTAATTTCAGTCTCCACTTAATAATCCCTCTAGGTTCTTGGAGTGGGAATAATCATGTGTGAGAAATGGGACATGGTAATGGGGAAACTCCAGTGAAATTAAAGACTTGTATTGAAGAGAAGACCAAACTTGGGATAGTTTAGCGTTGAGACTGTCTCAAATGAGGAATTTGGAATTTAAGGAGGGAAGAAAGTGTTCAATAAACATTGAATGAAACAATGTTTTATTTATATTATATTTTCATTCCTAGCCTTCTTTCCCCCTGGCTTATTTTATCTCACCCTTTTCTTCTGTTTCTTTTTCTCTGGGCCCCTGGAGTCTTTGTGTCATTTCTTCTTCTCTCTAATTTAATAAGGCTCCCCATCTTCCCACATGAAGAAGCAGGAGAATTTCAATGATTCTTAGGCAGATCCAGGAGTTTTGGGAGATCGTGCTAATGAGGATATAATAATCACATCTCTATTTTCTGACCCTTCATTCCTGTTACAGCCCTTCTACTCTCCCCACCTTAGGTTTGAACCCCGAGAGAGGGAGCACATGGATATCTTCAAGATTTCTGAGTAAACTGCTCAGCGTGAGCTCCTTTGGCAGGTCCCCAGCTTCCCAGAGTCCTGTGGCTTTGCCCACATGCATGACAGATGTTAGCTGAGCAATGCTCAGGCTAAACACAGGTGGGTGAGTCTCCTTATCATTTTGATTCTGGACATGACATTGTCTGTGGAGAATGTAAGGAGAACTGTAGGAAGAGCTTTCCCAGGTATTACCATGCCCCCCATGCTCTTGATCAGAGTTCTCATGCCTTTTTTGATATTTCTGATCCTGATGCCAGATGCCTGGCCTTTACCACTGCCCCCTAAATTTTTCTTGCTGCTCCTAGTCTCCTCCAACCAGGGACTTCATCATTATGGAGATTTGCCAACTCTTTCATACCAAAGAACGAATCTGTATTAGTTTTCAAAATATAGTACCTAAATTGTGACTAATTCATGCTTAGTTTATTTTTTTATTTCAAAAAAATATCAACTATTTTTTTTCACTGTTTTATGTTTTGTTTCTGTTTGATGATTTCAATTGCAGTCTTGATCACAGTAAAAACTGCTGAGGGACTTGAAGTAAATAAAGGGCACTCATAGGCATGATGCACACACTTTCTATATCCCAGATTGGGACTTGTGGCCTTATTATATATATGCATATGAAGATTTTAGAACAAAATATTTAAAAATGGAATGTATGTTGAAAGTATGCATATATATTCTCATCAAAGCAATCTCCATGAACCCTATAAATAAATTTAAATTTCTGCTGTTAGAGGGTCATTTCTTTTCTTTAGACCAGAATCCAGTTAAAATGTAGAAACCTATAAGGTCAAGTTTTATTGCTCATTTAAATCTGAGTGTGAATTAGTTTCAAATTCGTGAGCTGTTAGGCCCTTGACAAACAATCTCCAAGGAATTGCTCTCAACCTGAGGAGCTCTAAAAATGTATGAATTCTTGGGCCACACTCTTAGAAATTCAGATTTGCTAGGTCTGGGTTAAGGATTGAGGATTTGTGTTATAAGCTTTTCATATGATTCTGATACTTGGCTAAGTTGCATAGCCACTGAGAGCATGTGGCTTCCTCAGCAGAGAATCATCTTATGCACTGCTTGAACTGAAGACCTATAGCTGAATAGGTGGACAGGCCTGGGTGGGAATCAGCCATAGAGGCTTATTTTAAAAGGGGAGTTCAGTGTTTAAATGGGAGCAGTCTTCGCAGAGTGTTTCTGACCCATTTGAATTACTCACTGGAAAGATAATTTCTACTGCCATTAGGAGAAAGCGGGGATTTCTTTTCACTTTAGAGGTCTCCTTTGGGTATGCCAAATTGAGTGTAGTTAGGCTCTGTGCTGTGCAGAGCAGCTGGGCAGAGAAGGAGCTAGCAGCTAGCAGCTGGCCCTGAAATTAGCATCAGTGTGTGAATACATTGGAACATATAAGCCAACAGCTTGGGCCTTTTGTGACACCTCTTTTCTGGGACATTTCCACCTATTGACTTGTGCCCCCTGCTTTTACATTGTTCCTTTCATCAGTCCTTTCATTTCTTTTTTTTGGTACTGGGGATTGAACTCAGGGGCACTCAATCACTAAGCCACATCCCCAGCCCTATTTTTTATTTTATTTAGAAACAGGATCTCACTGAGTTGCCTAGCACCTCACCTATGCTGAGGCTGGCTTTGAACTCATGATCCTCCTGCCTCAGCCTCCTGGGATTACAAGCATTTGTACTGTGCCAGGCTCATTGGTCCTTTCTTTTAGGCTGGGGCCCTGGAAATTTCTCCAATATAGAAAGAGATTTCCCCAGCATAGAAATAATTGGTGCAGGAAGAAAGTCTTGAACAGAACTATTCTTAATCTCCTGGGCAATGGCCTTTGGCATGATCTTTCTCCTTTCACTTCCCCCACTCATCCATATGGCAAAGACCAAAAGAATGCTGACAATTTTTTTGGGGGGGATCTTTATAATTTGGAGGTTTTACCCAGGTTGGGTGTAGAGGGAGGAAAGGAGTAATGATTTAGAGCAGATGTGCTATTTTTATGTAACCTGAGCTTGAGGTACCAAAGGGAAATTTTGGAATCATTCACATCCTGAAACTGCACATCTGAGGGGTCTATATTCCTGACAAACACCTTCCTTTCTCTTTCTACCCCATCCCCACCCTACACTCTGGAAAAAAGGCAATTGTTGTAAACCATTGTCTAGTGTGAACTCCTCCAGGGAAGTTCATCACTGATGGGTGTTCTGCCTTTTGCCCCAGCTGCAGGGTGGAGGGTTTGGCTTGGCTGCCAGATTGGCCCTCAGAGATGTCATACCTCTGCCATTCTTCTGTCTCTGCCTGAAAAACTGGGTCCTTCCACTTGGGCTCTTCCAGAAACATTCCCCTGGGGACTCAGGGGAGACATTCCAAGCCCCTGGACGGGGACTGAGACATGTTGGTTAGTTAGTCATTTTATATCAGCATCAATCAAGGGTAGTGCTACATAGTAGGTGCTTTATAATGTTAATTAAATGGTAATGACAATTCTCCATCTAGGCTTTGGTTGAATGAAGGGTGATTATTTTTACATTCTGTAACTACCAAGATTCTCCCCTTATTTCAGTAATAAAAATGACCTGTACACTTTCCTCAAAGACCAAGTTTGGGCTCTTAGAGGTGGAGTACAATTATTTTCACATGGCCTTGGTGAAGGACTGCAGCCTTTTGTTGTGGATAAAAGATCTACACATTTTTTCTTAGCAGCTCTTCGCCCACCACTGACAAGCTGAGACTTGTAAAGTACTCCTTAAAGAAGCCAAAGAAGGGTGGCAGCAGCACAAGCAGCATTAGCACCATTTCCAGCTCCAGTCATGTTTCTTGGGTCAGGGCCAGTTACAAACACAGATTCTTTTTTTTTTTTTTTTTTTTTAATCTTTTGAATGGAGCTAAAAATACTACTTCATTTGTGATAGGAGACAAATGTATTAAACTATTAGAATAGTGTCATGGTTAAGTGTGTGTGCTCCGGATCCAAATGTCTTGGATGTGGATGCAGCCCTCATCACTTCGTAGGTATGTGACTTTGAAAAAGTGACTTAATATATTAGTGCTTCTGTTTCTATCACAGTAAAAGTGGGTTACTATTAGTAGCTACCACATGGGATTGTTGTGAGAAATAAGACAAAATTACATATAGAGTGATACTGGTACCTGGCCTATAGTAAGGATCAGGAAATGTCAGCGTGAAACTGAAAGCAGACTCTCATTGGATGATTTCAATTAATGATATCATTCTGACCAGAAATTGACCTGTGGATTTTACCTGTGATTTTTGCTGCCCAAGCCTGTCTGAATTACTATTACACCGGCATTTAGAATCTGCCTAAAGTCCAGGGTGGAAAATAGCTTTGGATCATTTTGCTACTTTTTTTTCCCTTGTGAAACAGAGACAGGGGAGTTTCTTTTTTAAGTTGAAGTGGTGTGGAGGGGCTGCCAAGGAACTGGAGCTTAATGGATGGACTTTTGATCTGGGCTAGGAAGAATGTGTATATTTTCTCTGGAAACTTCCTGTTTCATTTTTTCTATTTGATTTTTTTTTTTTTTTTTTTTGAGCGGGGAGAAGTATATCATGTACCCAAAGGACAGAATAACAAAGATAAACAACGTAAAACAGGGATTGATGGACTACAATCTGTGGGCCAAATCTTGCCTTTGATCTTTGGAGAACCATGAACTGAAAATGGATTTTACATTTATAAAGAGTTGTGAAAAAAAGAAAAAAGAAACTAAAGAGGACAATAGGAGAGAGATTATTCATGTCCCACAAAACCTAAAATATTTATTCTCTTGCTCTTTAAAGAAATGTTTGCCAACTCTAGTCAAAGAATAATATCATCCTTCCACATACTCCTTGTTCCCACTATCTTATAAAATAGAATACCACATGCATTTTCTTCTCTCAGATCTAGCCATTATTCTGAATTTTGTGTTATTATTCATTTGCTTAAACTTGAAAAGAAAAATCAAGCCGGGTATAGTGGTGTATGCCTGTAATCCCAGTGACTTGGAAGACTGAGGCAGGAGGATCACATGTTCAAGGTCAGCATTAGCAACTTAGGCCCTGAGCAATTTAGCGAGACCCTGTCTCAAAAAATAAAAAGGGCTAGCGATGTGACTCCGTGAACAAAAACAAAAAACAAAAAAAAAAGGAAAGAAAAATCATATACATATAAATATACAAGAGGCTTATTTCATTTTTCTTGCTTTATATAAGTGGAATACATAGAACAATCTGTTCTCTGAATTTTCTTTCATCATATGTCTTGTTCTCTGAAGTTATGTTTTTCATTTTCCTATTGTATTGTATCATCATGTGGATGTGTGCAGTTCATGAATTTTTACTACTGTATGCTTCCATGTGTGCAAATACCAGGCATATTCATCTGTTCTACTCTTTAAAATTTATTTTTAATATTTGTTCTTTTTAGTTATACATGACAGTAAAATGATTTTGACATATATACGTGGAGTATAACTTCTCATTTTTGTGGTTGTATGATATAGAATTACACTGGTCATGTATTCCTATATGAACATAGGAAAGTTATGTTCTGTCTATTCTAATATCTTTCCCATTTCCATCTCCCTTTCTTTCCCCCATTCCCCTCTGTCCCAATCCTGTGAACCTCCACTCCCCATTGCCTCCCCCCATTGTGAGTCAGCATCTGCATATCTCACTGTTCCATTCTTTATGGACATTTGAGTTGTTTTCTCATTTATTTTTTCTAGTATGAACATTTGTTATCAGCATTCTTATTGTTATTTTAAAGTGCATGTGTACAACAGATTCTGTAGAGGTGAAATCAGTGGGTCACAGATATACCTATCTTCAACTTTATGAAATGATAAAGTTTTCTAAATTGATCCTTATCAATTTCATTAGATTCTAGCTATTCAGTGCTGCACAGTGAACTACCCCAAGCTGAGTAAATAAAACAATTTTATTTTGCTCATGATTTGGTGGGTCAAGAAAGCAGGAAGAGCTTGGCAGAGTAGTTTGACTTTGATTCATGGGGCATAAACTGAGCCTGTTGGGACTGGAGGCTCTACTTCTAGGACAGCTTCTTCGCTCATATGTCTATATCTTGGTTCTCTTTGGTCTCCATCTCCTCAGGCCATCTTGTCCTCGAAGGCCTGTCCCCATGGCTTGTGGTTCTCAAATAGTGGTGACTTCCTATATGGTAACTCAGCGTCCCAAGAACAGATGTTCCATGAAGCTAGATGTGGAAACTGTCAGTCTTTTTAGGCCTGGACCTAGAAACTTGCATCCCACAATTTCTTCACATTTTGTTGATTATAATAGTTTCAGAGCCTGTGTAGAATCAAAGGAAGAGGACATAAACCTCAATCTCATTGAGTAAGGATAATAGATAACAATTTGTGACTGTCATCTTTAATCTGCCACACAATCTCTACAGTAAGATATGGGGACTTTGGTTGCTACACATCCTTGTTAATAATATTGTCAAACTTAAGAAAGACAATGTGATTTTAAAATTTCCACTGATATCTTTCTCTCTATCAAACAATTAAAAAAATCAAATTCCAAAAGCAAAAAAATAAAACAAAACAAAACTCCAAACAAAAGAACATCCCTCCCATTAAATCCAAAACTTTTAAATGCTCAATAGGAATTGATATTAGAATTTTCAGAGGGGTGCTGTAGGTGACCTCATGCTACATCTTTCATGGGTGAAGAAACAAATTTCTTCCTTTTATCTAAAGGCAACACTGTAGCTTTTGTGGTTTGATCAGCCCAGCAAGGAAGGATGAGGATAATTGAGCCAAAGTAGGTTTTAGATTGCACTTTCCATATAGATTAAATAAAAGTCTTATTGGTCAGTTTTCTGTTCTTTGCTGTTCCTTTTCCCAGTGAATAAGAATGAAGTGCATGCATTAGCATGTCATTTACCAGTCAGACATTTACAAGGAAAAAAAAAAAACAAAACTACTTTCTACAGTAGGAGGATTCCCAGAGCCTGGCAGTATCACATGTGGACTTCTCATGGTGATAGTGATTCATGACCTAACACACATTCCTATCCTATTTCATTCCTAGTATGGGTTTCTTTGTCCTTGGGTAAAATACAAATTCTTGGATATATTTCAGAAATAACTTGATTTCAAGTAAAAAATGATTCCAATGGTCATATTAGTTGCTAGATGCCTATGGTTTCAGATTCCAAACCACCTGGAATCAATTCTTTGGTACATTATTCCTTCTCAAACCTCCAGCGCCTTTCACTGACTTAATTAATCTTCCCCATCCTTTTTTACTCAACCTGTTTGTTCTTTTCTACGTACACTTTTCCTGTTCAGAGAACTCTTTGAGAAGTCTTATATTTCCTTTGTGTAATTGCATTTTATTAAAAAAAATACATAGAGAAAGAGAATCATGCCCACATGCTGCTTAATGGAGTATATTCTGAGAAATGCGTTGTTAGACGATTTCATTGTTATGCCAACATCATAGAGTAAAACTACATAAACCAAGATGATTATGACATCACTAGGTGATACAGTCTGTGGGACCACTGTGGTTTATCCAGTCAGTCATGGATGGAAATATCATTATGCAGAGTAACACTAGGTTTATAAGGAATTGACTTGTATGATTATAGATTTCATTCCATCTAGTATATTGCATTTCATCTCAACTAGCCTATGTTTCATTAAAAATTAGTACTTTCAAAGTGAAGTTAGCCAATCCCCCAAAGAAAAACAAATGTCGAATGTTTTCTCTGATATAAAGAGGCTGACTCATAGTGGAGTAGGAAGGGGGAGCATGGGAGGAATAGATGAATTTTAGATAGGACAGAAGGGTGGGAGGGAAGGGAAGGGGCCGTGGATTAGCAAGGATGGTGGAATGTGATAGACATCATTATCCAAAGTACATGTATGAAGACACAAATTGGGTGTCAACATACTTTATATATAAACAGGGATATGAAAAACTGTGGTATACATGTATAATGAGAATTGTAATACATTCCGCTGTCATTTTTTTAAGTCAATAAAAAAAGAAAAAAATTTAGTACTTTCAGTTTTCTACATGTGTCTATTATTTTGAATGTTGCTCAAAGTAGTTAGAGTTTCATTTACAATATCTAGCTAAGTTTGAATTTTGTTCCAAAGGAACGAGATGTGGGTAATATATGGGATCACTCGTCCTTTGCTTCTTGGTCATTTCTGTTCTCATGAAGTTTGGGTTAGTGGTTTACCAGTTCACTTTCTGCTACCCTGTTTTTAGCTGAAAGCTGGATTGAAAAAGTTTTTTTCTTTCTCTTTCTCCTTCTCTCAGATACCTGCACAAAAACTAATTATTGACTTAACATAGCAAAATTAGATATTTTTTAAGTTTAAAAATCTCCTGCATAGGAGGTATAGCGATACCAGACTTCAAACTATACTACAGAGCAATAGTAACAAAAACAGCATGGTACTTGTACCAAAACAGGCGGGTGGACCAATGGTACAGAATAGAGGACACAGAGACCAATCCACAAAGTTACAACTATCTTATATTTGATAAAGAGGCTAAAAGCATGCAATGGAGGAAGGATAGCACCTTCAACAAATGGTGCTGGGAAAACTGGAAATCCATATGCAACAAAATGAAACTGAATCCCTTTCTCTCGCCATGCACAAAAGTTAACTCAAAATGGATCAAGGAGCTTGATATCAAATCAGAGACTCTGCGTCTGATAGAAGAAAAAGTTGACTCCAATCTACATATTGTGGGGTCGGGCTCCAAATTCCTTAATAGGACACCCATAGCACAAGAGTTAATAACAAGAATCGACAAATGGGACTTATTCAAACTAAAAAGTTTTTTTTTTCAGCAAGAGAAACAATAAGAGAGGTAATAGGGAGCCTACATCCTGGGAACAAATTTTTACCCCTCACACTTCAGATAGAGCCCTAATATCCAGAGTATACAAAGAACTCAAAAAATTAAACAATAAGAAAACAAATAACCCAATCAACAAATGGGCCAAGGACCTGAATAGACACTTCTCAGAGGAGGACATACAATCAATCAACAAGTACATGGAAAAATGCTCACCATCTCTAGCAGTCAGAGAAATGCGAATCAAAACCACCCTAAGATACCATCTCACTCCAGTAAGATTGGCAGCCATTAGGAAGTCAAACAACAACAAGTGCTGGCGAGGATGTGGGGAAAAGGGTTCACTTGTACATTGCTGGTGGGACTGCAAATTGGTGCGGCCAATATGGAAAGCAGTATGGAGATTCCTTGGAAAGCTGGGAATGGAACCACCATTTGACCCAGCTATTCCCCTTCTTGGACTATTTCCTGAAGACCTAAAAAGAGCACACTACAGGGACACTGCTACATCGATGTTCATAGCAGCACAATTCACAATAGCAAGACTGTGGAACCAACCTAGATGCCCTTCAATAGATGAATGGATAAAAAAATGTGGCATTTATACACAATGGAGTATTACTCTGCACTAAAAAAATGACAAAATCATGGAATTTGCAGGGAAATGGATGGCATTAGAGCAGATTATGCTAAGTGAAGCTAGCCAATCCCTAAAAAACAAATGCCAAAAGTCTTCTTTGATATAAGGAGAACAACTAAGAACAGAGCAGGGAGGAAGAGCATGAGAAGAAGATTAACATTAAATAGGGACGAGAGGTGGGAGGGAAAGGGAGAGAGAAGGGAAATTGCATGGAAATGGAAGGCGACCCTCATTGTTATACAAAATTACATATAAGAGGAAGTGAGGGGAAAGGGAAAAAAAACAAGGGGGAGAAATGAATTACAATAGATGGGGTAGAGAGAGAATATGGGAGGGGAGGGGAGGGGAGGGGGGATAGTAGAAAAAAAAAGAAAAAAAAAATCTCCTGCGTAATGTTACTCAGGATCCTTTAATGTATTTGTGACTTAAAAAAATAGCAGAGCTAAAAAGAAGATTTGGGCTTGAGGATAAGATACTTCCCACTTGATTGCAGGGGGCCCAGTTCTTTCACAGTTGTGCTCTCGGACTTGGCACCTCTTCTTTCTTGAATGATTTAGTAGCCTGCTTAGCTCCTGGAAGTGGACTTTCAATTGTGGTGGCCCTAATGGTGACCATATGACATGGAGTCAGGGAAGAGCCTGCAGATGTCTTGTGGAGGTGGTGAGGCCAGCCAGGTGTGAAAATGGGCCTTCTTCTTCTTTAAACCAAAGCTAACAGTCACTTGAAAATATGCTCTCTCTCTCTCTCTCTCTCTCTCTCTCTCTCTCTCTCTGTGTGTGTGTGTGTGTGTGTGTGTGTGTGTTTTTCTGGGGATAAACCCAGGGCTTTGCTTGCACATTTTGGGCAATTGCTCTACCACTGAGTCACACCCTCTTTATTTTAACATCAAGAGGAACAAGAACTTCTACTTGGCTGGGAAAAATGTCTGATAAGCTTTTCTAGGATCCTAAAGGAAATATCTCTTATGGAGAAGTCAAGTCAAAGATAAGAAAAGGGACACTGTCCTGTTTTTCTTCCTTGAAACAGAAGTGTGTCCTAGACAATTTCTCAGGATTCTTTTTGCTCCAAAATTTTATGGTTCTGGGTAGAAATGGAGTCTTTGGCATGAAATATAGTCAGAATCTTGAAAGACTATATTTTCTTATTCTAGCTTCTCCAGTTTATGATAGTGACTAGATACCCCCTCTTTAGACTTTCAAGGATGTTGGAAATAAAACAAAACATAACATAATATTCTCTGGGACTTACTGGCCTGATTCAGGAGAGAGGTGATATAATTAAGAACTAGCCACCTTCGAGACTGGTGGAACAAGATCATTTTGTCTAATGTGTTCCAAGGTAATTTTTTTCTGTAGGGGGTGGTGGGAGCAGGAGAGCCTGTGGTCCCAGACACTGCTGATTTTATAGGGATGTTCCTGCAAATGGCTTTTTGCTTTAGAGTCTCTTTCTCTGTTCCACATAGGCTCACCCCTACCTCTTTTGCCTCAGAGCATATGAGCAATTTGACCTTGCTTTTGTATGAAGTCTCATTATGCTTAACTAGACTGTACCATAAATATTCAAATTAAAAAAATTAAGAGCTGAAAAGAATAGTCAGCCAGTGGAAAGTTTCTTACATGTTTTTAGGAATATAGATAAAATGCCAACTGGTATTTAAATTATTCATATAAGTACTCATCTATATTTAAAATAACCTACCTAAAATAATATATCAATGTAGCAAAATTACTTTTTTCCACTTGGTTTCCTGAAACAGTTTTATTTAAAAATTTTTCCATGTATTATTTTGCTGACTTCTATTTGTGTGACCTAACACAGTTTCCAGGGTCATCATTTTCACTTCAAAGTAGTTTGAGATATAACAATTTGAATTCTTTAATGTGAACATTTGATCTTAGCCAAAAGACTGAGAAGCAATGTTTAATGAGAACACAAGCATTGCTGTGTCAAGCCACAAGTACTTACTTATTTGGATAACATTAAAAATAATTGTTTTTTTATTGTCATCTAAGTATATATTGGTGATATCCAAAGTGTAGCCACTTATTATATTGCTATTAAAAATTATTTTTGAAAGCTTGTTGGTTTATTTTTAACTACATTCCATCCTTGCAATTATAAATCTTGATCTTTGGGAACAAATGAACTACATTCAGATTGAACTTCTTTTGTTTCCCTTTTTACTGATTCCATGCTGACTGACGTTATTTTGGGCTTGTGTGCCTTTCCTTCAAAGCACTTTGCAGTTTAAAATAAAATAATTGAGAAAATGCCTTGTGATTTACAAGATTTTGTAAGGAGTTTAATATAAGGATATTCCTTTTATAAGGGATAAGCCCAGGCAAAGGAAAGAAAACATTTGCTTTATATTAGGGCATTTGCAATAAAACAAAGCAAGATTCCTAAGAAGAGGGAACTATAAGAATTCCATGTTTCTATTAAAGGTGTCCATTTTATTTGCATAATATGTAGAAGCACCTGTCCATCCATTCACTTCTCCTGTTTTTTACACACAGTTAAGTAGATAGATAGACCAGTGGGATGAAATGTGGAGGCAGTCCCTGCTTACTTGCTGATGTTTGTCTTATGGATACATCTAGAAATCCTCTTAGCAAGAGAGAGAGGGAGGATTGTGTGTGGCTATCAAACTCTTCGGAATGATCCTAGCATCTTGGGTAGAGAAAGAATTGGATCATGTTAAAACAATTTGAAGTGTTGAAAAGATCATGAATAATGAAAGCCCACAGAGCACCTGTCGCGTTGCATGATAGAGTTTTCTATGAGATGTTTTGGAGTGACCTTGCCCATTTCTTGATTCAGTCCTCACCATCATTGTCATCACCATGTCTATCATCATCGTTATTTGCTGACTACTTATGGTGCCAAAGACTGCACATGTCGATTTACACAAATCATTTCTTTTGTTAGCACAATCTATGTTTCAGCTTGCCTGTGGCAGGAAGGTTTGAAGAGAAAAATAATTTGTATGTAATAACTGTCATGCATACCTTGGTAGCTTGTCTTTAGCCCCATGTCAATCTTTCCAATGTTAAAACTCATATGTTTTGAAGGGAACCAGCCTTATGCAAAGTGACAAAGTAAGACAGGATTTTTCAGCCTCCTTCATTCTTTTCATCTTGCCTTTGGGTGCAGAACCAGCTCCCAGTCCTTTCTTCCCTTAACTCTTTTTTTCCTACTCTCTTATTCTGGCTTCCTGTGAGATTCTGTTCCCCATGTTAAGGCTAATTTGAGGCAATTATGTCACAAGAAGAGTCCCAAGCTTGAAATTTGGAAGACTTTGAAATCTGGGTTTCCCACTTCGGAACTGTGTTATCTTGAGCAAATCATGTAAGCTCTCTAAGCCTTACTTTTCTTATCTGTGTTAAAAAATGGCTATGTGTGAATTAAAAGGGAAAATGTATGATTCTAGTCCCAGATAATATATTTTAGTGTGACATTGAATCTGAAGGACTGTCTACATTGAGAGTTTGAGCTCTAAAATGTGGATGAGGGAAACGGACATGTATTTGGGAAAAGGGTCTGGATGTAGGACTATCTGTGCCCCTAGAATAAATTATGGTTGGGAAATGATGTTTGTTGCTGATCTATATCTGTTTCATCTGTTCTTAGATTAGAATCATGGACTCTTCAAAGTCACGCCTTTGAGGTCATTTGGGTCCAGATGAGGTACCTGAGGCTTGGGAGAGGTAAAAGGTCTTCCACAAGATTTTGTAGCTTCCCAGCATGAGAACTTGAGTGAGAGCCATTTGCCATCATTCCAGTGGTGAAATTGGCAATTAAAGACCAGGCTTACTGGTATCTATGTTTAGTCTGAAAGGGGCTTGTTAAATTCCATTTCCGTCCAAGTGTTCCTAGCGGAAGCTTTTAGATACCCAATGCTTCCTTTTATTGTGAATCCTCTAGGTGGGGTGATTTCACAAGAGCCTAAAAGAGCTAGTCCCCTGACCCCAATGCTCTAGGCTAAGGCTGGTTAGGAACGCACCAGGGAGATATAGTGTCTCCACCCCAAAGTCCCTGCTCCAGGTCGATCAAGAAGCATGGAGAGCTCATGAATTAATTCAGGGTGCCCTTTGAAGATTTTGACTGAGATTCTTAACATTTTGAAATATTCTTAACATGATGAAATATTTCAAGCACACAGCAAAACAAAGTAACGAACACTGTATACTCATTGCAACTTCTCAAGTCTATTTTTTTTTTTTTGCTACTTTTGTTTCACATTACTTTTTAAGAGAAATAAAACAGGTATATCATTCATCTTTTATTTTGTTATTTTTAAAAATACATTTTATTCATTCATTTATTTATTTATTTTTATGTGGTGCCGAGGCTCAAACCCAGGGCCTTGCATGTGCTGGGCGAGCACTCTACCGCTGAGCCACAATCCCAACCCCCAGGTATAGCATTTTAAAGTTTATGTTTCCTGAGTGTTCCTTTTCCTGAGGAAAACACTACTCTGAGTTTGCAGGCTTTTTGGGGGTGCATATTTTATAATTTACTTATTTATCCATAAACATGTGTACTTTCAGATAAATAATACATAGTCAAGGTTTGAATGGTTTAAAAGTTTATACAAATAGCATTAGACTGTATGATCATTTTGTTCAACATTATGTTTTAAAGATTTATCTGTGTTGAAAGAGGTAGTCCATAATACTTTGCCTCTTATAATTTACATTGTAAGGATATACTGCTATTAATTTATGCATTTTTTTTGTAGTTGCTTACCTGTCACACTACCATCTACTGTCTTTTAATCTCTTCTCATTTAATTCATTTAATTTGGTGACTTCTTAAAGAGTTCTGCACGAGCCACAGTTCACTATGACAATAGAAAAGTGCACGTTATGGCACAGAATTTATAGGGGAGCATGTAGTGTTTTGAATGGTAATAATGTGGAATTTTATTCTGGATGTAGCAAGAACTACTCTAAACTTTGTATAAGATATTTATTTTTGCAGTGTTAGGTTTCATTTTTTTCTAAAGCATATTTAAAGCTGACCTTTGAGTGACTTTAGGGTTGTATTTTTAAGGAACATTTTTTTTTTCTTAAGCCACCCCACTTCCCATTCATGTGTGTGTGTGTGTGTGTGTGTGTAGCTTGTGATGAAATCCACTCGGATCTGAATTGTTGACAAGGAATTTTGGATTGATTCATCCTCTATTTGCTTCCTATTCTTGAAAATCAATGCGTGTGTGGAGAGAAAGAGAGTTGGGGGTGATGGGGAGGGAGAGGGAGAGGGAGGGAGGAAGGGAGAGAGGGAAGGCAATGGGAGGTTCATGGAGGAATATCTGGAAAGAGCATTTTCCCTCCTCATGGCCCCCAACAAAGAACCTCCCTTCTTTCCTCTATCCCTGTCTGGTGCTGATGCCCCTCTCTGAGCAGTATGGCTTTATCTCCATGAAGCCTGTCCCTCCTATTTTACAGTCGAGAAGGTGCTCTGTCCCTCCTTGCTCTCTTTTCCTGGAGTGTGAACTCCATCTGGTTATGGAACATCCTTGATTTCCATTTAACTGCATTTAGCGAGGCTGGGATGGAGTGTCCTGGGCCCCTCTGGGAGAGCTGTTTCCAGGAAGGCAGAGGGCCTGTTTGTCGTGGGTGGGGGAAGTAGACGGCACAGCTGCAAGGACAGTTGTAAAACAGATCAAGCCCTCCCCACAGCTGAGTATCTCTTACCAATGTAAACGTTGATCTCCTTTTTTTTAAACCCTCAAGGGACCCCAGAAAAGGGATGTGTCTCTGGAACCTTAACTAGGCAAAAATTGGTAGTATGGCTGGGAATGCAGCTGACCCAAAGCAAGAAGCTTCAAGAGCTGAGAGAAGGTCACAGAAAGGTCAAGGGGAAGGAAGGTGGGGGAATAAGGGAACTCAGATGGAATATTTCAGGGACTGAAAGCTTTTAAATAAATATTCCCACCCCTTCCCTTGGCTTATCAAGCCTTCCTAAGCTTTTGAAGTTTACTAATCTTGCCCTCAGACTCAGGACCTTGTTTTAACTGTCACATTATCCCAGGAACAAGGCAAATGAATTCTTGGAGGTTTGTTATCGGGAAGGCAGTGCCTGTGGGGCCTGGGGCTAGCTGAGAAAGTCAAAGTAAAGGTAAGTGCCCTCTGACCTCCAGATCAGTCACCTCTCTCTTCTTTCCATGTGGTTCTTAGGGACCAGGTGCTCAGGGGCTCCTGACTGGGGTCTCGCTTACCTCTCTCTCTCTCTCTCTCTCTCTCTCTCTGGTGCAAGCTGATCATTATTTATGATACTTCCTCCAAGATATTTCTTACTTAATTGCAAGATTATCAAAACTAAAATGGTAAGAGGCAGGCATGACGTGCTGGTGGTGAAGTGGTCACAGAATTGAAAATCTTTGAGAATTTATTTTCAAGGGCTTCCTGATGGTTACACACCCGCCATAGCTTATTCTGGGACATGATGAGTGATGTTTAAGAAGAGTTCACATATTTTGAACACTCACCGTATGTCCCATACTCTACTAAGTCCTCTATGTGTATTCTCATTTCTTTTTTTCCAATAACTCATATATATGACCCTGTAGGTATTCTCATTTCATCTTTCCTCATTCTTATTTTACAGATGAGAAGACTGAGGCTTAGAGCCAGTAATTTTGCAGAGCTGCTACATGGAAGAGTTAATAATTGAAATAATTGAGCCAGGTCTACAATGACCTGGAAGGCTTATTTTTCTTATTGTTATTCCTGCGTGTCATACCCAGAATGTGAGTTTACATTTTAGTTTGGCTATGTGAAGATAGCCAACCGATTTAGAGTCTGTTTCCTGCATTACTGTTCTATACAAAGTCCACAGGGCTTACAAAACAAAATTAGAAGGACTCTTTGGAAGTTTTGGGAATTTCCCATATTTTCCTAGTCAAGCTAATTACTTAAATTATCTGTCCATTGACTCAACATTTATCAGGCAACCAGTAGTTGCCAGGTTCTGTGCCAAGCACTAGATAGACTATGGGAAGCAAAATAAAGCTAGAATCTAGTGTAATAAAATAATTATAAAAATGTGGACCTAATCTTGGGATAAAGGCTGTGAAGAGTTGGGTTCCGGGTGTGAACGTTTGTAATATGGGTATGTGACTGGTTAGAGAGGTCAGGAAGGTCTGTGTGTGCATGGACAAGTGCGGTAACTATTTAAGACAAAGTCTTGTGCTGTCTGACTGCTCAGTGGAGGCACACCTTTTTCTCTTTGAGAAATATCCTTGGATTTGGCTTCTCATTTGGGATCACCTCTTTGGCCTGGAGAAAAAGATGCTCAAGGTTTTGTGAAGTCCCCGCCCACTGGGAGTCAGCTGAGCATTTCATACATTCAAGCACAATTTGGTATAAAATGCCCAGGAAGCAGAAGGTTCCCACTTGCTCAGCCTGATGGGCCTGGGTATCTCTTTTCAGCTGGAGGGTGGTTGTAATGGGGACTGGTACTGATTATGTTGCTTGTACATGTACGGGAAGACATCTCTAGGGTAGTCTATATTTATTTAGACTTTATGAAGAATATATCCAGTTTTTTCTTATTGTTATACCTGCGTGTCATACCCAGAATGTGAGTTTACGTTTTAGTTTGGCTATGTTTCTTCTCTAAAGAACAGCACTTGTAAAATCCTAGAATGTTAATAGTGGAAGGATGTTAATGAATGCCAACGGAGTGAGATCCAGATGATTCTAGTCCTTTTTTGGGCTAACAGAAAAGTAAGGCCCAGTGATTGGATTTACATAGTGAGGCTTGTTCCTTGTTTCACTCTCCTGGGCTGTGGCCACAGTGGTGATCAAACTGGACAAAACTCCTGCCCACATTGAAGTCTGTTCCAGGGGGACTCCACAGTTTCCCAGTCCCAGTTCAGTTTTCTTTTATCACATACTTTTCAGAACTTACTTCTCGTGGAAAATGGGCTCCCCTAGGAGCATGTGGAGTCATTGCCGTCAGTGATGAGTCTTCTGAAATTTGGAGCCCAGAGTTAAAGTGATCACACAAAAGCCTCTGAAAACCATCTATAACTGAGTGATGCCAACATCATCAGCCTCCTGACCTCTCTGACTTGTCATATATCCATATCACAAATATTCACAACCTGAACCCATCACTAATTAACATACAGTTGATCTCCTAAAAAATTGAACATTACAACCCCATGGCAAAGTCATGCTTTTTTTTTTTTTTAACTCTTAAGTATTGGCTATTGTGGGCTTCCTCTGGGGGATTGTCAGGAAAATATTGATTTTTAAAATTGCTTTAAAAATTTGCATCAACAGAACATTGATTTTTTTTTTTAATCACTGTTTTTGTTTACTGTTCTTAGTGTAAGGGTAGTTGTCTCCAATCTAGAGGCTGAAAATCATCTCTTTCTTCTTATAATAATCTAGGTCTCATAACTACTTTTTAGATGATTTTTTCATTTTATTGTTTCTGTGTTGGGTGTGGAATTAGACAGTAGTAGCTTTTCTTTCTTCCCCTCTCTCAAAGGCTATCTCTGAAAAGTAGTATGGACTTGCTGAGGAATTGTCACCAGTTTTAAATTAATTGATTGTTTTCAATGGATGACTTTCTCAGTGATGTCACATATATTTAAATAGCTGCTGACCCTCTTATGCCAGAACTCGATACCTGGATATTCTAAATTGATGTAGTATAAGCCTAGTAACAACAACAACAACAACAATAACTTACATAGTACTTATCTAGTGCTTGCTATGGGAAACATTTCAATTACTTTACTATAACTTGTTTTAATTCTCATAATCATCCTTGGAAGGATGTGTTACTGTTTTTTCCATTACACAGATGAATAGGCTCTGGCAGAAGGTTAAGTAGCAGTATGTTAAAACACCACCTTTAGTCCTATAATAACTCTATAATTCAATCCCAGATCTTAACATGCTGAACCCACCTCCAAGCCAGGCGTTTGTTGTGCAAACTCACATTGATTTTTCAATCTCTTGAAGACAGAGCTGATAATGACTTTGGCCACCAACTGGTTCCACTGCTCTCTCCCTGGGTGACTCTTTTCACCAAACTTTCCAGGGAAATCAGAAGCTTCAGGTAAAAGCCCCAGCACACATTTTACCCTGTGTCAGTTGCCTTTCATCTAAATCTCTCTAATGATATGCTCCTAATGAGCTAGTCTTTGCAATTGAAATCCTGGTTTTGTTTTGCTATATATTGTTGTGTTGGCTCCAAGGGAGGTCATTTAACACATGAAAATAGCCCTTACCCCCTTAGGGGCTACAGACAGTGCTTTATTTCATCTAGTTAGGCTTTTGGCAAGGAGTGATGGATGTGTGGGAGGGACTCAGAGGTCAAAAGTTCTATTTCCTCGCTACTCAAAGTGTGGTCCAGAGACCAGCATCTTATCATCAGGGAGCTGGTTAGAAATAGATATCCCAGCCCCGATCCAGATCCATTGAACCAGGATCTGCTTTTAACAGGATTTTCCATTCATGTTTGAGAGGCAATGTTGTATTTTACAGTCCAGAGAATGGAATGGGTTAGCTTAATTTTAGAATTTTTCTCTTTTCCACTACTATTCTCCAACCACATCCCTAGCCCAAGTGTCCAGAATAGATCTTGACTTTGCTAATTTCTCTCATTAGTATGCATTTCTATAAGTCTTATAAATGAAAATGAATGTCCCCCTTTGGGTTTTACACCTGTTCTTGTTTCATGAAACATAATTTCTCTTAGCTTACATTAAAAAAATCTGAGATGCTGTGTGTGTTTCACAGTGTGACACTATTTATTTCTCTGAAGTTTTCAAGAAATATTATCCTTGTTTTCCCATGCTTCATATTGGTTGAAAAGAATTGTTTTCTTTTCATAAGCTGACTATGAAACAGCTGCTTTTGATGTGAGATTAGAACCAATATTGTCCAGCCAAATTATTTTGCTTTGAAGTCCTATAATTGCAACTTGATTTTGACTAGATGTATTTCATATCTAAATAAACCAACAGTTAATACTTCATTGAGAGCATTCTACTATTTGGAGTAGCACTTTACTTATCAAACTAGTTATTTATTTTTCAAGTGGGAAAGCATATATTATATTTTTATCTGTATTTAAAAGTTCCCAGGATCTAAGTAGGAACCCTCAGGGTTTTTTTGGTTTTGTTTTGTTTTTTATTGAGAGAGAGAGAGAGAGAGAGAGAGAGAGAGAATTTTTTTTAATATTTATTTTTTAGTTTTCAGTGGACACAACATCTTTATTTTATTTTTATGTGGTGCTGAGGATCGAACCCAGCGCCCCACACATGCCAGGCAAGTGCACTACTGCTTGAGCCACATCCTCAGCCCCCAAGGTTTTGTTTTTAAATGTAATTTTAACCTTAAAAAGAAAATGATGATACTTATTAAATGGGCCAGGCAAAGCCATATAGTAAATTGGCATAATCTTGAGCCTGAAGTAGTTTTGGATTTAGGGAAACAAACAAACCCCCCCCAATTAACCCCCCCAACTCCTCTCCCAAAAAAATCCCTATCTGTTGATAAGATTTCTGAAGAAAATCAAGATGTCTTTTGGAATGCTATTGTGATTTTTCAAGGCAGGCACTTATTAAGCACCTAATGTGTACGCAGTTCTGGGTTGTATGTGCTCTGGAGAACATATACCCCAGATCTTCTGCAACAGTCTTAGTTTTATTTTTCTCAGGGCCAAACCATGTGTCTAATTTTTAGTCCAACACATATGTTCACAACAGGGGAAGCAAGGAGAGCAGAAGGCGGAGGTACAGACTCAGTACGGAAGGAATCTCGATGCCTGAGTTCCCTTATTGAGACAAACCCTCGCTCCACCTGGTGAGTGTGGAAGATGGTTCAGAAAGCACACCAGGATGGAAAAGGTTATGCACGTGGAAGGGTTTTTAGGGAACATCCCTTCCCCCCACCTTCTGCCCTTTGCAGACTTTAGTTTTCTGCAAAGCTCCATTTTAGGCCAAATGAAACCTTCCTGGCATTTGAACTTTGGGGGTTTTTGCAAACATTGTGCAGTCAGTGAATCTGGCATCGGGCAATCAAGTGAACACAATAAAAAGTTTTTGTTGGTTTCTGTGCAAGACTAACAGTTCAAACTTGCCTGATTTTAATAACCAATTTAGATTAACTAGAACAAGGAATGTAAGGATAATATGATTAATTTAAATCTAAAGAAAATTGCAAACATATTTTTAAACAATGTACTTTCAGCTTTATTCCCTACCAGTACCCTACTAAAACTCCTCACTTCTTTAGAAAACATACCTCCAAACCCAATAGCCACCCCCACACAATTGATCACAAAGAACAATAATGCCCATTTGATTCACTTTTACATTTATTTCTTCACCATAGTCTCTGGTAGAGGTGCTAATGTGCAGAACAATGAGCAATTACTTCTGTCTTTTAGAAGCCAGGATCTGAACAATAGAAAGTGTCTGCTTTCCCAATGTCCAGTGCCTATAGGGCAGGCTATAGGACAGGCATGCCCAGCCCTCCTCTCTGCCTGCTTGAATGTCCGGAGTTGGAAGTTCACTTAGCATCCTTCTCAGAAGGAAGCACAGCCCCCTTCAGTGTATTGTGGAGGAAAGGGAGTTGCTAAGGAGCCAGACACAGGTGGCTCACCACCTTCTTCTTCTATGATTGTGGAGAAATCAGTTCAACCCTGTAAGCTCCAGTTTGCTTAATATGTAAAATGGGCACAATAATGCAGATTTCAGAAGCTCATTATGTTCAGTTGAAGGAATACATATTCTTCTACACATTCTATGTATGAATGTATCTAGGTAGCCACAAAGAAAGTTCCCACAGGTATTTCCCTTTATGAATGCATTTAATATTTCTATACGCAACCCAGTTGGTATGACTCCCCTTCCCAACTCCTTGTGTATGTGTCCAGCTGTGGCAGATCCCCAGGAGTGTTTCTGCATGGAAAACACTGTAAATCACCCATTTCTTCATTTGCTTATTCATCCAGCATCTATTATGCATTAGGCACTAGGAATATAAAACAAATAGAATGTCTACTCCCAAGGGTCTCTTCATGAGCCCCTCACAGTGTTTCTCTAAATTACCCTCCTTTACAAAGACCTCTTTTATAATCTCATATTTCTGACTGGCCACCTGGAATCCACTGCATGCTTTCATTTCGAGTCTGTTGACCAACTGACAAGAAGACCATTATAAAAAGAAAAGACTCTGGGTTTCTTTTTATTTAAATCAATTTTAATTCATAATGATGATTATTGCTTATCAGCTTCAAAGGGACTTATTGCTTATGGAAATTAAAATCCTTACATTTTAGGGAAAGACATAAGCACACTCTTATTTATCTATTATTTAGTGATGTCCCCTGCAGTATTTTTGGTTGGCATTATATTCCAATATGGCCTGGCATATAGTAGATCCTAATATTAACTTGAGAAAGTTATAATTCTCAGAAGTTAAATAATAAAGACATACTATTTAGTTGCCCCTTATATTAATATTTGAATAAAAAAGCAGAATCATTTGTAGAATAATTATGATCTGCATGGACTCGTCCCCCCACCCCCACCCCCTGGCAAGTAGGATTGTTGGGGAAGTGTGGAATAGAACCCAATGCATAAGCACTGAGTCTGACAAGTTTGGGGTCCACTTTTACCTGGGTCACTGGTGCTAAGGAACAGCTTCATGTGATTCTGGGTGAGTTACTTGAGTTCTCTGAGCTTCTGTTTCCTGTAAAATGAGCATGGTAGCAGTACATAGCTTCCTGGCGTGTAGGGAAGATTAAAAAAGGATAGCACATGTAAAATGCCCAGCCCACGTGAGAGCCAGTAAGGGGTGGCTGTTCTCATTAAGGCAGGTGTGGGCACCCAGGAGGCTGGAATTTTTGGTGAACCACTTTGCCTTTGGAGATTAACATTCCCATTATTATCACATAAATCAAGTGGACAGTCTTTGAGGGTTTATGGCCTTCCATCTTCCTAGGGGGCACTGCCTCTTCCAGCTGTAGTTTTAACCTAGAGGCCACCTGGAGGGGTTCCCAAGGAGTCCTCTATTAACAGGCTCTGGGAGGACAGAGAGAGAGGGAGGAGGCAGCCATTCCCCTGGGATGCCCCCCCCCCCCCAAGTCTGGGGCTGCTTGCAGACTTGCTGAGCCCCACCCCCACACTTTATTTAGCTTTAGTTCAGAGAGGAGGGCACTGGCCACAGATGGGAGCTGTTTCATCTCAGCTGGGTCAGAGGTTAATAGAGATAAGCAGTGTCTTCTTACCAGGAGGCCTCAGGAAAGCACAGCGTGTTGTTGGAGTTGAATCAGGATCTTAGAGATTCAACAGACTGATATTCGCCTACCTTGGGGAGAGAGAGTGGAGCCCTGGGAGAGAAAGCTGCAGCCCGCCAGGCTGGAGTGAGGGGTGGCTAGGGGACCTTGTCAATCATTGAATGAATGGCTCAGGGTGAGACAGGATAATTGCCCACTGGCAGATCAGAAGTCTGGGATCTGTGTGCTTCACTGTACTAAATTGGCAGCTTCTGTACAGCTCCACTTTGAAATAAAGGCAGTCCCCTCCTCTGTGCAGTGGTTCTCGGGTGGACTTCTTTGCACAGGCTGCCACTGTGGTAGCTCGTGCATACCCTGGCTGTTCCTGTCACTCATGGTCCCCTTCCCTGGAACCACAGCCTGGGGTCTGATTATGAGCTGTCTCTGGCCAGGGTGTGTTCTGCGGTGGACAGCATGTCATGGGGTGGGTGTTTAGACTTGAGGTTTCTCTACTGGGTTGAAGCAATCTCAACAGGTCAATCCAGACTGCTACCGAGGGGAGAGAATGTTTGTAAGCACTGTTCCTCCTCTGGAGAGCTTTCTTCATCCTGCTATATAAAAATAATCCTTTCACTGTATTCCTGGAGCAGTTGGTGGCATTTCTTCTCTAAGGCCTTAATCATTGACTGTTCTGCATGTTGAAGTCCATCTGATGTCCTGCTAATGTCCTAAAAGGGACTGAAACATCCTTCTTCCCTCCTTCCTTCTCCCTTCTTTCTCCTTCCAACAATATGAAGTATAGGTAGCTACCATGGCAGGTACTTCCCAGATGCTAGAAACACCTGTGGACAAGTCGGACACAGTCCCCACCCCTGTGGAGCTGACCTTTTGGTGGGCATATGGACTCCCTTGCTCCTCTCACTGGCTCACACTCTCTGGGAAGCTCAGCCTCCTCATGCTTCTTGTATCTCTTTCATCCTTTGCCACAGTTTGTGCCTTGATGGCAAAGGAGGCGAAGATGTTTGTTGAATGAATACCTGCATCTCACTGATGTAGGCAGAGGTCGCCAGTTCACAAGCTCCTGAGACCAGTCAGGAGAGAGGGGGTAGAGTGTCGCGAATTCACTAGGGAATGACAGCAAACTAGAGAATGTGGGCCCTGGATGACAGCCACTGCTGTCATTTCAGTTGGAGGTGGCCATCTGGGATTGTGAGCCCTGTCTTGCCAAATCTTGTTTTTCAAGAGAAGAGAGAAATTGTAATTTTAATGTGAAATCTCATTTTTAGATGTTGGAATTTAATTCAATTAAAAAAGACCTAAGAAAATACATCTGTGGGCCAGATGAAGAGCAGGCTGCCTAGGAGAGTATGCTATTGGTCGGGATGTATTGTTTTGTAGTGTTTGTGAGCTAACTCCTTGTCCTCCTGTTTCCTGTGGTTGTGGAGACAGTCTTATCACTGGCCTGTCCTATTTGCTCCTCCCACATTTTCTACAGTCATATTTAGTTGAGGCGGTAGGAAACTTCTAGAAAGAAGTAACACATGGCACAGATGAACCCCAGCATGGCAGCAATAATGCCCATTTGATTCACTTTTACATTCATTTCTTCACCACAGGCTCTGGTGGAGGTGCTAATGTACAGAACAATGAGCAATTACTTCTGTTCTCTTTCAAGGAACTGTGTTCGTTTAGGGAAAAGAAAGACCTGGGTATAAATCTTGGCTTCACCAGCTACTGAATATATTTTTTTTTACTTCTCAGACCTCAGTTTCTTTATTTGTTAAATGACTACAATATTTTCCTTGCAGGGAAATGATAGGAATTAAGTTTCATATTAAGATTATATAAAAGAATAAAGATTAAAACATAGATAATCTCCTTCTTTGGTATTCAAGGAAGCTCTGGAGAGCTGCTCAGCCCTTCAAAGGTCAAGACCTAGACAGCGCTGGCCTTGGATTTGTCTTGTCATTTGAGTGATAGTAGTGGAGTGATGGGGATTAAGGAGAAATCCAGGGACTGGAGGCAGGGGCAAAATTGGAAGATAAATTGCAACTCACTCACAGTTCGGGCTTGCTTTATGCTCAGCGATGGCCTTGCCTGATAGGGGCATTTTTGTCTTTAATCAGTGATTAGAACATTGCTGAAACCACAGAGGTTAAAAAATGATGTCCTTTCCATCTCTTTCATGAGTTATTACCAGCTTACTTTGTATTCCAGAGAGGTCTCATAGTTTATGCAGAATGACAAACAGGTTGCTGGGGTTGGGGAATGGTGTGTGGTGGGAAGCTGGGGGAGCCTCTTTTGTGTATTCTTTGGGTGCATACTGGAAATCGAATTGACTGTTAACAACTTTGTGTGGATTGTGGAATAAAGATTCAGTACATGAGAGACATAGCAGAATCTAGAGTTATTCTGGTGTGTGTATATTCTGGTCCAGTTTGGCTAAGATGCCGATGAACCGAGATACTTCTGAGAAAGTAAATACACCACACAGACTAGGAGACGAGGACCTTGGTTTCACAAGTATTTCTCTAAAGCCTGCCATATCACTGCTGTTCAGGTTTCTGGCTTTCTAAGTTCTGCCTGAGAGCAACTTCACTGAGCTTGCAGTAATGAGGACTTACTCTACTGACCTCTAACATGGATTCAAAATAAACAGCCTAGGTGAAAAGTGGTAGGTGGATCCCAAACGGAATGGTGGGCAATCACTCTTTCTGTCTTTCAGAGCTGTAGACATGGAGACTGAGAAAGAAAGTTCTTCTGCTTTCTGTAAGTCCCCAGAAAGATCCCTTGACCTGATCCACCGGGGCATTATTTTCCCCATCAGCAAGCTGCTATCTATTCTATAGGCTTCCGGCAAGTATTGCATAGAGTAACAGCGACCTCCAGGAAAGGGCCCTCTGTGTGGTCACCACTCTTGAGTTGACTAGATAGTGCTGTTTGTCTAGGTGTGTGTTCAAAGCCAGGGCTGAGCTCAATAAGATATGGTAGTATAGAAGAATGTTATTTTAATAAACTGAAAAAAGTTTTTGTTTTTTCCATTTTTGTCCCGAGCTCCAGCCCTGCCCCTTCCCTTGAAAGAGAACAGAAATGACATTTCTGAAACTGAAAGACTAAGAGGGATGGGAAATGTGTGTGGCTGACAGGATCGAAATCCAATCAGCTGCAGAGAAAACTAGCAGCCCTGCAGCCTTCTGGGGGCTTTTTGGAGGGGTGCATCTCCTTAGGAGGATACAGCATGGGTTGATTGATCCCTCACTCCCCAGAGTTCCCATGGTTGCCATCAACTGGGAGATGGAAATGTAGCCATTGGGTTGTGAGAGTCTCCTGGGTCTCCTAGTGGTGACTTCCTCCTATAAATCAGCCAGACAGCTGGGTCCCCTTGCACCATGGGATAGAAAAATAGACCCTGTTGCTAGACAGCAACACAGGCTCCACAAACATGGTGGGATCAGAGGGCAGGGGGCTTAGCCCAGGCACTAGCCAAACAGGCAGCCCCGGATCCGTTTGTTTATTTTCTCTGTGGCCTTGCCTGTCTGTGCCACATGGAGGTGGGAGACTCCCCACACCCCGTTCTGCTCTGCATGTGGAGGCTACTTACTGCTCACCACCGGAAAGCCTGCTGACCCGCTGGCTAATTTATTTATTTTAGTTGCACATAGACTGTCTGCTTGGAGGCTAACAGGGAAGTCACCCAGTCTAGGACAGAGTATTCAATAATTGAATTTTATTTGGTCTGGTGAATATCTGACTGAGCAAGAAAGGGAAACCTTGTGCTGGCATTTTCCTCGCCATCTCACGGTCCCTGCCACCCCCACCCCTGTACTTCCATCAGGGTCTTCAATTTCTAACCAGTGTCAACATCTGCTCCACCCAGAGAAATAGGCTTATAGCGCCTGTGAGGCTGAGCTCCTCTTTCTTTGGAATCACTGTCTTCTAAAATGCCTTTTCCAACAAGCTGTTATGAAAATTTCCAAGCATATGTTGAAGTAGAAAGATTTTTATAATAACACTTGTAAACCCACTGCCTAGATTGTTCCATTAACACATTCTTCTACTTGCTTTATAACGTATTTCTCCATCATATTTTTGACCCATTTCAAAGCAACTTACAGACATTTTGAATGTTTTCCTTAACTACTTGGTTAGTAAGTGGACTTCAATATTTGTTTGCAGTTTTTTGTTTTGATGCAAAACTTACATATAAGACTGGGGATGTAACTCAGCAGTAGAGTGTTTGCCTACCATGCATAAGGACCTGGGTTCAAATCCCAGAACCACCTAAAAAAATCACAATCTTGCGTATGATGATGTGCTTGTATTTTCAGTGTATGTTCACTGAGTTGAAATATGTACATCTGTGTAACTCAAACCCTATTGAGACACAACTCCGGCATTGCCCAGAAACCTCCCTCATTTCCCTGCCTGGTCAATATCCATCCCTATTCCATCCAAAGCAACTATTTTCCACCTTAGTTTTGCTTGCCAGTTACAGAACTTCATGCAATAGAATCATGCATTATATTTTCCTTGGGTAAGGACTCTTTCCTCAGCGTAATGTTTTAGAGGTTGCATCCTGTTGCTGTCTGTATCCAGTTGGTTGCTTTTTTTTGGACCTGTGCTGTTTCCAGTTGGCTATTATGAGAGAGAGAGAGAGAGAGAGAGAGAGAGAGAGAGAGAGATTGCTATGAATAGTTTTTTTCAAGTCATGTTGTAGACATATGTTTTCATTTCTCATACGAAATATCTAGAATTAGAATTGCTGCTAGTTTTTTTCTTTTCTTTTCTTTCTTTTTTTTTTTTTTTTTTTTTTTTTTAGTGATTTTCATCTTTTAAGCTCTACTAATACATGGATGAGAGTTCTGGT
This sequence comes from Callospermophilus lateralis, assembly GCF_048772815.1. NCBI lineage: Eukaryota > Metazoa > Chordata > Mammalia > Rodentia > Sciuridae > Callospermophilus > Callospermophilus lateralis. Next base: position 71,763,809 of record NC_135307.1, on the reverse strand, counting down.
TGCTTCAAATCCTAGTCATCATTTGGTGTGAGCAGTCTTTTTAATTTTAGCTGTTCTGGTGGGTGGATGGTAGTATTTTGTGATAGCTTTAAGAAAGTTTAACTTTGATAATTGCTTCTCCATTTATTTCTTTGGCTCTAAATTCTGACACTTTATCAGTGTCCTTGACCTGGTTTTAAACTTTAATTTTTCTTTTCTAGAAGTACTTTGGAACATATGGATGGATACTTATCTCTAATGATCCTGAGGCCGAGTTAAATATATGTATTTAGAAGCACTCTGTGCTTTAGCCACACTGACAACACAGAGTCCTAGTCTGGTATGAGAATTTCCATTGTAACCTTTTTTGGGGGGCATGTATTTTAGGAAGTAAGGAATGTGTTTTCAGGAATAGGGTTTGATAAAAATAGAATCTTGGGGATGCAGTGTTTGAATGAATGAAGTTGGTAAGCATGCTAATTTTGAGGCTCATTTAAATATCATGCTTTTAAACTTAGCTCTCAGAGATAGATTTCTTTCTTTTTTGGAAATACTCAGAATTGGACTCTGAGTCTACTTGCAGGCCTCCTCAGCTCTCCAAGTGATCTCTCCTGGCTTCTTTGCTGTCTTTTTGATCCCTACTGCTTTGGCTACCTCTTACATAGGTCCTTTTACTCTGTCCAATTTGCCTCTGATCAAATTCTATTCTCTCAGCCTCAAGCCTCACGTAAACACAAATGTATCGTTCCAGCTTTGACCTTCCTCCTGAATGGACAGACACATCATTAGGGTAGTTTTCTGAAAACACAAGTATAGTTATTATTTTAGCTTTCTGTTGCTTGTGATAAATACCTGAGATAATCAACTAATGAGGAGGAAAGATTTATTTTAGCTCATGGTTTCAGAGCTTTCAGTCCATGATTACCTAGCCCCATCACTTTGGGCCTGTGGTAGCCCAGTACATCGTGGTGGGAGCATGTGACGGAGGAGGGCTGTTCACCTCATGGCACTGAAAAGCAATAAAAGACAGGAAGTTCCAATATTTCTTCAAGACCTGCTCCCAGTGATCTAACTTCCCTCTACTGTGACCCACCTACCAAAGGTTCTAACACCTACCAGTAGTGCCATAGCCTGGTGACCAAGCCTTTAACACATGAGCTTTTGGGAGACACTTCAGATTCAAACAACAGCAATTATGTTTATTTACAAATCCTCATCACCTCTAAGGAAAGTCCACAATAGCAAGCATATTTTTTTAATGCTCACTTTGAGCCTAGCTCTATATTAAGCACTTTACATGCATCATCATCTAATTTCCACACCAATATTTATGAGGTTGGCCTTAGTTTTATACTTGTTTTTAAATGAGGAAACTGAGACTTAGAAAGGCTGAATAATCACCTATTATATTAAGTTGGCATATGATTGTGAAATTAATATTCATACCCAAGCAGAATTCTGATATAAGAATCCAAGCCTTTAAGTTTTATTTTGTTGCTTAGTAATACAGCACCACCCTGTTTCCCAGCTTCAATGCTGACATTGCTCTCTCCCCCTTACCTTACTCTGTGCTTCAACCACACTGACAGATTTACTGTAAATTGAAACAAGCCAGACTCCTCCAAAGCTACTTGACTTGGCAAATGCTGTTGTGTCTGCCTGGTGTGTTTGATTCATTCCCCACCTTTTCCGTCAGTTGTACTCATCCTTCTGGAATGATGCCAAGCATCACTATCCCTGTGAAAGCTTCTAAATCGAGTGCTGTTCCTTGCTCCTCCTCGTATTTCTCCCTAGCATGTGTGACTTAGTGTTGTTCTGGTGTTTCAACCTGTGAGTTACTTGAGACAGAATCTTATTTACTTGTCTCATACTCTATAAGTTGGCTAATATCTGGTGAACCATGGAGACTCCATCTCCTAGGTTGGGTTCTCTTGAAACAGACCTTGAGAGTAGCACCTGGGCAGGGGCGTGGGGTACTGTGTTAGTCAGCTTTTCATTGCTGGGACCAAAATACCTGACAAGAACAACTTAGAGGAGGAAAAGTATATTTTTGCTCAAGGTTTCAGAGGTTCAGTCCATGTCAACTGACTTCATCGCCGTGGGCCCAAGGTGAGGCAAAAGATGATGGTGGAAGTGGACAGGAGTAGGGTACTGTTCCACTCATGGTGACCAGGAAGGGGAGAGAAAGGGACAGAGAGATGGGGGGAGGGGAGAAAGGGAGAGGGAGGGGAAGAGGGAGAAAGAAGGAAAGGAAGGGAAGGAGCGAGGGAGGGAGGGAGGGGAAGGTACATCCTTCCAGGGCACATCCTTAGTAATGGACCTCTTCTAGCCACGTCCACCTGCTTACAGTTGCCACCCAATTAGTCCATTCAAATTAGGATGACTGATTAGGTTTCAGCTCTCACAATCCAATCATTTCACCTCCAAACATTTCTATATAAACATAGGAGCTTTTATGGGACACTTCATATCATACCACAACAGGTGCAGACTGGGCAGAACTGGAATGGAAGAATAGTTACTTCAGGAACCTCAGTTGATTCTTGGGGAGCTTTGGAGATGAAGCTGTCCTCTGGACTTGCTCCTCATTGAGGTAAGGAGTCAGGGTTTTTTTTTTTTTTTTTTTTTTTTTTTTTAACCACAGGGTCTACCAGTCGTTAGATGTGGGATGCTCCAGAGAAGGAACATAATCTTTCAGGGGAAGAATTAAAATGGGAGCCTGCAGACCCCAAACACTTTGGACAGCCAGGAAATGAGATGAGTGCCTTAGTTCTGAAGGGGAACCGAGCGGTACACCGTTGTATCATTACACTCGTACTCAAAGAATGAGTCCATGAAGGGAGTCCGTCTTCAGCAACTACATACATATGTTATGCAACCTACACTTCAGAGAATAATCTTTACAAACTAGAAGAACTCATTTTAGAAAATTTGGAAGTGGCCTTTTTTATTAAGATAGGTATTTATTTGATTTTACCAAAATATAAGATTTGATTTTACCAGAAGAGAACATGCTCATATACTGAACCTGATATATCAATACATTTGACAATCCTGGAGGAGGGAAGGTATATGTTTCTGAACTAAAAAAGGGCTTTTATTTTGCTTTGTAATCTTATAAACATGCTGAGTGATCATGAGCACGTGGCAAAGCACATTTATAGTCATGACTAGATTCTGAGACCATGAATGTGACTTGAGTACATCTTTTACTATTTCTCACTAAGGTCCTTAGGATTAAAAACGCCTGTTCCAGATTTTCCTGACCACTTTCTCTCTCAAATAGAACCAGTGCTTTATGGTCCTGCTTCTTAGGTTCAGCTTTAATCCACAGAACTTGTAAGTCAGCAACTTTTTCCTTCCCCATTTCAGTATTTTGTTGATCCGATCCTAGGATGTGGTGGATTGATTTACAGCCCCCTTAAGATATAATGAATTCATATTCTGGTTCCTCTCTTTTAGAAGGAGGAAGAAGCAGCCCTTTGGGTGAAGACTCTGGCCCTAGAAGCCACAGAATCTTTGACCTCGAGCTGCCCTGTGGAATCCGAGCTAACTCTGGAGAGACTCACAATGACCGAGATTGTTAATGGATTCCACCTCTTTGTGAAGTGTCTCAAATTGTGGTCATTTAGAGCATTATTACAGAACTGTTTACTGACATGTAAACACATACACCATTTATCACTCTGAATGCAACAGGTGCTTCCCCCGCTGCCAACTGGAGATACTGGAGGGTCTCCAAAAAGTAACAAAACATTTTTCAGGCTCAACTGTCCTCACCAAAAACTGCAGAGAACTTAACTTCCTTTAATTTCTTCCTTTGGGTTAAGGTAGAGAAAGTTGTTATTGGTGGTGGGGGATCTGTGGCATCTTGCAAAGTGTTCTTTCTCTGCTTTGTATGTAGTGACCTGACTTTCTATTGAAAATGCCACTGGTAGAGCATACAGGCACCATAGCATCCTGATGCTCTTATATGTTTTCTTCATCTTGATGGAGGGGAGCTCAGTGGTCTCAAATAGTCACTCAACAAATTCTTAAACTGAATGCTTGGTATGTACTAAGTATTTCCTTAGGTACTGGAAATAGAGCTATAAATAGAACAAGTCAAGTCTCTACCCTCATGCTTATAATCTAGTGAAGGGAAAAAGATTTCCATGAACCAATCAATATAAACTGAGCAATGAGATCTGCTACAGAGGAGAGTATAGCAAGAAAAGAGATACAGATAAATGGTTGTGGTGAACACTTTTTAATATAAATAAGGTGATATTTAAGCAGATTTTTTTTTCCAGTACTGGGGGTTGAACCAAGAGGAGATTTATTATCCTCAGACTTTTTTATTTTTTATTTTGAGACAGGGTCTCACTAAATTGCTTCAAGCCTTGATAAATTGCTGAGTCTGGCCTTGAAATTGTGATTCTCCTGCCTCAGCCGAGTTGCTGGGATTACAGGTATGCGTCACCACGCCTGGCTCTACACAAAGATTTGAACAAGGCAAGGGAGTGAACCATGTGAATAGTTGAAGACAGATTTGTGGGCTGTGGAAGGACTTTGGATTTTAATCTGATATAGGAAGTATTGGACTAGGATAAATGAGATGAGATGATCTATGGTTTAACAAAGACCACTCATTTCCATGTAGAGAATAGATTGTATGGAACCAAATGCAAGGGAAGGAGAAAGGATACAGTTAGGAGTCCACTATAATTGTCAAGGGGATGGCTTGTAATAGGATGGTAATAGTGAATGTGCTGAGAAGTGGTCAAATTTCGAAACTAGTTAGAAGAATAGTGGCTATGGATTGAATGTGAGAGAAGATGACTCAAGGATTGTGACTTAAATTAATTAAAATGAAAAAAGAAATTTACAACATGGAGACAACAGATAAAGCACCACATCAGAGTAGAAAACAAGTGGTCCATTTTGACACACCAAGTATTGAGTAAATGTGAAATTGGAATTAAGGGAACATGTTGAGGCTGGAGAAATAAATTTGGGAGCCATCAGCATATTGATCCTGTTTTAAGCCAGGTTACAGCATGAAATCATCAGAGTGAGTGCAAATAAAGATGATGATCAGGACCCAGGATGAAGTCCGAGGTCTCCCATGGTTAGCAGACAGGAGACACTGAGCAGGATGGACCCCTGAGATCTTCCTGAAAATAGAGTGAAGAAAGTGTTTCCAGAACAAGGAATCGATTAGACCAATACTCCTGACAAGCTGGGTTAGATGAAGACTTAGAAATGAGCATCAGTTTTGGCAGCAGAAGGTCACTGCAGACCTTGGTACAAGCAGTTTTAGAGCCTGGAATTGGAAGCCAAATTGAGGTGAGTTCAAGACATCCAAAGACAAGTGGAAATAACAAGGCCCATGCAAGTCTTTGTGGAACAGAATGATATAATTACAGGGGGGACTTGGGGTCAGGAGAGGCTCTTTTTAGAAAAAAGTGTGAGGTAAAACACACAAATGGTATGATAATGGAAACGATCCGGTAGAGCAGGAAAAAAAAAAAAAAACTGATGAAGGAGGAAGGAGATGATATAAATGCATGAGTTGTGTCCTTGAGTAAATGAGAAGGAGCAGAAGTCTGTGCATGAGCAGAAGGGTTGGCCTTTCCAGGACATCGATGCCTTACTTATTACAAGGCAGAGGCAGTATGTGGGTACAGATGCAGAGAAGACCTCTGACCAAAGGTGGGAGTGCATGCAGGTCCTTTTTTGATTGCTTCTCCTCCTCCTCCTCCTCCTCCTCCTCCTCCTCCTTCTTCTTTTGTGAACTGAGAGGCAAGGTCAGGTGCTAAGAATGAGGAGGGAAAGCATTGGAGATTTGAAGAGAGGTGAAGAGGAATGGTATAATTGTTATGGTCTGGATGTGAGGTGTCCTCCCCCAGAACTCCCGTGTGAGATGATGCAAGAAGGTTTAAAGGAGAAATGATTGGGTTATGAGAGCCTTAACCCAATCAGTGAATTAATTCCCTGGTGAGATTAACTGTGTGGTAACTGAGGGTGGGTAGGGCGTGGCTGGAGGAGGTGGCATTGGGGGCGTGCCTTTGGGGTATATATTTTGTATTTGGTGAGTGGAGCTTCTCTCTGCTTCCTGATCATCATGTGAGCCACTTTGCTCCACTACACTCTTCTGTCACGACGTTCCGCCTCACCTTGAGCCCTGAGGAATGGATCCTGCTGTCTGTTGACTGAGACCTCTGAAACCATGAGTCCCCAAATAAACTTTTCATCTTCTACAGTTGTTCTGGTCAGGTGTTTTAGACATAGCACCAAAGAGAGAGAGAGAGAGAGAGAGAGAGAGAGAGAGAGAGAGAGAGAAGAAATAAACAACAACAACAACAAAACAAAACAAACAAACAAAAACCTGACTAAAACAGTTGTTTAGAAGAGTGGTAGGACAAATTAAAAAGGAAACGCATTACAATTTGCCACAGAGCCGAGATTTCACTTGAGAATTTGAAGAGACCGGTCAGGGGTTGTGTATTTTTTTGTGTGTGTGTTGAGTTACTGAGACAGACCAAAGAGTAGGTGAAACCCTGGGGCTTTGTCAGGTGATGGCAAAGGAAGTGAGTGATGGGTTGCCCATGAACTTCAAATGAAAAATGAATTGGAAGCTTTATCTGGCTTCTTGTAGTGGTCTATGTACATGAAGCCATAAAACACAATCCCTTGAAGTTTTTGAAATTTGTCCAAATTTGAATGGGATATAAATATGAATGTAGTTTTATCCAAAGGATTCCTCTGTGTCCCAAAATGTTATATCCCTGACATGATCAGGTGCCCCAATCTTGAATCCCATCTGGATTCAGGTGATAGGAATCCAGAGAGTGTGATGATAGGATCGTCCTTAACCCACAGAGGCTTCTCTAGAAGAGTCACAATCTTCCTCGAGCATATATTTTTTTTCTAGTCCAGCTGAGACTTGGTTTCCTTAATGAGCAAGAGCCTTTAGGGGTTCCTGCAACATCCCTGAGCACAAGAGTCTGAATGCTGAGACCTTGGTCATCAAATTGCCCCATTAATATATTTTCTTAGTGTGTATAGATCTTATAGTTCCCAGGACACTCGAAGAATAATTAAAACAGATACTTATTTGTATTGTTGTAATAGAGGTCCATGCTTGCATTTATTTTTTGATAGACTTAGGAGTGACAAGAAAACTTCCCTTTTTCCTGAAAGTATTTTGAAAATGTTTGTCCATAATATGATTTTATGTTCAAATCAGCATTGATATCCTGCTGCTATAAACTGAGAGACCCTTCTGTCAGTCTGATACACATTTTTCTCTCAAATTAAATGAAATTTTCCATTGAACAACGATAATCTCACAAAAGTTTTCTTTTTCATTTACACTGCCTTGGCACACAGCATCCAATAGACAGTAATGCAAAATTAGAATCATAGAAACAAGCCTTCTGTTATTGCCCTGGGGTTAAGAACCCCCAATCATAAAACTGTCATGCTGATTTTTCCAACTGTCCTTAAATTTTCCCTTTCAGTGTGCCCAAGACAGCTGAAATCTTGGGTGCATGTTTTCTTGTATGGCTTGAATTATGATTTTCTTACCATTTCAGATGTTTCTTGTGTGTGTGCAGTGCAGGCTTTCTCTTCTGAAACCCAGCCGTCTTCCAAGGGTTAGAAATGGGGCCAACCTGCCTGCAGAGCTGAGACCAGCACTCAATCACTGCAACTTGACTTACTTGAGTCAACCCTGGGCCAACCATCTCCCAGTGCTAATCCTCTGCAAGCCTTAGATGGGCTGTGACTTCTGTGACTTGACTTGGTGGCAGGCTAACCCAGAGGCCTGAGTTGAAGGTAGAGAAGCAGCAATGTGAAAGGAAATAGCTGGAGTGATGGATGGTCTCTAAGCAGCCACGCCCTTCAGGGGCAGAAAGGAAAAGAGCCTCCCAGGAGCCTGGGCCTCTGCTTCCTGAGTCAGAGAATCTCTGCTCTTGGCCAAACTTTGGAACTAGGAAAAGTATGCTTTTAGAGGCCGAGAGAGAGGGCTTCTCTGGAGCAAGGATGCTCTTGAATTCATCCTGCCCCCACTTGCACTGGCATTTTGCATGACAAACCCACTTCCTGTACAGTCAGTGTTGAGATGGAATTATGAGAAGACAGTGGTCCACTGACCACAGCAGATGTTTTCACCTCCTTCACATCCCATCATCATTCCTGAGAGTGCAGTTTTCAGAGTACAAAAAGTTATCTGGGTGAAAGGACCATCCCTGTGTGTCCTGGGCCTGAGAATGTGGGGACTTAGCAAGCAAGTACCAATGGAGATGAGGAGTGGGGACAGGAAGAGCACACAGGGGACAGTCCCTGTTCCCACATAGATCTCATTGAGGACTTTTATTGGACTTCACATGGAATATAGCCTTTTTTTCATAGCTGCATTGATAGACCTGCCCAGCTCTTTTCTGCTTGGGGCCCTCACAAATGCTCTTTCTGGCAGTAGCTCCTGCCCATGATTTCCATCACACCTGCAATCCCAGCTAACATCTATCAAGTGCTTACCATGCACCAGACACCAGGCTAAGTACTGCATGCAATTATTTCATTTGATTTTTACAGCCCAAAAGTAGGAATTATTATTCTTAGTTCACAGAGAAACAAAGGCACAGAAAGGTTAAGAAATCTGTCAAAGTTTCACAGTAATTAAGCATCTGGACCAGGATTTGATTCCAGGTATGATTTTAGAAACTGTGCTGTTTTGTCTTTTTTAAAAGTCTTTTTTATACTGTTTGGTTCCACTATATCTACATTCTCTGAGGGCCGGGACTATATCTCTTAGGTATCCCTTTTCCCCTGGCAACTGGCACAATACAGCCATACAGTAAATATTAAGATAATGAATAAAAAGAAAAATAAAGTATATTACAGACTCCAGATGTGTCACTGTGGCATGTGGATGTCTCACTGTGGCTCTAATTCTCTAATAATACAATCCTCAACCTCTAATGGCTCCTCCACTATCTAGTTTGAACAGATAGATTTGAGGAAAGTCCTTCTCCTCTGAGATCCACACCCACACATCCAACTACCAACCTGACATGACCACTTGGATGCCTAATGAATTTCTCAAAGTTAGTATGGCTTGTTCTTCCTCATTTTTCTCTACCTTAGTCAATGGCCTGCTGACCAATCCATTTGCCAAATTGCAAACTGCAAGAAACATTCTTGATGTTTTCCTTTATTTCTTATTTCTGATCCAATTACGAGTCCTGATGCTCAGCCTTCAAATGTTTCTTTAGGCTGTGTGTATCTCCCATCACCATCCCAGTCTAAGACAATACCATTTTTTCATCTAGATGGATGCCAGCCTCCTTATCTAGACATTCCATGATCTTGATCCTGGCACCTGAACTTTGTGAATTCTTATTGGATTACAAATTCCTAGGAGAGGCAAAAGATATCAGATATCTTGTCAGGAAAGCTTTACTGGTCAGGGCTGCACACAGCACAGGAGGCAGGGCTGTTTCATTTGAATTGGTTCGTATTAGTCAGTGTAGGCTGGAGGAAATGTAGGCAGGACGTGATAATTCGAGCACTCTCTGCCTTATAAAAGATGGTCCTAGCTTTGTTTCCAGGCCCCAGCTCCTTCTTTCTTCTTCCTGTCATCTCTGTGCATCTCCTCTCTGCTGAAATCTGCTTAGATGTCTGGAAGGCCTGATGTTGATAGCATTGTCTCTTCTACTTTTTCTCTTCTTTCTTCCTGTCCTCATCTCAGTCCAGTTGCTTCTTTCCCAAGGTTCACAGGTAGATGAGCTCTGGACTCCTAACTTTAAGAAAACCTTCTAACAGAGTTGGATGACAACTGGGAATAGCCATCTCAACTTTTCTCAAACGCCAGATTAATAGCTCAAAAGTCTCCTAAAGCATCTTGGGAATTTAGGGCTTCCATGTAGATGTGTGGGTCAGGTGGGGAAGTTTGAATTGACCGAATTATTCTCCTTATTTCCTGGGATGTCCTAAGACGGAGACTGGAGACAACTCTGGTCTCAGGAAGGGTGCAGAACTTTTTAGAAAGTAGTTAATGGTGTGTCCATAGTTCAACAAACATCACCAGATACAAACTGCTCATTCCATACACAAACCACTGCACACTCACAACATGCAGATCCTTCTGGAACCTAGGTACAACCTGAACAAAAAGGAACAAGTAACAGTGTTTTTGCTATGAGATGAGAGAAGAGACCAAAGACTAAGAGATGGTGGTCGAGGGAAGAAGAGAAATGAAGATGGTGTAAGAGAATGAGCATAAAGCAGATCTTGCACTTCTAGTGCTTCTAAAAAATTGCTTGCCTAGGAAGAGAGGATTCTTTCTTTCATATTAAGTACAGGTTTCTTGAAGGCAGGGGTCATGTATTGATCATTTTGTGTCCTCCTCTCTACCTTGATACCTTGTGTATGCTTATCAAACAGTTGTTGCATTTATATTGAGTCTCAAAATAATCAACCCAGACTCCATGTGAAAAATTCAAGGCACATCTCCATGCTAGCCCACCATCTGGGCTCCTAGGAGAGTAGAAAATAATTTTTATGTCAGAGTGGCTCCAAGATCATTCAGAACTGGCATGGAGAGGATTATCAGAGGGAGAAAATTTGCAGGCAGCCTCTTGGGAGGCTTCTTTGAAGAAGGTGTTTATAACACATTTTGCTGCCTGCTTCTATAAATCCCAGGAGCACTGGTAATTTTTCATCAAAAAAGAAGTGAAAATGAAGCAAGGCTGTGAGAACATCCTTGCATTTCTGCTGGTTGTTTCTTATTGTAATTTGACTGCGAATAAATTTCTACTATTTTCTTTAGGGTATGAAGAAAAACACACACCCTGATGCTATAGAACAGAGCAATGTCTAAAATATCCTGACATTCAGAGGGCAAGGAGAAGTCTCTGAAATTAACTTGGCCAGTGCTCTTGAGAGCCACAGGGAGGAAACTTTTCATTCCCTAAGAACATTGACCTTGGCCCTCTCTTGGCCTTTGCAGTGCAAATAGTGCATTTACAGAGGCATTCAGGGGGTCATTAATTAGAAGCTAGTGCTCCTTATGGGTGGGGAGTCAATGCTCAGATTCAAGGGTCTGAAGTTTGGAATGTGGCCAGCTTTCAAATGTTGTTTTCTCTATTGTTCTTTAATAAGTAAAATAAAACCAAAAACAAACTTTGAAATAATGAGACCAATAAGAGCAAAGAATTGGAATAATAATAGCTAACATTTATTAAGTGCTTACTAAGTGCCAAGAAATGTTTTATGTGCATTAAGACATTTAATCCTCACAACAAACCTCTGCTTGGAGATGAGGGCCCCTGGAAAGAGAAAAGTGAAATAAATAGGCTGCCCAAGGTCACATGGCATAGCCACATTAGTCTGGTGCCAAAGTTGAGCTCCCACCCAAGTGATATCACTTACAATTAGTCCTGCACCAAGTGAAAAGGAGTGGGGGAAAGTAGGACCATTGGTTTTATATTCTGGGCCGAGCTCTGATACCTAGGCCTGTGACAAGTTAAGTCAGCTAGAAAAATACAAAGGAACAAACAAACAAACCAGAAACTGAAACAAAGGGGTCCACCCTGTGTCTTCTGTTGGTCCAAGGCCAGGTTGATGGAGCCAGTTTTTAGGCAGCTTAAGATTTTTCCCTTTTCATGGCCAGATCTGTTTTAGATCGAATCTTCCAGCTGGTCCTGATTTACAGAATGGTGCTCAGTTTTCCAAACAAGCCGTGCACTGGCATCTCAGAATTCCATTCCAACTAACGCTGGTTCGTTTGGGCCACAATTCCCATGGCTGGAGTATATGTTTCCCCCTACGTCTTTTTTTTTTTTTTTTCCCTTTTAAAAGTGGAGCATAACAATTTGTGTTTATTGTTGCATGTTGTAATATTTTCACATGCAATTTTCTCCTTCAGCTCATTGCTCCCTACAAAGGCGGTTGTGGGTATGATTATTGTATTATGTTTATAATTGAAAACAGCTGATTTCATGGATTTTTACATTTTACTTAGTTTTCCAGTTGGATCTAACTTTGGCTTGTCATTTGAGGCATAGGGAGAGGGGGATTAGAGGAGAAGAAGGGTAGGTGGTGTCAAATCATTGCCTGTGCTGCCAGCAATAATAGTAAATAGCTCTGGAGAGAAGTGGACAGGATCCTCCCAGGGTGACACTCCTGAGCTGAAGGAGGGTTTCCGAAGGACAACCTGCAAGTAGGAAAAGGTGAATGGGAGGAGGTGTAAGTGAGTGTGTGGATCATGATCACATCTACTACTTCAGTGAGTGCTTATTATATGCCAGACACTGTGTTCTTGGTATGACTTATTTCATTTAATTCTCACTACAACACCATTTTGTATGTGGAATGATTGACAAGAGGGAGGATGAGGACAAGATGTAAGTGGGGGAACTGGGCTTCAAGCTTGAGACTTTCTGCAGCCAGAGACCAGACTATGAACCACCATTCTACTCTTCTTCCCACAGGGCTTTGCTGCATATACAAAGTTTTAGTTGGAGAGTCATGCAAAGTCCTCTTCAGAAGGCCACCTAAACCCTTCCATCTCTTTGCTTTCCTGGAATGCCCAGTGTGAAGTGACTGCTATTTGTAACAGAGACTCTAGCATGATAAGAGCTCTTATTATCAAGGCACTCCTTACTTTTAATATTGTGCATTCCCTGGGCTGATCCCTTAAAGCCTTGGGGAGTTAAACAGGGCAGGGTGTTCCTTTTTACAGGGATGTCCTGTCTGAGAAATATTTACAGAAGTTGAAGAGATGGGGCATGGATGTGTTGACCTGTTTGCTGGTGTTTTTTAGTGCAGTGAGTCATTGTGGGTGACCTCTTAGCCCAGCTACTGGCCCATCAAGTGAATTCCCTGTGGATCATTCAGGATTACAGTTACCCAGAGCTCTAAAAGGTAGGATCTCCTACCTTTTCTCAGATACCTAAGATACCTTAGTAGCTGTTATTAAAAAGATGAAGGAAGACAGCTTAGGATTTTGTTGTTTTAGAAAAGAAACAAAAGGAGCAGTTTTGTTTTGTTTTTTTGTTTTGTTTTGTTTTTTGAGATAGTCTTGAACCCCTGGACTCAAAGGGGTTCTCTTGCCTCAGCCTTCCTGGGAATGCAGGTATACACCACTTCCTAGATAAAAAGGAACACGTTTCCTTCTTTGTCCTATGTGACTGATTCCTGGGGTGGCTGGCTTATCAAATGCTGGGCGCCTCTGGCCAGCTGTGCCTCTGCTCTTGGTTGTTGGATTTGCCCTTAGCAAGTGATATTAAGGCATCTTATACAAGTGAGATGTGCAACTTAAAATGTGAGAACAAGTAGACATGATTTTTGAGTTTTCTTTTGGATTTTCTTTTCTTTTGCCTTGTGCTGTAGCAGTGACATTGAAATGGATGAGATTATTTTTGGCTAGAGACTCTCCCATAATTTTGAATAATTATTCCAAATTCTTTGCAACAGAACTGAATTTTGGGGGTAAATGTATAGGACTTAGTGACTGGCTGTCTGGATTTCTTACAGAAAGAAACCTGAATGATTTTGATATACTTTCTGGGTTTTTCATCACAGGTTTGGCCACAGATTTACCATATTTTCTTGATTTAGTGAGCTATTTTCTCTCCCTTCAAAAAGATGTTTATGTCTGCTTTTTTTTTTTTTTCTGGAAAGGAAAAGAAAATATCTTGTTTTTTTCCTTAGCGAACAAACTCTCCTTTAAAATAAACAAATGTAGAGTCTGACGCCATTCATCAACATGGTTTTTCCATTATGGTGATTTCTGCTCTATCTTCAGAGTTGGGGTCCTCTCTCCCAGAGAGACCATTCCTTTCTTCTGTTTGATATGTTTGCATTCTGTTCACTCAGGGTTGTTTAGGCTACAGACTTGAGGTAGAAAATGCAAATCTTTTCCCTTCAGGCGAGAATACCTGAGTTTATAATGTATGCTCACAAAGGTGTGGAAAATTTTATTCATGAGAAATTTTCCGTGAAATTTTGTGTGTGTTTATGTGTGGGGGGGAAAGGACTCCCCAGAAGGTTACAGGCTTCATTTTCAGGGGATTGAGAAAGGATTGGGTGATGGGGAGTCATGATTCACTAAGTTCTTCTTGGTGAGTTCCGAAGCCAGGTGGCCAGAGAGTGGGTGAGACCTGGTGGTCACACCTCCTGGGGAAGGAGCTTACAGGTTAAGTGGAGAAGTAGAGAGGGCAGAACTGTGAGACATCCTAAATATGAGAGAGTAGGAGATTTTTTAGCAGTAAGACTGAGTGTGGAATTTCAAAGACAAATACTGAAGTCTAAAGATTATTTCTAGAAAATTTTCTGGTTGGTTTCCTGTATAAAATTCTGGGATGACCTATTTTTAAGCCTACAGCAAACATCTACAATGTTGTCTAATGTGTATGAAGTAAGATTTGTATTTCTTTTGAATGTAACTCCTAGCTGAGACTAAGCCTCATAAGCCTTGGGAATCATTTGGGTTAAATTATATATTAACAAAATATAAACATATTCTTTAAGAAAGTATGAATGTATTAATTTCAGCTGTCATAGTAACAAAGTATTTAAAGATAGTTTTGAGAAGGATTGAAACAAATATGAATAGCTAGGCAAAATCAGGAATTTTTACATCAACCTCTGCCTATTATAAATTTTTAGGCATGATCAGTTGAGATTTTTGAGGACAGTTGAATATGTGAACAATTTACTGAGCTGTGGGCAGAGTTAAGGAGACCAACAAGGAGTGTTGAAGAGGTTAGGGACTAGTGACACTGAGAAGGTGTTTCCTGAGACTGAAAGGGAGGGAAGGCAGAGTACTTTTGGGGCCCTTGAAGGATTTTTTGAGGTATATAGGGCTGAAAGGCTTAATATAGTTGGAGTGGGAACTATCTACAGCCAGAATTGTGAGCAGGGGAGAAACATCATCTCTCCTGCAGTTCCTTCCATTGACTGAATGCTACAGAGTACCTGAATCTAGGAATTTAGGTTGTACTATATGTTGGCATCAGTTCAGTGAGGATCTAGATGGCCACAGAACAGAATGGGCACAGAAAACACGCAAATGAAGAATCCACACTCCGCGTGTCACTGCGGTATTTTAGTCAGTGTTTTTGCTGCTGTGATTAAAAGGATATGACCAGAACAATTTTAGAGGAAGAAAAGTTTATGTGAGGGATCACAGTTTCAGAGAGGGCCTCTCTATCCACAGAGGGCCAGCTCTATTCCTCAGGGCTCAAGGTGAGGCAGAACATCATGGTTGAAGAGTGTGGAGGAGGGAAGCAGCTCACCGTGTGGTCAGAAATCAGGGAGAGGTCTCCACTTGGCAGATAGGAATATACACCCCAAAGCCATGCCCCCCAATTCCCACCTCCTCCAGCCACACCCCACCACTTGGGTTACCACTCAGTTAATCCCTATCAGGGGATTAAATCACTGATTGGATTAAGACTCTCATAATTTCTCTTCTGAACCTTCTTGTATTATCTCATACATGAGCTTTTTGGGGACATCTCACATACAAACCGTAACATGTGGTGAATTTTGACCCTTCTTTAAGAACATGGATCAACTTTGGAATCCTTCTTGACATGACCAGGCTCTATCTAGATAGAGCTTTAAGACTGATATAACTCTAAGCCACAATGGGCTTTACATTCCCTAGAGTTTTTCTTTGGCCAAAATGATAGTTTTCAAAACTTTTTCCTGCCTTAATACATGTGAATGACACAACACAATAATCAGTATGCATCGTTAATACTGGTGTGCAATTCATGCCGTTAGAAAGTAAATGAGAACCCCATGAGGTGCTGGTGTACCATCTGAAAAGTCCCCTCCAAGTTGAGAAGCCTCTTTGCTCCTCTGAGAAACACTATGCTAAAAGCTTTAATGGTGAGTCTCTAGATGACAGGATCTTTCCCATTCTGATAAGTGAAGTGGGGCTTTTCATCAAAACAATCGTCTGTAAGTGGCAGCAGAAGAAATTCAGATTTAAATGAATTTAGTACCTTGGGAATTCAGATTTCAATGTCATTCTGTGCAATCTTGGACAAGTCAGTTAATGTCTCTGAGCCTCAGTATCTTAATCTATAAACTGGGCATAACTATACCTAACTTCCACAACCATTGAGAAGAATAAGTTAACATCATTTGAAAGTACTTGTAAATTGGAAAATACTAAGTAATTCTTATTGATATGTTCATTATGGTCATGGTGTCTGTTCACACATGGGAAAAGTTTGCCTTTTGTTTCATATAGTCAGCCCAAACTGAAAGAAACAGATAATCATTTGTGAAACACCCCAATTTGAGTCCCTTGCTTCTATATTTTACCAATTTGAAGTGTGTGTGTGTGTGGGGGGGTATTCTTCTATTATTATAGTCCTTACTTTGTATTTGAAATTCTGAGTTTATTTGAGCTAGGTTTTAAATGAACATAACCCATCTTATTTTTGACTACCTCTAGCTTCCTTTGAGTTTTATAGGCTCAACTTTCTTTCTTTCTTTTTTTTTTTTTTTAATTTCAAGCTACAAAATACATGTATGTAGTTAGGCCTCTTGGGAGACTGAGGAAGAAGGATTTAAGTTTGAGGCGCCTCAGCATTTTAGCCAGAACTTCAGCAATTTAGCAAGGCATTTTAGCCAGATCTTCAGCAACTTGTCTCAAAGAAAAAAATCAAAATTCCTGGGTTCAGGACTTCCCTGCCAAAAAAAAAAAAAAAAGTAAAAATAAAGTGGTCACATTACCAAGTAATGAGATTATAGTTCACTTTACTATTGTTACTTCTATAATTAACGAGACAAATATTCATTTAAATCAAACAATAAGTTTTATATTTCTATATATTTTCATTCCTAGAAACAGAATAAATACATACTATAGTAGTCTCGGAAAGTTAAAGAGCACTGTACTGGTGGACTTACTCTTCTAAAATAACAGTCAACCTTTTGCTATGGTTTGGATGCAAGGTGTCCCCCAAAAGCTCATGTGTAAA
Source organism: Callospermophilus lateralis (assembly GCF_048772815.1). NCBI lineage: Eukaryota > Metazoa > Chordata > Mammalia > Rodentia > Sciuridae > Callospermophilus > Callospermophilus lateralis. The sequence goes on along the minus strand of NC_135307.1, from coordinate 71,746,839 downwards.
GCAATGCAAGAATGTTCAGAGGTGAAATGATCAGGTTATGAGAGGTGTAACCTACTTGGTGGACTAATCTGCTAATAGGGGTGAACTGGGTAGTAACTGTAGGTAGGTGGTATGTGGTTGGAGGAAGTAGTTCACCAGGGGTGTGCCTTTGGGGTTTATATCTTGCCCCTGGTGAGCAGAGCTCTCTGCTTCCTGGCTGTCCTGCCCTAAGCTGCTTTCCACTGCCATGCTCTTCCACCATGATGTTCTGCCTCACCTCAGTCCCCTAGCCAACCATGGACTGAAACTCAGAAATTGTGAGCCCAAAATAAACTTCTCCAGCTCTAAGTTGTTCTTGGCAGGATTTTTTTGGTCACAGTGATGAAAAGCTGCCTAACTTGCCTAAACTGCCTAACTGCCTAACACACCTTTTGAGGCTATTTTCATTTCATCTTCCTCCTCCCCATGCATATATGTTAATAGTTGTAAACATTTTCATGTGAGTATTCCACATTATCACTGTATGTTTTCCATTGACAGTTTTAATGACTGAACAGTCCATCAAAGGATATCCCTTAATATGAGACATTTAAGTGACTGTTTCTACTGGATCTTAGTATGCATTAAACTGAATTGAATAAGAACAAGAACAAGGAGAGTTAAAGAAGGAAAGAGGAACTTGTTCTCATCTTTTCACAACTTCCCTGTTTTACCTCTGTGTCCCATTAAGTTTAACTGACTTCTTTCACAGTAGCGCTTAGAAATTCTGGCAATGGGATAGACCCATACTTTCTGCTCCTAATCATACAGACAAAGCTGTGGTCCCACTCTGGTAGAGACCAGCTAGCCAGAAGTCTGTGTTATTTTTGGAATTTTTCTAAAGAAAAATCAGAGCTCATAAGTCTGGGCTTAACTGTTCCTGTCGTCCACATATACAAACACACTTACCAATGTTAACCTTGGGTTTCCAGGTGGCTTAATTTTCATTATTCAAGGAAAGTTCTCTCTTTTGCAAGGTGTCTAAAATACTACTAGGAATTCCAAGAATCATAGAAAGCTAGGAAGTTTAGAAATTCTCTACATAGAATTTTTAATATGCAAAGTGTCAGCCTTGTTTGTTTTTCCCATCCTAACTGCATGGCAGACATTATTAATCAATCTGCCTTTCCTAAGACAGCTTCGGACTTCCTCCCAGGAGAGCCCAATCAGTCATGAACACTCCCTCACAAATGATACAAGAGAACAAGCCTGCTCATTGAATCAAGAGCTCATTGAATTCCTTATTTGACAGAAAGAAAGCAGAACATTTTAGATTCTGTGCAACAAAAGTAATGCATCTTCAAGTCTGCACACAAGTTTACATTTTAATAGGATCCCCAGGTGATTTGAAAGCACATTAACATTTGAGAAGCACTGATCTAGAACACTGGATTGAAAATGACACAGAAACAGACCAGAGAGAGGCTGCCTTACAGCCATGGGCAGGACCCCATGGGAATCAATACCTTAGAGAGATCATCACATGTGACAAGTTGGTCCTTCTCAGGTTTATTTTTGACCATTAGATGTCTAGCTTATAGGCGACTGGGTCTTATTAATGAAACTTACAAGGCATTTGCATGCAAATCAGAATTCCTATGTGCTAAATAATAGTACAAAAGTTATAGAATTTTTTTTTTTGGTACTTTTACATAACTTTAGTTTTTTTTTTTTTTTTTTTATGGAGAACACTGTTATGATTTGGACGTAAGGTGTACCCCAAAAGCTCACATCTGAGACAGTGCAAGAAGATTCAGAGGAGAAATGATTAGGTTATAAGAGTCTTAACCCAACCAGTGAATTAATCCCTAATAGGGATTAACAGAGTGGTAACTGAAGTGGTAGGGTGTGGCTGGAGGAGGTGGGAATTGGGGATGTGTGGCTTTTGGGTATATACCTGTATCTGGCAAGTGGAGACCCCTTTCTGCTTTCTGATCACCAAGATGTGAGCTGCCTTCCTCAGTCATACTCTCCCACCACAATGTTCAGCCTCTCCTTGAGTCCCAAGAAATGGAGCTGGCCTTCTATGGACTAAGATCTCTGAAACTGTGAACCCTCAAATAAACCTTTTCTCCTACAATTGTGCTTGTCAGGTCTTTTAGTCACAGCAATGAAAAAGCTGACTAAAACAAGCACCTCTGTGCAGGTATCTACGTGAGAGGCCTAAATATCCACTGGTCAACACAGGATGATAACAATGAGACTGGGTATTTCTGCATGACGATTTCTTCATATGAAGGTTGTTTCTTCTTCAAGAGCATATGATATATCATTTTTAAAGACTTTTCACCAGAGCTATCTTTGCCTAATGCCAAGTAATTTTGGGGAAGCCTTTTTTTTTTTTTTCCTATTTGCTACATTTCACCATTTTCCTAAGGATATTTGTTGATTTCTCTAGTTTCTGGAGCAGTGTCCTTGTAAGCTATTCTATAGGGGTGTTTGCTTCTATAGCTTTCTAAACCCCATTATATTTTTAGTTTTTATGGACTTAATTCCCTAAAAAGGCCCTTTCCCAACTTCATAAATTCTAGGAGCTCTTTACTGTGGCTCCCAACAATGATCACTTTAGTTAGATCTTGGCTCCCCAGTTGATGTGGGACAAATTGCTTAACCAATAAGTATTCAAGTTACCTTTTTGAAAAGCAGTGGTCAGGAAGTTGGAAGGGATTACAAAAAGAATCAATGCCTGAACTGTGAATGTATTTGAAGAGAACAGAATCAAGACGTTCTTTAAATTGAAAGCATTATATTCTCTGCCAGATGGAAAAAAGTACAGTCTTATGGTCATGAAGGGCTGGGTTGGGCCTATGTGGTGCTGTTAACTCCACTTAAAGCCAGACTTCTTGGTTTGCCAAGAGTAGCTACTTCAGACTAAACTGCTAAAGAGCAGTTGGGGATACTATAAATTTGCTTGACACGCATCATTTCCAAACATTTCCTATTTCTGGTAGAGGGGGGATATTCGACTTCTCTAACAAGTGTGAGTGGGAGGACATGTTCTTGGAGAGCTGTATATATTATGGTACATCTATTTCCATAATCAAAAGACAACCCCTACTATTTTATATTATTTGATAATAAAAAAGCCCTTTAGTGCTTTATAGTCCTTTTCCTCTGATTTTTTTTCTGGAACATGGTTACAAATCAACCATTTATTACATGAGGGAATCCATGATGTGGATTCAGCTTTCAATTGATTTCAAGTCAGATCCAAATTTTAAGAAGAAAAAAAATCAATAAATCAGTTATTATATAACATTAGCCAAATGTCTTTCTCAAAGCAAGGCAGATTTTACATTTTTAGGACGCCAGTTCCACTAATGGTACCATCTTATTCAGCAAGGTAGAGATGCAGATACTTAAGTCAGTGTTTTAGAACCACGAACACTGAACTGCAGACACAACCCAGACTCAGAAGAGGAGCCTCATACCTAGTACATATGTGTGATGCTTAATATAAAACGATACAGCAAGGATTTTGCAAAATACTAAATAATGCAAAGGGTTTACAGCTAAGTAAAATGTTTTTATACATTTGGTTCCTACCAGTCTGTCCAGGAACCAGAGAATTTATTTTCTCAAGCTGCTTTAGGAAATGCATTGTCTGAAGATGGGTTCGAGGTCACTATATCCACAGTAGACATTTTCTTCTGTTACCCTCAACACATTTGCCTTTTCTTCTTTAATTTCAAAACCTGAAGTTAGATCTATACCTTGACTGTCCTCTCCATATGTAACAACGCTCAGCCTATCCTCTGTAACTTTTTATCTCTTGCCATGAAATTCCTACCTAGGTGAAGTTTGAGCACAAGTACCAGCTTTTCTGAAGAAGTTGATTTCTCCACAAAGCCCCTCTGAATTTCATAGCTCTTTGAACACTTATTGTCTGGTCTATGCAGCTGAGCCTGATTACATGCTGTTTTACCTTGCTTTTTAATGGTTTCATCTGCATAAGGGTATTCAACAAAACTATACATTGCTTAAAATCCAGAGCTGCTAATGCCTTTTCAATGGTCTCTTGTTTCAACTCTATTTTTATTATAGTACAGAAACCATATTTTATGAGTAAGATAATCAGATGCATATTGAACTCCAAGTCTGTCCATGGGGTAGAATATTTGAAACCTGTTTAATTCTGGAAAATCCAGGATATATTGTTTCTGAATTTATGGTGTTATCTTATACTCCTGTCAGAACTATACATCTATTTTAATAAAAGTAACAGTACTGGCAATCTTTGTATTGCCAGTGCTCAGTACTGTTGGCAATAATGTTACACAGTGTTAGCTTCTATGCCAGACCCTGCACTAAGTACTTTAGATAAATTATCTCATCTACTACTTACAAACTTCATCTTGTTAAGATAATAAAGTTCACTTACTAAGAATGAAGCCACTGGGCACAGTGGCTTGGGAGGCCGAGGCAGGAGGATTACAAGTCAAAGCCAACCTCAGCAACTTTGCAAGACCCTGTCTTGAAATAAAAATAAAAAAGGACAGGGGATGTGTCTCAGTGTTTAAGTGCCCCTGGATTCAATCCCCAGTGCAAAAAGAAATAAAAGAAAAAAGAATGAAACCTCACTGGTTCATATTGGGAGGCACACAAATAATTTTAGAATAACGAATGAATCAACGCTGAAGTGATTGATGTCCAAGACACATGCATGGAAATACTACTCCTCCTGCACCAAGGTAAGGTAAGTTAGCGGCTCTGCCTCTTCCTCCTCTCTCCCCTTCTTCTTTCTTAGGCAGATTAGGAAATGTGAGGATATGAATGCTCATTTTTATCCCATAGTTATTATTGTATTACTTTCAGTGTGGCATTTGCTTGTGAAATAGCTATTGGTTTGTCCTTGTTTAGTCATATCTCAGTGGTAGAAATTATCAACCTTTCTGTATTAAATTGAGAGATTTGTGAAGGACTTCTTTGGGGTTACAGGGGGGTGGTGGAGAAAAATAGCCATGGCAATATTCATGTCATCATTATATGATTTAAACTTACATTTGACCAGTGGCACTCTGGATTCATTTAGTGAAATAGAAATACCACAACTAAATAAAATAAACTCTTGGAATAATAAATTGAAATTCCATATCAAAAATGAAGAAAAATATAGTTTAGAAAATGAATATTTCATGTCTTTTGTGAGTAGAAATTATTTGATAAACTTGATGAGTGTATCAGAGGACTAGAAATTGCAAATTAGTTTACTTTTATGAATATGATTGCCAATTGATGATTTATTTTGATGCAAAAGAAAATAGATGACACATTTCAAAATTACCAAAGCTTCAGGCAACATAATTCTTGTTAACTGTTCCCTGGGATTATTAAATAGGAAAAAACTAAAATTTGACATATACAAAACTCTAATACATGGAAAGTTCAAAACTCTATGTGAGCAAGTATTTTAGTCAGCTTTTTCACTGCTGAGACTAAAAGATCTGACCAGAACAATTGAAGAGGAGGAAAAGTTTATTTGAGGGCTCATGGTTTCAGAGGTCTCTGTCTGTGGACAGCCAGGTCCGTTCCTCAGGGCTCAAGGTGAGGCTGACCATCTTGGCAGAAGAGTATGGTGGAGGGAGGAAGCAGCTCAATGATGATCAGAAAGGAGGGAGAGACTCCACTTGCCTAATACAAAATTTATTCCCTGAGGCCATGCCCCCAGGGACCCACACCCTCCAGCCACACCCTACCTGCCTTTAGTTACCACTCAGTTAATTCCATCAGGTGATTAATTCACTGATTGGGTTAAGGCTCTCAAAACACAATCATTTCTCCCCTAAACCTTCTTGTATTGTCTCACACATGAGTTATTGGGGGACACCTCACATCCAAACTGTAACAGCAAGAACCTGTAAAACATTTTTTGACCTAATGATGGCAGATTGGGTAGAAATCTCTCGTCTGTCATAGTACAACATCATGATGCATGGCTTATTATTATCAAATCTCTGAAGAAACAAAATTTAATAAATTAGAAGACATTATTCCTTGCTCATTAGAAAGTATTGGGAAAACATATAACGGGAGCAGCACCCCAGAGAAAAACTCCAGCATGGCGTCTAACGACCCTCTTTCTCCTCTTTGTTTTTTTCACTGGCGTGAAACATTCCTGCGAACGCCAATGTTCAAACCCTGCTGGTGGGAAGACTTAGCCCCAATAAGAATTAACTTCTTGGGCTCCGGAACTGACATATGGAAGAGCTTGCCAATAAACGGGCGACCTGTTATCTACCTCAGCCCTGCTACCTCTCTTAGACCTATATAAACACACAGCCTTTCGTAATAAAGGGGAAACCTCTTTGGTGATCTGTGTCGTGTGGTGCGGCGTCTTCCAGACTTACAGAAAGGGACTAGTTACAGGGATGTTCATTAACTATTACAAAAAACTGAGGATACAGGATTACTGGTTTTTTGTGTTTTTTTTTTGAGATGGGTTCAGATCTCCAAATTTTTTTGCCCGATTATTTTCTTCTTCTTTTTTTTCAATTTGAAAATAACTTTATTTTCTCAGAGTTACTTGATAATTTGAATGAGCATAGAATTCTAGACTGAAAAATATCTGAAAATATTCTGTCATTGTCATCTAGTATCCATTGTTACTAATAAGACTGACCCTCATTCCTTTGTTGATAACATGTCTTTTATATTTAAAAACTTTTGGGATTGATCATTGTTATTATTATTGGGATTACATTGGAATGTCTCCAGGTATGCCTTATTACTTTCAACTGGGGGTGTGGCTTAATCATCTCAGTGTGGGCAAATTCTCTGTGAGGAGAATCCACACCTTCATGTTTTCTTATTGTCCTCCAGGTTTCAAATTTCTTGCTATATTTAGCCTCACCTGGGTTTTCCTGTAGCGTCCTGGTGATCTGAGATCTAAAATGAGGGTCTTGCAAGATTACGGCTTGGGTTATAGATGGTGGCAACAGCCTGTTTGAGAATTCAGCCAGCACTAAGTGGGCTTTGGATGACTTCTGATCTGTTCAACTACTTAATTATATGTTAAAAATAAAAAAAAGAAGATCCCTGCCACTTTTGCATGGATGGCATTGCAGGTGATTATGCCAAGCAAGTCATTGTGTTATCCTTCTGAGGAGAAAACACTGTGTGAGAAAGTAAGGACTGTGTTAATTAACATCAATTGGGGAAAGGGGATGTATGAGTGAAAACCAAGGCACACATGGAGAGTAGCTGCTAAGATAATAAATGGATATTTTAAGCAACCCAATTAAAGAATTTTAATAGTCCCTCATTTTTTGCAATTCTGCTTTCTGTGCTTTCAGTTATCCATGGTGAGCTGCAGTCTGAAAATATTAAGCAGAAATAGTTCATAAATTTTGAATTGCACACCCTCTGAATAATGTGTTAAAATCTATCTGCTGTGTCCTCCTTGGGAAGTGACTCATCCTTTTGTCCAGAGTATCCATGCTGTATACATTGCCTACCTGCCCGTTACTTAGAATGGCCAACTTTGTTATCAGATTGATTATAGTAATATTGTGATTATTGTGACATTGCAGTGTTGGTGTTCAAGTGACCTTTGTTTTTCATAATAATGTTTCCAAACTAGAAGAGAAGTGATGCTGGAAATTTGGATATGCCAAAGAAGAGACACAAAGTGCTTCCTTTAAGTGAAAATGTGAAAATACAGGAAGATATTTTGAGGAAGAGACATAACATTAATACAAATTTTATTATAGCATATTATCATAAATGTTCAACTTATTATTATTAATCATCTTATCCTATATCTAAGTTATAAATTAAATTTTATCATGACTAAGAATATAAGAAATAGCACAATATGTGCTATGCACAGTTTCAGGCATCCACTGAAATATTTCTTCCATGGATAAAGGGGGATTATTATGCTTAGATTTGGTGCTGTAAGTGAATGAGATTACAAAATAACTGGGAATAATCTTTGCTTTGGTTGAAACTTTGAAAGGTTAAACTTTGGAAGACGGCAAGAGAGAATAACTTTGTGCCTAACTCTACCTTTCAAGTGTCCTAGAATATTAATATTTCTAGAATTAAGTCATGTAATGTCTTGGTTAGGAGTAGGGTATCCAGAAACAAACTCCTTGGGTTTAGTCCTCACTCTGCCACTTAATAGTCCACTGACCATGGATAAATCCTCTCTAAGCTAGTTTTCTCTCTTTAAGTTGAACTTAATTATTGTAGTTCTGAAAACTAAATGTGATAGTGGGTATGAATGCTTATTTAGTACAGTGCCCAGTCCCCCAAAAGTGGGTGGGTTCTGTCAATTCTACCTCCAAAATGTTTTTAATTCATCCACTTCTCTTCACCTCCACTGCCCTCTCCCTACAGCAATAACCCCCAACTCCTCTTCCTCTTTCATGCTTGCCTCCTTAGATCCCTTTATTATGCATAGTCAGAAGCATTGCCTAAATTCTTTAACACTTCTTTCCACTTCATGCAGAATGAAGTTGAAGTTTCTTGCATGGCCATCAAGACCCTAGGAGGTCTGGCTCCTGTTCACCTCTGTGACTTCATTTCCCACCCCTGGGCTTCAGCTACAGTGGCCTGTTTTCTATTTTAAATAAGCCAAACTTGGTCTTGGAGCTTATGCTTTTTTTTTTTTTTTTTCTTCCTCTACCTGAAATTCTTCCTCCTTATTTCTAACTTCAGGTCCCAACTCCACCATGAAGAGGCCTTCCCAGACCACCCCAGCTCTGGGAGGGTCGGGTCTCCCTCCCCTACATATGGTCATTTTCTGTCACATTTTTCACTGTGATTAATTCATAGGATGTATTGTAATCTAACTTACCTCCTTATTTATTTTTATTTTTTTTCCTGCAATCCTGGGGATCAAACCCAGGACCTTGTGCATGCCAGGCAAGTGCCCTGTTACCTAACTACACTCCCATCCCCTTAAAATCTTTGTATTAAATTGTTTCACCGTTTCCTCCATGTTAGAATGCACATGTCAGCCTCACTGTTCCACCTCATCATCTAGAGCAGAACCTGGTGTGTAAGAGGCATTCCATAAGTGTGTATTGGATGAGTGATAAATATCAGTTGCTGCCATTGCTTTGATGATCACATCATGCTTTCTGTCACAGCTGAGTTGTCCTGCTGGCAATATGGCTTAGGAGCAAAGCATTTGACAGCTTTTAAATGTGGTCATCTTTGGATAGAGAGAGGAAAACAGGATAAGCAAACCTCAAGGCGATATTTAAATAACATAACTACTTTGAAGACCCTGTGAAGTATTGGATAGAGAGCCTTGGTCCACCACATTTCCTGGGGGACCATGGTAAAGCACATCAAGTCAGATCTTAGAATGTCTTGAAAGTAAAAACCATCCTTTTTGTAGTAGGCTATTGGCATTGTGTGTACAACTTTGGGGTTATGTTACTTTGTGGGTATGTAGCCAGTTTTCCAAACAAAATCATAAGAACGATAAAAATATTTCTGATCTTTGTCTATGGACTCTGCCCATGGTGAGTACTGAGTCAGTAGTTCAAAAGACCTGAAGGCCCTTCATGACCATGCACAAGTGTTATTTTTCTGTCTTTCCTGTGGAGTTGTAAATATCTCCCAGAATTCATGCATTTCAGCGACTTTTTCTTCATGCCACTCTCCTATGTTTATGATGTTTATGATTCTCAGACCATCTGTCTTTTCTTTCAAAATATACTTCGTTAAAATATTACCCTGAGTGTTCTTATGACTGATTTTCCTGTCTGATCAGAAGCCAGCCCTCTTGACAGAATAGCCTCCATGTGTTGGGTCCCGGGAGTTCAACCATTCACATTCCTGGAAAGCATTTGGAATTCAGAGGAGTATGCTGCTTCTGTATTACCAAAGAGATCGGCACATCTTGGTTTTCTCCATTTTTTTCTTACTGTAGCCTAACTTCAAGGGAAAATTTCCAGTGTTCCTTTCACATTACTTTTCTTTGTTTCCAGCCTCAAATACTTACTTTTTTAAAGATCCTCTCTGCTCTATTTTGCCCATATTCAATACTCCTACCAGCAGCCTCAGAAGTTTTGATGGGCTGTTAATTTCAGTTATTATATCAATTCAGAGAGGGCTTCATTCTTATTTAGCTATATTCAAAGAATGGTTAACATGCGTGCTGGCTTAAGAAACCAATTGAAATCTCAGTAGGCACTGTAGAAATGAGGGCAGCCAGGGAAAAAGTTCATGATTTTCAGCTAAGTGACAAAAGAAACTAAAAGCAGATGTTTAGGACAGTAGATCTATTTTAGAGTGGTAATTTAAACTCTTCTTAATATTCTTCAGGGCTTCACCGTTTTATGGTCATTGTGTCTAAGTACATCTTTTCCATCTATTCCATGGAGCTGTGATCTTTTCCAGATCAATCAAACTGGGCCAGACTGGATGCTATCTTTAAAGCTGGAGCAGAGAACTGGGCTAGGTTCACCCTTTTAGTTGCTGGATGGTGGGAAGATCTCAAATATCCAGGGAGAGGAGCCAGGGTAGCTAGGGTGGGGGAGCCAGCATGGGGAACTCAGTGCCACAGCTCCTTACCAAAAAACTGTACAAGTAAGTGTTTCATTATTTTGACAACAGTATGACCAATGTTTTAGTCTGCTTTCTTGCTGCTCTGACTAAAAGACCCAACCAGAACAATCCATAGAAAAAAGTGAGGCTGAACATCATGGCAGATGAGTATGGAAGAGGGAAACAGCTTACATGATGATCAGAAATCAGAGAGGGAGCTCTCCACTTGCCAGATACAAATATATATCCCAAAGCCACACCCCCCCAATACCCGCCTCCTCCAGCCATACCTCACCACTTCAGTTACCACACTCAGTTAATCCCTATCTGGGTATAAATTCACTGATTGGGTTAAGACTCTCACTACCCAGTCATTTTCCCTCTGAACCTTCTTGCATTATCTTACATGTGAGTTTTTGGGGGACACCTCACATCCAAACCATAACAATCAAATTGGCTTTTATCAGTGGCATTTCAGTTCTACAAGTTGTGCATTAGTCTGTGAAACTCCATCTATCATGCTGCCTATACCAAAGTCACAGTGTGCTGCCAGCCAAGATTGGTGTTGAAGGCCATATTTTTTTGTGTTCATCTCATCACACTACACTTTCTCCTATTAAGGTGGACACAAAGTACTGGTGGAGTAGAGCTGAATAGAAAGAGTTACTGTTGTAGAAGGAGGAGCTACTGGGGAAAATGGGTCAAGGGGGAAAAGCACTGGCTATCAATCACTCATCCCAGCAGAGATTTCAACAGAAATTTAATAAGTTGGTCTCTGTAGTGACTGCAGAACTCTTACGCACAGTTCAGACAAAATCAGAGTGTAGATGGAGGCCAGCTGCCTTTGATAAATTATTCGACATGGCTGAGTGTTCTACAAAAAGAAAGCTTCAGTACTGTGAACATGCACAGATGATGTCATGAGCCCTTCAAATGGATGAAGGCTAATGGATCAAAAGCAGAGCCTGGTGCCAAAACAAAAAAGCCCTCACTGAACAAGAACTTGGGGTTGGAGTTATTCCTTTACACGGGGACTCAGCAAACTTCCTCTTCTTCAAGGCCTTAGTTTGTGAGTCTACTTTAGATTTAACTAGAAAATACTAAATGTTCTTGGACTTTAATTGCCTAATGGGTTTTAAACACTAAAGAATGTTTTTTAATCTAAGATTTATAATGTGGATAATTGCTCTAGGGATTATTCACATTAGCAGAGGAGATTAAAGAGACTGGCTGGTAAACCTTGAATACTCATAACCTTTGGTGCAATTCTGCACACTTCTTGATCTCTGCCGATTTCTCATAATGTATGAATGCATGTGAGCAGAGGAACTGACTTGGGCAGATGAGTCTCAACATTTAACCTTTCAAATGATTGGCAGGATTTGCAGGTAGATTTGTGTCACAATGTAGGTAATGAATGACATAAACAATGATGCCAGAGTGGACGAAAGTCTAGAAAGATTTGGTAAATATAGGTTATACTATTAGAAAAATGAATGCTCTTAGAGATTTATGTTCTCCTCCTTGTTCTTAGAAGTTCAGTTTTACTTAGAAGAGCAGTTTGCAGAAAACAATGTAAGCATTGTGGTCATACGTGTCTATTTTTTTGTTGTTTGTTCTGGGGATTGAACTCGGGGCACTCAATCACCCAGCCATATCCCCAGCCCTGTTTTGTATTTTATTTAGAGATGGGTCTCACTGAGTTGCTTAGGTCCTCACTAAGTTGCTGAGGCTGGCTTTGAACTCATTATCCTCCTGTCTCAGCCTTCTGAACTGCTGGGATTACAGGCCTATACCACTGCACCTAGCTATCCATGTCTATTTTAAGAAATAGGTCATATCTTTTACCTGGGTTAGCACATCCAGAGTTAGGAGAACTTAATTAACAATAGTGGCAAGTTAGCCAAGAAACTAGGTGAAAGGATGACAATACCAGATCTGAGCACAAATTGCCTTAATGGATGGGCAAATAATAAGCTGGACAAGATTTGTTGAAAACAAACCAAGCTAAACAATCCATTGTTGCTATACCCAGAAACAGCAATTTAACTTTTGGGAGACATGGAAAAATAGTAGCTTGGACTGGTGCCCAGGGCTCTCCAAGATAATGTAAAAGGGGAATGTGTGTCTTGGAACAGGGCCAGAAGATGCAAAGCAAGGCAGGGAGTCTTGGGGTGATCTTTCCTTAATATAATGGAATCCCCCTTCAGAGATGCCTTGGTGACTCCTGGTCTTCAAGGAGACAGTGGATTCTAAGCTCTTTTCCCAAATAAGGCTTAATTAAATTGCACTGGGACACATGCCTTGTGTGGCTTCTTAGTTTTCCACAATTGCTGCTCTCTTCCTCTCTTGGTTTTTGCCCCACTTTCACCTGATTGCCCCGTCCCTTCTGGAGTTGGAAGAAACACATCTCTTCAGGTATCAGACAGGGCATCATGGAGGACTTCTGAGGGGCTGGATGATGTAACCAAGAATTGAGTGGTGTTAGCTCCCCATGGAGTGGGACTTGGCCAATGGGAAAGGAGAGATGAGAGGGAGCAGGGCAGATAAACTCCCGCTCAGCTGAATATTCTGAGGTGCAATTCCTCCTGGCAGCCCTTCTGGAAAAGCCCCTTGTGTCATGTAAAGATTCCTGCTTAGTCACCTGCTGGGTTTCTTCCTGGTCATGTGTGTCTGTGGGTGGGGAGCAAAGTGCATCACATAGCAGTGCATTTTCTTTTCTTTTTTTCTCTGATTGCCTCTCTGGCCTTACATTTCCCAAATAAAATGTCAGAACCTGGACTCCTTGTCTCAGACTCTGCTTTCTAGGACACCAAGACTTTGAACATGAAATTGATCATTAAATACTTAGCCAGCACATTAACAGATTGGCCTATGATCAATATATGATATGATTCTTCCTAAGATAGGACTGCTGTGGTTTGAGTGTCTCCTCCAAAATTAATAGTGGAATTTAATTGTCACTGAGATATTAAGAGGTGGAACCTTTAAAAGGTAATTAAACCATGAGGGCAGAACCCTCTTGAATGGATTAATGTTATCACAAGAGTGGGTTAGTGATCTCAAGAGTAAATTTATTAAAAACTCAGCTTCCTTTTGCTCTGTCTCTACCTTGTGCCCTTCCATATTGTAAGGCAGTAAGAAGGGTCTCACCAGATGCAGCCTCTTGGTCTTCAACTTCCCAGCCTCCAGAATAATGAACTGAATAAACTTTTTTGTTGTTGTTGTTCATAATCTACCCAATTAATGGTATTCTGTTATAGCAGTAAAAAATTATGTAAGACTCAGAAAACTGATTTAAACCCTTTTTATATTTATAGCTTAAATTTGTGATAACAATATCATCCTTTCTCAACCAGAGTGTGAAAAAAATTGAGTCCTAACACCCTAAGCCACCTGTTGTAATGTAATGAATCAACTATTGCATCTAGAATGTACCATCCCTGAGTGCATTAAGAAAAGTTATTCAAATCATTTGTTTTACTTAATTCTCTTGAGGAATCCTGATTATGAAGGACTGGTGTAGATATTTGCCTGAGATTGTTCTTATTCACCTTGGCATAGATAAGAAAGGTGTTTTTAATTTATTTATGTTTTTCACCTATGAACCTTGTAAGTAACAAAGGAAGTGGATTGCATGGTTCTCATTTACTGAGTAAATATCTGAACACCTACTAAGAGCTTGATCCTAGGAAAACAAAGATGAATAAACAAAGATGGTGGAGGTTTGCTATTTGACCTCCTGGGGCTCAGAGTCAAGGGGGAATTAATGTAGACAAGATCACACTGTATTGACTGGGACAGGAATACGTGGAAGCTGACTTGAGAACAGAGGAAGCAAATTGTACATTGCCTTACTTTCATGCCACGTGTAATTTAGTTGTATCATAGAGAACATTACTGAAATAAACTACCCATAAGAAAGCTATGATCACATTTTCTTGATCATTCACATTGAAAAAAATTATTTTTGGGTTCTCCAAAAGAAGCTTAGTTCTACATGATATCAAACAGGAAAGAAGTTGAAACTTGCTAAAACGTCAAGTTTTTAGTGTAGCAAACCATCTCTGGGCTGTGTGTGTGAGCTATGCTCACTTGAACGTTTGAGGGGACTGATCTGGCATTGTGTGCTGATTGGGCTGTGCAACACAAATGTGGCTTTCCTCACCCTCTGCCCGTGATCCCACACGGCACCTGAGATGGGTGTGACTTGCTAAGATGTCAATCAATCTGCTGACCACAAGACATTCCAAAGCAAGACTCCACCTCTGAAGCCCTATTCCATGCCTTATTTAGCAAAGAACATTCCATGGACCCTCCCTTGTGTGTTTTCCCCCTATAAAATAAAAAGAATCCAGGTGCACGCTCTTTTTCCAACACTGCCCAGAGTGGAGCTGACCCTTGGGGTCACTGAGCAGTCCCACCCTCAACCTTAGAAACTCCTGTTCGTGTTTTGCATGGTTTCTTCTCTGTTTTCTCAGTTATTGCTGCATCCACTCCTTTGAACGTAGCTCATCTGGCCAGGCTGGACAGCTGGCAACACTTTAGTTCACCAGTTAAGTTTCCAATAACTAAGTTTTTGGTTTGATATAATTTCTTTTTCTTCTGACACTTTCTAAGAAGAAAAAGGTAGACTATTGAAATTTCTATATATTGTTTTTATAAGTTATAAACAAATAATATGTGGGAATTTATACAGGCTTTCAAAGTATTCTTGATGATCTTTCATCAACATGGATAGGTGAGAAGTTTGATGCCAGAATCTAAAGGGTATTTGTCATTTTTATTTTTTATCAAAGAAGCAGATCTTCAAAAGATTTTGCTAAGTGAGGACCCATTTAAATTCTACACACATATTTGTATTTGTGAAAATTATATCTGCTAGTTTCTAGGGTAGAATATGTTTATTACTGAAATTTGCAGTTTCAGAAAATACTCCAAAAATATTTGAAATTACTTAAACAGTTCTAGCAGACTCCCTTGAGAAAACATGGTCTGGGAGAATGACCTTGAGGTCTGTTAATTTATATGCCTCTGAGAAAGGGTGAAGTTAGTTGCAGAAATTGTATTGTATAAGGGAAAGTAAAGACTATACTTGGCATATAATTTTTCAGATACAGATTATAAATTTCTGACACTTATGAATTTAAGTTGTAATGCAATAATGGAGTGAATGTTTTTATTTCAAATATGATGAAAATTTTTAAAATCAAGTGAATAAAACAGAGACATATTTTCTTTTCTTTTCTATTTATTTATTTATTTTGCAGAATTGAACCCAAGGTCTCACATGAGCTAGGCAAGTGCTCTACCATTGAGACACATCCCCAACCCTTTCTTAAATTTCATTTTGAGACAGGGTCTCACTAAGTTGTGGAGGCTGGCCTTGAATTTGTGATCCTCCAGCTCAGCCTCCCAAATAGCTGGAATTATAGATGTGTGCCACTGTACCTGGAGGGACAGACTTTTTCATTGGAACATAATTTCATTCTTAGATCTTAAAATGAAAATTAAGATCCTATGATAAACCTTGTTGAAAACCTTACAGAAACCCATTTTTTTAATGCCTTAGAAAAGAAACTAAACATTACAGCCCTTTAATCATGCACATCCCTAGTTTCCATTGTGGAATATCTATTGAACCTCTCTCCCATTTTCTATAGTACCTGTTGGTCAATAAATGCAAATCTTCCACCTTCTGGACCCAACTTAGGGATCATAATTGGAAAGAACTGCAATCTTAGTTACATTCTTGATGCATGAATCTTCATAATAGTCATTCTTTTCTCTGGGCAAGTGTAGGAGGGAACCTATTTTCCATTTCTAGGAACAATTCCATCAGAAATGTAAGCAGGACAAAATGATTACAATGGTTTTCATTTCTCTGTGACTTCATTTCTCTCTGATTTTGGAGTCACTCCCCATCGGAGAGAAATGAGTACTGCATTCTCCTTCCTCCACCCAGGAATTCTTACTTGTTAATCCTTCATTGAATTTTAGACACAGCCTCTTATCCTGACAGGAATGCAAGAAATACATACGGGCTGTTGGACTATTCTCTTTTCTGCAGCAATGCATCCTTCTAGAATTCACCAGCAAGCAATCTAGGAGTGAGCTATCTATAGGCATTTGGGTGAAAAAGTCAGAGCTTTTTATGTGTAGGGTCAAAGCCTCTGTTCTTCAGGCTGCATGATTTGCCTCTGAAGTCAGCCTTGCCCTTGAATCAATGAAGTTCACAGAATGAACTCTTCAGGGCTCCCTTGGTCGTGAGCCAGGGATAACTGTGCCTGCAAAGCAAAACAAGTCTCCAAAAAGAATGTGTAAACAAGGATTTACTGACTAATGGCTGGTACTAAATGATGCCTGGCATATGTACTTTTGGTGGAAATGTGTGCAAAGGAGTAAACTGATTTTGCTTTTGTTACCAGTCTTTTCCATTGCATGTTCTGGAGAAGGATCATTGATTTGGAATTTATATCTAAGGTGGGGTTAGGATGACTTTACCATGCATTTTTTCTCCTTGTGTAGATGATCTTCCTTTGTTTTTTACTATTTCAGATCATTGGGGAGCAATTTTTGTTTAAAAACAAATTCCAATCTAAACTCCCTAGTTGATTTCTTTAACATGGGACTTATCCCCGGGAACTGACTGAAGCCAAAGAAAACCTTCAGTTCCCCTTGGGAAGCTGAGAAAAAGAGCAGGCTCAGGAAACACTTTTAACTGAGAAATGTTGACTCTTCAATGCTTAATAGTAATATTAGTTGTCTTTCAGTGAGCATATGTTATATAATAGGTACTGTGATACTTGCTTTAAAAGAAAAACTTTTACAATGTCGAGCTTACTGTGTGTTACGCATTGTCACGAGTGCCTAACATGTATCACTCCTTTAAATTTCCTCCTCCTAAGAAGAAGGTGGAATTATTATCCCCACTGAATAACAGAACCTCCCTGGGGCCAGGGACTCTGTTTCACTTACAGCACCCAACATGTACCAGCTGCCCAATAAACAAATGATCCTTTTAGACAGCTGCAAAAACTCTAGCCCAGAGTTTCTCAACCTCACCACCAAGAACATGAATTCTTTTATTTTCTGTTTTTCTTAAGTTGGTTCTTCTTAGTTATACATGATAGTAGAATTCATTTTGATAAAACTATTCAAGCATGGAACACCTCTTATTCTAATTAGGGCCCCGCTTGTATGGGCAGACAAAGTGGTGGGATTCACTTAGGTACTTTCAAATGTATACATAGAAAAATTGTTAGATTTATTCTACTGTCTTTCCTGTCCCTATCCCCCTTCCTTCCCTTAATTCTTAAGAGCACAGAAGAAAGGTGTGGAAGTAGAGTGTCACAGAAGAGATGGAGGCTATGCATGAGTTCAACCGTTAGGACTCCCACTTACCATGGCAGTTCCACACCGGGTCAGTGCATGTCCAGCTGCCCAAAACACAGGCTGTCACTTGGTGGCAAGTTGGCTACCTTTGAACTCTTCTCATCATGAAGGGGTAGTGATTTATTTTGTCAGATACACACACTTATTGCAAGAATGAGTTTGCCTTCTCTGTCTTCAGTGCTTTAAATCGCGCTAAAGATTTTTCTTGAGATTTCTTGGAGGTATTTGAAAAAGCATAAGCCTGAGCGGGAGTAGGGAGCATGGAGAACACCATCTTTTGACTTGCACATAGACTTAGCAGTTTTGTTGTTCCTTCGTGGGAACACAATTATCTGGTTAATATCTGGTGAATATTTTTTTTTTAAAGAGAGAGAGAGAGAATTTTTTAGTTTTTTAGTTTTAATTAGTTTTTTATTTTTTAGTTTTAATTTTAATTTTAGTTTTAATTTTTTAGTTTTTTATTTTTTAGTTTTCGGTGGACACAACATCTTTGTTTGTATGTGGTGCTGAGGATCGAACCCAGTGCCGCGCGCATGCCAGGCAAGTGCGCTACCACTTGAGCCACATCCCCAGTCCAAATATTTTTTAACATGGGATGAGATGACAGGAAAAATGCCATGGGTCACAGTTATATTTAAATTAGCAACCAAACTGGAGTTAGAAAGGTAGGGTAATATGGGGTGCATATGTAGACACTGAATTGTGGGAACTGCTAATTAATCTACTTATTACCTTCAGTCTTAATCACCTCTTGATCTTACATCCTTTCATTAAAAAATTCTTGAAAAACTGCAAAGTAGGGCAATGGGAATCATGAAAAATTTAAAAACAAGATCAGAGAAAAAGGTTATAGTTATTTTTTAGCCTGCAAATCTTTGCATGTAAAAGCTAAATGCAGTTGGTATAAACGAGGAGGGGGCTCTAAATTAATTATGCTATTGTGTAAATAGCTTATGTTGTGCTAAATGGGAGTGATCCACTAACAAATGTAAAGCACCACAGATATTAGTTTTGATGGTTATGTGAGCTTTTCATTGCTGTGACAAAATTCCTGAGAAAAATCAAGTTAAGAGGAAGAAAGATTTATTTTGTTTCTGGGCTGTGGCAAGACAGAACGTCCTTGTGGAAGGATGTGGAGGAACAAAGCCGTTCACCTCAGGACTGTCAGGAAGATGAGAAGTAAGGAGGAAAAGGGAGAAAGAAAAAGACACACACACACACACACACACACACACACACACACGACAGAGAGAGAAGGCTCAGGGCAAGAAATGTCTTTCCAGGGCATGCCCTCAGTGACCTATGCCCTCTAGCTAAGCCCCACCTCCTAAAGATGCTACCACCTCCCAATAATGTCATCAAATGTGAATCCATCAAGGGATTAATCTGCTGATGAGATCAGAGCCTTCATGATCCAGTCCCTTCCCAAAGCCCCACCTCTGAACACTGCTGCATTGGGAACCAAGGTTTCAACACATGGGCTTTTGGGAGACATTCCAGAACCCAACCCTAACAGTGGTTGAGGAAGGGCAGATTTTTAAAGAGTTCTTTCAAAATTTGAAGTCTTCTCCTTGGCACAGCTACCGGACAGAATACAGAAACATGGCAAAAGAGAAATTTTGGCAAGTTCAGGACTGGAGAAAGGAGGAAAAAGCAGAGTCTAAGTTACTGAGCCCATCCCTGGGACTCTCTGGCTCAAATTTGATTTTCTGTGTCAAGGTCTGAATGGGGATCATGAACTTTGGCTCTGAACTGGCAAAGAGCATGGAATAGCAAAGGATGGCGTGTTTGGGTAGAGGAGAGGCGGGAGGTCTGAGTGTGGTTGGGGAAGACATTCTTTATGAAATGTTTTCTAGGGAGAGGGTCATGGTTTGCATCTAATTTGACTGAAGAACAGATTACAAGTCACTGGCCTGACAACAAGGATCACAGTCACACTGAGGGTAAAAGATCTCTCCTGCTGCATTTCTAAGCTGCCTTTCCAGCATCAACACGTCCCCCAGGCCATTGTTTTCTGATGACCATGACCCACTGCTCTTGTTTCCCCCTGGCCATTCTTCGGCATTCCTATTCCTGTTCTCTGGATTGCTTTTCTCTCCTCTTCCTTTAGGATACCACTCCCCTTTGTTTGGAGAACCAGATGAGCTGTTATCTTTTCCACATGGTTTTCTTCTGTGCCCAGCCAGAGTATTTTGTACCCATCTCCACTGCATCCTGATGGGGATGATTCCTTTACTAGACTGTAAATTCCTTAGGCTGAGGGCTGCCTTGCTTTCTTTCTATACTTGAGTGCTTGGTGTATCATATAGCAGGTGCCATAAGTTTATTGAATGTGTAAATTTAGAAATTAGTAACTGAGATGACTAGTCAGGGCTCTTCAACTTGAGTCATGGGTAAGAAAAGCATTTTTTGCATGCAAAGTAGGAGTGTGAGTTTGTCCAGGGAAGAGCATAGTAAGTGCAGTTACTTCTCCAATTACTTTGGGGTTACATCCTGATAAACCTATTGTAAGCTGAAAATGCACTGAATCCACGTAACATATTGAGCACAGTAGCTTAGTAACACAGCATACTGTAGAATGCTGGTTGTTTCTCCTCACAGTGGCCTGGCTGGGAGCTATAGCATATTGCTAGACTGGGAAAAGATCAAAATTTAAAATTGAAGTAGATTGTTATTGCATATCATTTGTGTACCATCTTTTAAAATTTTTGTAATTTGTTCTTTTTAGTTACACATGACAGTAGCATGTATTTTGACATACATACATGGAATATAACTTTCCATTTTTGTGGTAATACATGATATGGAGTTACACTGGTCGTGTATTCATATATGAACCTAGAAAAGTTACGTCCAATTCATTCTACGCCCTTTCTCATTCCCATCCCCCCTTTGCAACCAGCTTAAAGTAAAAAATCTTAAATGCATATGTAGGAAATATCTCTTTCCTTCCTTCCTTCCTTCCTTCCTTCCTTCCTTCCTTCCTTCCTTCCCTCCCTCCCTCCCTCCCTCCCTCCCTCCCTCCTTCCTTCCTTCCTTCCTTCCTTCCTTCCTTCCTTCCTTCCTTCCTTCTTTTCTTCCTAACCCAGGGCCTCTCACATGCTTGGCCACGGAGCTCTACCACCTGGCTACATCTACAATCCTTTTTATTTTAATTTAAGACAGGATCTCATTGGGTTTCCCATGCTGGCATTGAACTTGCAATCTTCCTCGCTTCATCTCTCCAGTAACTGGGATTATAGGCATGTGCCACGGTGCCCCACGTAAGAAATATTTTCTATGGAATCTAAGACCAAAATAGAAATCCATCTGTGTCTGCTGACAGAGACATAATCTGGCTCTTGTTTTCTTTTCTGTGATCTTGTGATATAGCTGATAAACTAGACAAATGTCAGAATACAGACAAGGAGCACCAAACGTTTCCTTTATTTTCCCTTCTCTTTGTTGTGACACTCAGTCAACTATTTCCATCATGGTCATGCTCAAGGAGAAAGGACTAAAATAGATGCTTGTAAAAGGGTTGTATATTTTGGTGGAGGAAAGCACTCTTTTTAATGTCATGTTTTCTTTTGGTTATGAAGTATTATTTATTGTTCATGATCTCCTTTTATTCAGTATTTCCATAGAATAAGATCTCACAACTTTAGATGAAATTAAATGACTATAAAAGTTAAATATCATCAAATATTTTTAAAACAATTCAGCATTAGCACTTTTTAGTGTTTCATTAAAGAAAACATTAAAAGAATACAACAAAGCATTGATGGAGAAATCTATTTAGGCATGTTTATGCAAAGAATTAAAGAAATGTTTATGCAAAGATTGATAAATAGGTGACTCAGTGTTTAGAAGTTTAAATCCTTTTATGTGCAAATAATCACTATAAAGTACTTTCAAATTTAGTTGTCACAAGTAGGACTAATATGGTTTGCTATGTTAATATAATGTCTTCGTTTATTTATACTATACATTTGCTTAAACAGCTTCTTTTAGCATAGATGTTAAATATATAAGCATCAGTTCAATCAGGTCTAATTGTTAAGAATAAAAAAAGAATGTTTATGCAAAGATTGAAGTTTTAACTGTGCTATTTTTATTCTAAGTCAGCTATCTGCATTGAATGAACTATTGGCTTGCATCAAGAAAATACTGAGTATATCTAGAAACATTTTTGAATATTGGGGGAAGAATTTGACCAGCAGGGCATCTTATAGTATAGTCTGCTTGCTCCATGGTGGGAGGATCTGCTTTCTTAACAGATTCTGAAGGTGGAGAACAGAAGGGGTTGGAGGACTCTTGTCCTGCGGTGTAAGCAGATAATGACACTTCAGCTGCAGGAGGTTGGACTTAGCAATTTTGTTAGAGACTTCTTATTTCTTAATATTGGTATCATTAGTTGACAGATGGATTTCTGTCTGCAATCTCATTTCAAGAAAGCTGCCTCCTGCTAGATAATCTCCTTAAACTATAATTGACAAGGAGGATGAATTTCATTTCCCTGCATTTTGGATGAATATTCTAAAAGTTGTTCCCTCTTTCAATCTGTAGAGCACATTGTTTCAATAAATATTTATTGAGCATTTATTATGTGCCAAGGATTATGCTAGAAACTGGGATACAAAGGGGAATAATGATACTATTCTTCAGTGATAGCAACAAACCAGGATTTGGGTACAAATATGTTCACGTAAGAGGAGTTTTCATGGTTGTCAAGAATGTTGCGACAAAAATTCATTGTTCTTTAACTTTTTAGGTGGAAAAGGAGGGACTTTACTAGATAGCAACTTTGCTTTTATTCTGTACAAAATGAGCAGTCAATCTCTCCAATTAATTTTTTCAGACTACAGTTTCTTAATTTGGAAAAGGTTGCAACTGAAGTCACAGAGAAATTTTCTTTGAATTTTGAAGGCTGGTCATTACAGATGTGTCTGTTAAACCACA
This sequence comes from Callospermophilus lateralis, assembly GCF_048772815.1. Classification (NCBI taxonomy): domain Eukaryota; kingdom Metazoa; phylum Chordata; class Mammalia; order Rodentia; family Sciuridae; genus Callospermophilus; species Callospermophilus lateralis. The sequence goes on along the minus strand of NC_135307.1, from coordinate 71,723,982 downwards.
ACTGACTTCTCAGCCCAGCCCTGAGGACTTTGCTGTTGGTGGGAGACTCCATCTATAGTTTGTTCTCCTTGTACTTACTAGTAATATTGGGGAAGGAAAGTTTCCCAGAAGGTATGCTTTGGCTTCCAGGGGCGTCACATATATCAGTCACCGGTGTGCTGAGATATGGCTTCCTCTCCACTCTCTGGGAAGTCAGACAGGCCTGGGGCACCCTCTCATAGCAAACTCGCCAGTCCATTTATCCTGATGTACTGTATGAATTCATCATACCCTGAGTCTATTATGTGTCGTGATCAAGACTGGGAAGGACCATCTTGGCATGTGACTCAGAGGAAAGGACTTCTGTTAGGAAAGGATTATGATGTATTCCATCACCCAGGCCGACTTGGATTTCCAGAAGCCATCAGGAGTAGGGAGAAGATGGAAAGGGAATCCAGAATCCTTATGCACTGTAACATAAAAGACTCTTTCTATTGTGGGCAGAGAAAAAACTTGGCATGTTTTTTGTTTGTTGAAGAAAATATTTTTCTTTGTTAATACAGTTTTGGAGTGCACCGCTTCAGAGAATTACTTTAGTTTTTAGGATATTCATGCCTGCACCATGTGTGCATGTTTCCCCAGAAGTTATCTACAGTACCCTAAGTGGCTAAAGGAAGGATCTGGGAGGAATATCACCTGTGGGGAGATTTCCCCAGGGACCGTATTTGAAATCTGAAAGCCCAGCTTGAATCACTGAGCACACAACACTTTGGAACACTGAGCACATATCACCCTGGAGCACTGAGCATTTTAATGATCGCCCAGGACTAAGAAGAAGTGTTGCTGAACACTGTGGAACCGACAGTGTTTCCTGGTGGGGTAGAACATTGGTCCTAGAGAGGACTGGAGATTCACTCTGGGAAGGACTAAAAAAGTAGCTCTCTTGGGCTGGGGATGTGGCTCAAGCGGTAGCGCGCTCGCCTGGCATGCGTGCGGCCCGGGTTCAATCCTCAGCACCACATACAAAAACAAAGATGTTGTGTCTGCCGATAACTAAAAAAATAAATAAATAAATATTAAAAAAAATTCTAAAAAAAAAAAAAAAAAAGTAGCTCTCCCTCCAAGGGATAAGAAAAAGATGAACTTCAAGACAGAAAATTGCATTTTAGAATTGAGCTATATTTTAAGGATAAACCTTAAGAAGGGTTTACCTTGGTCTGTTGCTGGTGTCACTAAACAAACTTGTTCAGTATGACATTTGTTCCTATATGTTGCAGTATTCTTTAGCTATCTCCAATCCTTTAGCAAGTCTTTTGCATCCATATTCTCTGTGTGTTGAGGGAGGAGCTAGGTGAAGGTGTGCTGAAGGGTTCGCCTCCCAAAGTTCTCTCTGCTTTCGCTAGTAGGAGGGTATCCTATGTCTAGGGGAAACAATGTTCTTAGCTTTCATGTGGTCTCCAGGAGCAACACAAATAGAGACCCAAAGTACCCTTGAGACCAATGTGAGGATCAAGTGATGGGTGAACAGGATGTCAGTCAAAACTTTCTTGCCCCTTGTCTTGTGTACTAGACTAAGATCAGCCTCCAAAGGGAGTGAAGGGAGCCTGGCTCCCACGGCTCACACAAGCCCTTGCATACACATCCTTCCTGGTCCACACTGAAGGACACCTGTTGTTTTCCTATCCCAGAGTGTGCCATGTGTTATGTGCAAAAGTGAAGAAGGAAATATCAGCCATCCTCAGCTAGAATATGGAATGCAATAGACTCTTATAATATGTATATCCTATCTTCAACCTGTTATACTTGGAACAATGGTAAAGTGGAGGTCAATTTTATGTGTCAGCTTAGTTAGGCTGTGATATGCGCCATCATTTGATCAAACACCTGTCTAGATGTAGCTGTGATGATATTTTTAAATGTGATTGACATTTGCAATCAGTAGAATTTTAGTAAAGCAGATTGTCCTCCAAAATATGGGTGGACCTCGTCCAATGAGTTGAAGTCTTTAACAGCAATGACTGAGATTTCCTAAATAATGAGTTCTGCTTCAGGACAGCAGTGAAGAAACCCTGTGTGATTCTTCTGCTTGCTGAACTGCCCTGCAGATTTCAGACCCAAGACAGCACCACCAAGCTCTTATTGAATTGTTGGCCCACCAGCCTACTGTACTCATTTTGGATTTACCAGCCCCCATGGTCACGTAAGCCAATTCTTCAAAATAAATATATGTGCATCTCTCACTGTGTGTGTGTGTGTGTGTGTTCTGTTTCCCTGGACAATCCTGACTAATACAGGCAAACTGTAAGGGAAAAGATATTTAGTGTGTTGCACTGAAAATACTTGACATCCTAATAGATGCAGCATATTTGATTGAATTCCACCTAGAATCCATAAGAACATACAGACTGTTTAAATAAGCGTGGCAAACTCTGCCCTTAGTCCAAGGCCCCTGGTTAAATCTTCTGAAAGCACTGCCTGCCTGCTTCCTATCTCCTTGAGTCCTGTCCCGTGGACCAGAAAAAGGCGATGCTCAGACCCTTATGTCATCCTGTGTTGTCCTTGTCCCATCAGCAACCACCCGTGGCTGTCTGTGGTCAGAAATCCAACAATTGCTCAGGGAAGTGCATGTGCTAATGGTGCATGGCAGCTTTACAAACACTGTCTGTTTGAGTTAGACCTGAATTGTTCTCTGATTTAAAGATTCCTCTGTGACTATCAGAGCCTTGGGGATGATGCTGGCCAGAAAGAATGTGCACGACCATTATTGTGCCAATTTTATAATTCATCTTTTAATAATCTGTAACTGAAGAGCTGAGTGGAATTCATCAAACCCTGCCTTGTTTCTCACTGGGGAGCTTTCTGTGTTTTGTTACGAAGCCAAAGCTGAATGCAGCTGTTGAAGCTGTCACCGGGATTCTGGTTCACCCAAATATTGATAATAATTAGTCCTGCTTCACATGGAAAGCATTTATTTAAATATTTGGAATGGAAAGACTGTTATTATTGATATTAAAGCTTTACAGTGAGAACATGAAAATGTGGACATGACATTCCTAAACCGTCTTTGGAAATCGTTATGCCTCCCTCCTATGTGGTACTCAGGGCCCTAAGCTGGTATTGTGGATCATCTGTTCTTCATAGAAACAAGGAGAAGTTATTACCAGAGAATAATTAAACCCCACAGAAACGTCCAAATACTGGCAGGCTACAGCCATCCCTCACACCACACCACAGCCCCTTATGATCAGCAGAATCAAACAGCCAGGGCTTTGAGTCTGAGGGGGGTAAATAGTGTAATGAATTTTCTTTACCCTGTTATTATTCTTCCCCTGGCTTTCCTGGATTACAGTCACAAGCAGGTCACATCACATTTATGTGCTCTTCATGCAAAGTGCTTTGGAGTGGAGCCCAGTGTAACTGGGAGTGACCAACGTGTCACTGTGAGGGATGAAAAGCTGCTTTTGACCCTTGCCAGCCACATCACTGGGAAGCCATGTGCTAGTGTGGACCGACTGTTCCACGGTCATTCCTCTCTTTTCTCTTTTCTGTTCTCCCCGCCTTTCCTTATTTGCCTGCCCTGGGTGGTCTTCTGCCTCCTGAATCAAATTCTCTTTGTTCTTTACCATGAGGGGCATTTGAGACTATTCTTCCGTTTGAGCTTATTTCAAAGAGAATGTCTGATCACCTCCAAGGGAATGTTAGGACCCTTTCCTGAGGTTTCAGTGGCTGCCCAGGGTGACGAGGACCGGGGCCAGGGTTTAGGGGCATCCACACAATGGGTGGACCCGATGATTGTCAGTTTGAAGAGGGCTAAGGAGATCTTGTGAGAAACACCCCTTGGGAAGAAGAAATTCTATATCAAAGCCTTACCTGTCAGAGGTGAGGAGGGAGGCTGAGTCTAGCTCTAGGGCTGTTAGGGGACTTGAATCACTGTTTAGCTCCTGGAAGCTCAGCTGAGCCTGGAGGAGAGAGAGTGCTGTAAGTAAAAGTGGTGCCATTATGCTCTGTGATAAATTGGGGCTAAATGGCTTGCCTTTCTAGGACTCATCTGCCCGATTCTAATGCAAAGGGAGGGAGTCTCTCCTCTGCTCCAGGAGGCCCGGGGTGCCTGGGACAACTGGGGGAGTAGCTATCACCCTGGCTGGTCTGCTAAGTGGCCATGAGCAGAAGCTTGCTGCACATTCCTCCCAAGCAGCAGCACCCAGCCAGATAGGAGAGCCATCCTCAGGCAGTCTGAATTCCCCTAGAATATTCCTGAACTAATGCACAAGGTACCTTTGTCCTTCTCTCTTGCATGTATTAGGTGGTCCATCCTGAGTGGTCAGTTTCTCACTCCATGTATCATGGATCCTTTTGCCAGGAAGACTGAACTAAGTTCCTTAGGAAGAACACCTGAATTTTCCAAGTGAATTCTGGCATCCTGATCCTAGATTAAAGCAGGAATAAGAATAGGTTTGTCTTAAAATAGAGTCGAAGTCTACAATTTGACCAACTTTCCAATAGTCTGCTGGCTAATGAGGAAGTTAGTTTTCAAGGAGTAGCTTTTTATAACTGGAGTCACTGGAAAGAAAAAACTGGAGAAAAATTTAGGAGACATTATCTTTTAGATAGAAAAATACTGGATAAAAAAGAAAGTGATGAAAAGAACGCTATGCTTAGCCAAGTCAGCCATCTAATGACAAAACTCCTTTTGTTTAAGTTGGGAACTATCTATTTTGGCCAACTAATGTGGTCTTAAGCATATTTCTGATTTCTGAAGGCTTTGTTAAAAGAAAGTCAAAATAAGTGGGACTTACTGATAAGTTTCGGAGCACTTTTCCCATTTGAGGGACTGTTTGAGGTTGAGAAAGATGAATCATGTAATTTCATAAGAATTCTTTATAACATAGTATGAAATTATGCTCACATGCTCAGAAGTGTTTCTAAATAGCTCTGGCCACATCTGAGATATTCACTGTCTGAGAATGTATAATTTAAGAAATCAACAAGACAGCTGAATTTTCTTCTAAAGGATTTCCAGGAGTAGAACTTCACTCACTTCTAAGTTGTGTAACTTCTTTTCTAAGACAACACTCCTGCCATTGTCTCCTCCTTTGCCACAATTTTCAGAGATTTTTTTATTTTTCTGTGGTGCTGGAGATGGAACCCAGGGCCTTGTGTATGTCAGGAAAGCTGTCTGCCAACTGAGCTATATCCCCAGCCCAATTCTCAGAGCTTTTAGGATGAACTCTTCCAACTGGGAATGGTGGTCTGTACCTTCATTGTACAGAAGATCTAGATCCTGGGGACACTTTGATTCACTGCCATGAATTTAGGGTCTAATATTTATTCTCAGCTGGTTGTCAGTTCCTTACGAAGCTGTGATAATTAAGACTCTAGGTGAAGGCAGGGGACTGACCCACTACAATATTTCTGGTAGATGAACATATTTAGGGGAAACTTCTGATCAGGAGAGTAAAGGGTTTTGTAAGCTTAGAGATCTAGAATTTAAGGAATGTGCTTACTGAGCAGATACCCAGGAGCTCTGGGATAAAGTTAAATAATGATGAAATGATTGGTGATAGGACAGAAAATTTAGGACCTGGGAACATTAAACAACACCCTTTAGATTCCACTATTTACAAGGCTGGCTTTGTTTGTGGCTTTCCTAGAAGCTAACACTTTATCTTTGATATAAATCCATAGTTGGAGTAAGTACGTTTTGTGTTTTGTTCACAGGTGTAGTTCTTTTTTTTTTTTTTTCTTTCTTTCTTTTTTTTTTTTTTTTTTGGTAGTACTGGGGAGTGAATTCAGGGGCCTTCTACCACTAAGCTACATCCCCAGCTCTTCTAAGAATTTTTCATTCTGAGACACATTCTTGCTAAATTGCAGAGCGTGGCCTGGAACTGAGATCCTCCTGCCTCAGCCTCCCACCTTGCTGGTATTATGAGTGTGTATGCACCACCACAGGTACAGTTCTCTCAGAGGACCTGTTCCAGTCCAGAAGAGTTTCATGAAAAGAATGTAGGATAAATGGAACACGGCTTTAGCTCCTTAAGTTAACAAACTTTTATAGATTTTTTTGGGGGTGTAATGAAGGATGCCTAAATAATTCACTTATTTGGGAAACCTAGGTCTTTCATGCTTTAATTCTGCTTAAAATGGGGAGCAGGGTGCAGTTGGTTCTGAACCAGAACTTTCAGCTGAGAGGTCACATAAGGGAGTCAGATTCCCTGTCTGATCCTGTGCTGATGCTTCTTTTCTACTTGGACATTGATTAAAATAAAAACCTGTGACTGAAGATTTGGTTTATAAGGAATAGAGCTTATTCAAGAAAGGAAACTCTCAGAGGATTAGAATTATGAATTTTTTTTCAGGAGGATAAAATTGCTCACGATTCTCAGGGAAAATGGTAGATCCTATATCGGCAATGTAAGTTTAATATTTTGAATTTCTTTTATTGAAAGCATGCAAATTTAGAAACAAAAATCCCATGATATTCAATATTTTTCTTAATTTGCATGCACCACTGCACCCAGCAATTTTTAAAGCTGATTTAAGAAAGTACACACTGTCGTTTCTGAATTATATTTGGATATATAACTATTTAAGTACTGTGTTCCATTTTTCTTTTATTGCTATTGCTTTTCCCTAAGGAGCATTGCAGGCACCAACCTTCATGTGGGCTGGACTGAGGCAAGGGTTGGGTGGGCATCCTGGGCCAGGGAGAGCATAAAGAGAACTCCATGTTTGCCACCCTTCCAGTTCTCTACCGGTGACCAAGTGGGTGTGGTTAGTCTGGCTTGCAGGTGGCAGGGTCATGGGATAGCATGGGGGGAGCAAAGGAAGCTCAGCAGTGGGTCAATAGAGTAAAAAAATGTAGAAAGGACGAGAAGAGCTATGGTAAAGAAATAAAGGAGACCCTTTCTCAAAATGAAAAATCAAAAAAGCGCTGGGGATATGGTTTAAAGGTTAAGCTCTTCAGGTACAATTCTCCATACCAAAAAAAAAAAAAAAAAAAAAAAAAAAGCAATAAAGGAGAAAAAGATATGGGAAAGAATTGGAGAATTGGGACATATACAGAAAAGGGAAGGAAGGAGCAGACATTGAAGGGAGAGAGACAGGAATGTAAGTGAGAGTTTGCACTCCATTGTCGGTGGCTGCTTCCATTTCATCATCTAAGTAAACTTGGGTAGGATGTGCTGGGGCCAAGAAACGGGTACAGAGTGGAAAGGGCTGAGAGACGCAGAGCAAGAGATAGGTGAGGGAAGTATAAGCTATATGAGGGTTAAAGAGGGAGGGGACAGAAGAGAGGGCCTGGCCACTTCCAGAGCACTAGGATTTGAGGTGAATTACATAAGACCCAGAGCAGAGGGTTGGCCTCAGAGGAAGGAGTTATCCAGGGTGTTCTGCTGCTTTCTGATTTGCTCTCTGCCACTAAGAACAGGGATAAGGGCTGTGGGGAGACCCTCTTGCACTCCTCCCAGCTCAGGGCAGGGTAAAGTGGGAACAGGTGAAGTTGGGTCCAGATAGTCTTGCTGGGGGGTGGAGACACAGTCCCTAAAGGCAGGCAGCCAGCTGGATGGAGAAACCATGGCTGCCAGGGTCAGACAGATCTTCCTTTGTATGCCTTCCTCAGTGACCTTGGCAGATGTGAAAATCTTTCCCTTCCAAGGTTGCTGCTGTAAATGAGATCTTGGGCAACGTGCCGGAGTTGGATTCATAATTTCCTCTCAGCCCCTCTCTGTCAACTGCCTTATGGGTGTTGACTCTTCTTGCTCTGTTGGAATGTCTTGGGACAGCCACTGAGAAACATATGGTCCCTTGGGGATTGTAGTGCTTTGGTTAATCATGGGCCTGGTCCCTGTTTTCCCACATAGATGTGACAGAACTAGCTGATGGGCACAGTATGTCCAAGATGGGTGGCCTGCAGGGCCTTGATGTTCCAGCTCACCTTCTGCAGGATGAGCTTTGTGTGCCTTACACATATTTTTGGGATAACCTGCTTAATTATGCTACAGTCCAAATGTATACAAGGTGAACATAGATAATTGATTTTCAAATTGTAATTTTGATTATAATAATTACATATGTTCTTTAAAATGTACCTGTAGACCTCCTCAACATGAAGTCATTATAAGTAATGGTGGAATGACTGGTAACAACAATGATATTGTAGGGACTGAGAACCTTGACTAACACCCTCTAGATTCTGATAGAAAAACTGGCCTCTCCTGTAGGTTTTGAAAAATGGCTCCGTTTTCCCTTGTTCCTATGAATCAATGAGTTTTGGAGTCTAGGATCTGTGCCTTGTCTCCAGGTGCAATTTTCTTTTCTTCAAGCTCAGGGTTGAGATTTTTTTCCCCCCTCTCCTCTGTACTCTTCCTCTGTGTTCCTATTCTCATGTTCTTCCTTCTCAACTCCTACTTGCTGGATTCAGGCTCTTATTCACCTTGTTTGTCTGAAACACAGTTTTTGGACCCATAGAATGGAGCTAATATTACTTTCCCCAAGCCATTGTGAATACTAAAAGCAAGAGCATTAATCCCCAGGATATATAAAGAACTAAAAAAAACTTAACATCAAAAATCCAAATAACCAATCAATAAATGGGCTAAGGAACTGAACAGGCACTTTACGGAAGAATAAATACAATCGTTCAACAAACCCTTGTTCCGTGTGGTCCCAATGTCTGACTAGATCTCCATTGTTGAGTTTCTTGAGGCACCACGAAGGGTTTCAGATTTCAAATATATGAAAAAAATGTTCAACATCCATAGCGATTAGAGAAATGCAAATCAAAACTAAGATTTCATCTCACTCCAGTTAGAATGGTAATTATCTGGCAAGAATACAAACAACAATAAATGTTGATGAGGATGTGGTGGAAAAGGTACACTCATACATTGCTGGTAGGAATGCAAATTGGTGCAACCATTATGGAAAGCAGTATGGAGATTCCTCAGAAAACTTGGATGGAACCCTATTTGACCCAACTATCCCACTCCTTAGTTTATACCCAAAGGACTTAAAATCAGCATATCATACTAATGTAGTCACATCAATATTTATAGCAGCTCAATTCAGAATAGCTAAACTATGGAACAAACCTAGGTGTTCTTAAACAGATTAATGGATAAAAAATGTGATATATATATACATATATATATATATATATATGTACATATATATATATATACATATGTACATATACATATGTATACACATATACATATGATAGAATATTACTCAGCCTTAAAGAATAATAAGATGATGGCATTTGTAGGAAAATTGGTGGAGCTGGAGAATATCATGCCAAGTGAGATAAACCAATCCCCCCAAACCAAAGACTGAATGTTTTCTCTGATGTGCAAATGGTAATTTACAATAAGCTGGGGCGACGGGGTGGGGGTTGCAAAGAATAGAGTTACTTTAGATTAGGTAGAGGGGAGTGAAGGGAGGGGAGGGGGTGTGGGGTGTCCCAAGTATAGTAGAATGAATCAGACATTATCACCCTATGTACATATATAACTGTATGACTGGTGGGATTCTACTTCATGTACCACCAGAAGAATGAGAAATTATACTCCATTTATATATGATGTATCGAAGTGCATTCTACTTTCAGGTATAACTAATTTGGACAAATAAAAAAATTTAAACAACAACAAAAACTTTCCCAAGCTTCCCATTGTCTACAAAGGCAGCTCAACACCCTGGCCTCAGAGTTCTCCAGGACAGGCACCAGGAAGGGTTTCAGATTTCAGCTTCCTCTACCTTCTTTTCACTCTTGCCCTCCAGCCCTTAGACCTGCCCCTGGGACCCCAAAGGAGATGTCCATTTCCTGTTTTCTCCAAAAAAGAAAAGAGCAAGTATGTAGCTGAAGCACATAGAACATGCATAAAGCCTCTCAACAAACAATGTTCACGAATATTGATTCATTTTAGAAAGAGATCCTGTATATATTTAAATGATTAATTTGCAAATGACAGGATGAGAGATCGAGCAGGAAAGGCAATTGAGAGCAAGAAGTTCTAAATTCCTGTATGGGTTCCTTTGGAACATTTTGTTCTATATGGGCTTTCTGGAAATTTTCCTTCTACCCACATTATTGCAGTGGGAGCAAGAATGTTATGATGGGAATGGGTTTCTGGGCTGATTTGGTTGAGGGATGGATTTTTTTTTTTAATTGATGTGGAAAGTTGAGGAAGCAGGTTGAGAGAGAAAGAGAGCTGAGCACAGCAGAGCAGCTGGAGAGGAAGCAAGGCTCCAGGTAGGGCCAGTACCCCTTGTTCCATGTGGTCCCAATGCCTGACTAGATCTCCATCGCTGAGTTCCTTGAGGCACCCTCAAGAAAAAGGAATAGTTTTGCTACATATCCTCATAATAATTATTCTACTTTTTGCTTATTCTGGGCTGAAGTTTTATTGCTTGCAACTAAGGGTCTGCTGTAGTTTGAATGTTCATGTCCTCTTCAGAGTTCATGTTGAAGCTTCATCCCATGCAATAGAATCAAGAGGCAAGGCCCCCGGGAAGTGATTATGTCATGAGGCTCTGCCCTCATAGATGAGATTACTGCCTATGAAAGGGCTGGAGGGAACTAGCTGGGCCCTTTTGCCCTTCCCTTTTCCTTTGTGAAAACTATTTCCTCTGGAGGATGCAGTATTCACCGTGCCATCTTGAAACAGACCAGCCCCTCAACAGGTACCAAACCCCTGCCTCCTTCATCTTGGACTTTCAAGCCTCCAGAACTGTGGGAAATAAATTTCTAATCTCAGGAATTTTATTATAGCAGCACAAGTGGACCAAGAAATCAAATACAAAGATTAATAGATATAAAATATCTCAAAACCTGTTTTTCCATTCGTATAATGAATGGCATAAACTGAATTGTCTATACGTTTCCTTTGATTTCTATGATTTGTGTGTGTGTGTGTGTGTTTGTGTGTGTGTGTGTGTGTGTGTGTACGAAGTGATGGCAGGGTTTGGTCAACCATGAGGCCCTCCATTTGCTGCCAGATAAATGCTGAGTGGGCCATAAGTATTAAGTGGAACCATAAACTTCAATTTTATGGATGGCAAACACTTTGAGGAGGTTACTAACTGAATTATAGGGTCGTGATTACATAGGTTTTAGAAATAGTTTTTTTTGGAGCGGGTGTGGGCGGTACCAGGGATTAAACCCAGGTCTTCATGCAAACTAGGCAAATGCTCTCCCACTGAGCTCCATTCCCAGCCCTTTTTATTTTGAGACAGGGCCTCACCAGCTTGCTGAAGCTAGCCTCAAACTTGGTCTTCTTGCTTTGGCCGCCCAAAGTAGCTGGGGTTATAGGTGTGTTCCTCCCTGCCCAGCTGGGAACACAGCTTTTGATTGCTTTCAAGTTACTTCTTAACTCTGAGTGTTGGTGAACATAGATATGAATGAGGCAAAGAAAGGTTTTAAGTCATCATTCCAGGAAAATAAGGAAATACAATTAGAAATTGGTATGATGCTCTGAACTGAGGTGATTACAGCGCCGTGTGATTGTTTCTGACCCCTGAATCTGAGACAGCTCTTTTCAAATAATTTCTGAGAAATGAGTGGTGTCTTGCCTTTGAAACAGGAATGACCGGTGCCCTGCAGCTGTTCCTTCAGAAGGGAATGTGCCAGGTGCAATATGGCATTCTGGCCTCTTGATGATGATTTATGAGCCTTGGGCTCAATTACCATGTGCTTGATGGAGAGGTGATTTGTCCTAGTTTTAGGAAATATAGTTCTAAATATTAAAAAAAATAAAACCCAGTCCTATCTCATTTATTTTAAGGGTTCTTTGTGCCAGTAACTTTAGATGGGGGACATTAGTGGCCTTACATCTGAGCTGGAAAAGCCGTTGACTATGTTTGTTTGCTGGAGTTCACTTTCATCCATTCTAACTTAATTCAGTTTTCTCTTTTCAATACACATCAAAAAGCCATAACTTACCAATCAATACATTGAGTTTGCCTGTAGGGTGGAGCCTGCTGCCCACGATGTTCTCTTATTGTCTCTCTCTTGATTAGTGACCAAGAGGCCAAAGTCTTTCACTGGGCTGCCTGGATCCAAATCCTACCTCTGCTAATGATTATTTGTGTGACCTTGGACAAGTTACTCAGTGTCTCTTCATTTTTCAGCCACTGAGCCAATCCCCAGTTCTATTTTGTATTTTATTTAGAGACAGGGTCTCACTGAGTTGCTTAGTGCCTCACTATTGCTGAGGCTGGCTTTGAACTCACGATCCTTCTGCCTCAGTCTCCTGAGCTACTGAGATTATAGGTGTGCACCACTGCGCTCGGCTTCATCTTTAATATGAGCATAAAAATAGCCTTAACTAAATTGGGAATACATGGCAAGTGCTTAGTACAGTGCCTGGTACCTGGGAAATGCTATGTAAAGGTTTCTATGATTCTTTTTAATTGGAGACAGTGACATTTCTTTATTAGAAAAATAGGCTTAAATATCAATTCTTCTCCCCCCAAAGAGAGATCACCTAAGGCCACACTAAGGTAAAAGTTTTTGATAGCTGAAGTTTTTCTGGGTATAAATTCTGAAAGGATAGATTGGGGATCCAATGATGTAAAAGTCCCTTGAAAAAGCTCAGGACGTTGAGAGACGTCCTAAGGGAGAAATTTGACTCAGACCATCCCTGGCTGCCAGCCTTCCACTTCCAAGCAAGGAGCTGCAGCAAGGAGCTGGGAAATTTGCCTCTTCTTCCTGCTCCTGCTGCCGTCTCCTCAAAACCCCACAAGCCAGTCAGAACTGTTCTGCTCTCATAACATGGCACAATCGTCGGGTGAGTTGACATAAGTTATCTTCCAAATTTTCACAGTGTACTGATGAAGAATAGGGTTCAGGTGAGGGAAATTACCAATCGCTTCTTATTATCCAGGGTATCCATCACCCACTCCAAAGAGCTGGATTGAAGCAGCTGTGAGGATACAGAGCATCAGGCCCCAAACCATCTGGCAGATCAGAAGGGGTGTTTTCTGGCTCGGGAAAGCTGATATTCAGTCAATTGTTGGTACTGGGATCCCGCAGTGATCAGCGGAGCTTTAGGCCACAGGAACTTATGGTGGGGAAAAATGGAGACTTAATGTGTAGGTTGCATGGTCTCATAGACAGCAGCTTTCTCATTCATCGCCTTGTTGCATTGTTGGCTAAAATTCTCCATGGGTCTCTCACGTATTTGCTCATCTCTTGAGTGAGATGCTGGCTACTCTTTGTTCTAAATGATCTTTTCAAGAATATTTGTACAGGGGTTAGCCTGGCAGATGTCATCTCCCTCTTGAGGGCAAGGGAAGCATGTTTACTGTCCAGTAGAATAAAGTCAGTGCTTTGCTTTGGAGAAAGGGCAGGCCCGCTTGCTCTATCTGTTATACGGACTGGGGTGCTCAGGATGGGATTCCTCTCCTGGAATGTGACCCACTATGCATGTAGCTATCTGTCTTTCCCTCTTCCAATGGCCTCAGTATTAGAGATTGAAGTTTGAAGAACTGGCACAAATGAAAACTGATACACTGGCTGCTGCTATTCATGTGAGGAATAGATGGTCTTTCATCTTTGACCCAGGAGTCATGCGTCTTCCACTAGCATCTGGAACAGCCTATTCTGGATTTTTTTTTTTTAATATTTACTTTTTAGTTGTAGTTGGACACAATATTTTTATTTAATTTATTTATATGTGGTGCTAAGGATCAAACCCAGGGCCTCACATGTGCTAGGCAAGCATTCTATCACTGAACCCCCACCCCAGGCTATGGATTTTTTTTTTTTTTTAATCACTGTGAAAAGCTGAGGAAGCAGGTTGAGAGAGAAAGGAGGCTGAACACAGCGGAGCAGCTGACTTGTCAGCTTGCAAGAAGGGTAAGATCCTTTATGATTCTTGATGTGCATTCTCTTTCAGCTTATTGAGATTATGGAGCATATCATGGTATATCAGCAACTTACACAATTGGACATGATTCTCATGGCACATACTAGCTTTATGGTCTGTGTCCCTTTGGGGAGAACTTTTTATTTCTGTTTAGAAATTGAATATCTTTGCTACAGTTCAAGATTTATTAAGATAACTTATATATTATCATGGTCTTCCAGGGAAAAAAGTCTACTTCCCCAAGATCCATCCTGCTTTTCCCCTTCTAACCCTCTCCAATAAAGAACTCAACCTCTGGACTAGAGGCATGGTTCAGACAGAAAGTGCTTGTCTAGGTTGCATGAGAGCTTGGGTTTGATCCCCAGTCCTGGCAGGTGAGGGGAAGAAACTAATTCCTCCAAGATTCCCCTCCTGAAAGATAGTTGTGCATTTGCTTAGTTCTATAAATAGTAAGTTACTGAATAGGGCCTTGTACATCCTCTCCAAGGTCTGTCTAAATCCAAATCTCATATGCTTTCTGCTATATTATTCTGCTTTTCCAAAATAAAAGGTGCAACCACTAATGTGTATTGAAGACTTATTCCGGCTAGGTGCTGAAATAAGAGCTTCAGATGTATTCTCTTCTCTAATCCTCACAGCAACTCCATGGGGTAGATTCTATTATTATCATTTCCACACAGATGAATAAACTATGGCTTAGAAAGTTAGCTAATGTCTGCAATCTAACACAGCTAGTAAATGGTGGGAAGGGATCGGGAGCCCATGTCTGTCTTAACTGCCAGACCACACTACCTCCCAGGGAGGTCCTGCCCAGTTGGTACCCAAATTACATGGTAAATGAAAGAGGCTTTATTGAAATAAATGATGTCTCTTGCAAAATATTCATTTTAAGTTGTAAAGATGACCTAAAGCTAATTGCAATGAAGTGAAGATTACAAAGTCTTGATTCTCTATTGTAAAGATTCTTTGAGAAGAAACAGTATGCTTCCCATCACATTTTTTCAGACTTGCTATTTTGGTCTTTGATAATGTTTTTATATCCATTGAGATCCTTTCTCTCCACTGATGATGAATATCAAGTGACTTACTCATTTTACTTGGTCCAACTCAGACGATGTTGCTTTTATAGTAATGATAATAAGAGTATACAGATATTTTAACCATAATACAATCAGAGATCCTTTTTCTCTTTTGTTTATACCAGTGCCAGGTATAAATAACTATCAGATGGCCCATCAGCTAAGAATTATTTTTGGTCTTTGTTTTGTTACTTATACAAGATTGATCTTGCACAGTATTCTTTTATTTAATTCCTTTGTTAGATCTTTTAAATTCCATCTAGTGAATGCCATATTATTTGAGCTTTTCCTATATGTCATAATATTAATGAGTATTTAATCCAGATAATGGGAAAGAAAGACTTAACAAGGCTAAGAGGTACTTCACAATATCATAGAGGCAGCATGGTAAACAGAAAACAACAAACTGGGTCAAATATGGGTCCACGCTCATGTTTCCATTTACTGTCCGAGTGATTTTGTTTGATTCCTTAATCTCTATAAGCCTTAGTTTTTCATCTGTAAAATGAGATAATGTTATTTAGCATGCACAGTGAGGATTAGAAAAAAAAAATGTATTTAAGGTAACTGGCACACAGTAGGAATTGAAGAAGCTAAACAATCATTGTTGTTGTTTTTCAGATAATTATTATCATGATTATTAATCCATCATTATTTATTAATGTGTCTGAATCTCTGTAGATCTATTTAGATGTATAGGTCTGAAGTGTTGCTCACTAAATAACAATTATGGAGATAATTCCTTTTATTACTTTTTATCTCCAAGCAGATTTAAGTAATTTTCCGACTATCTGCCTTCATGGAATATATTCTACAGAGTAGATATTTCATATTAAGCATTTAATTAAGAATTTAAAACTTTTAACAATAATAAAATTGACCACAGACCTCTCCTCATTTGCAAAATTTGAACCTCGGAGCACCAGGATACCGTTTTCTTGGTTCTGCTACAAACCAGGGTGTCCAGCTTCCTGTATGGCATATGACAGCTATATTTCTATGGCAACTACCTTAGCATTTTTACAAGGGTCAAAAGAAACCATTCTGTTATGTTAGAAGCACCAAATAGCAATTGTTGTTAAACATTAATTCCAGTCTTACTTCCAGTGTTTTCCCTCCATTCAAACACTTCCTTCAATTTCTGAAAACACATCACGTTTCCTTATTTCATTTTGTTCTCTTAGAATGCTCTCTCTCTTCTTTTCTCCTATTGAAATCTTATTGGTCTTTATTCATCTTTCCAGGGAGAGATACAATATCATTTTTCCCCGAGGCCCACCCGACTATTATACAAGCCTGTTTTTCCTACCCATAATAATATATTGAAATTTTCTTGCTCATTAGTGCTTTCACTCAAATATATTCAGGTGGGTGAGTCATTTGTGTGTTTAGATCTTCCAAAGGAAAGATTGTTGCTTCACATCGTTGTGTGCTGAACTGTGTCTAAGAGAGACCTTTGCAATTGCAAATACCCAATTTAGGCTTATGGAAAAAGTAAATAATAAATGACTTGTTTGAAAATAAAACAAACACTGGCTTACGTAAGCAGGAAAGTGACACAAGACAGGGCAGGCGACCCGGTCTTGCCTATTACATGTGTGACTTGGGAAAATAACTTCTTTAACTCAGTTTCTTCATCTAGAAAAACACAAATGATTTTGCCTCTGTCCTTGTCCTGCTGAATTAGGGACAGTTGTAGGAACCAAATAGAGAAATGTATGTATATCCGGAAGTGCACTATACATGCTCACCTAGGTGATTAAATTTCTAGATAGCTGGATAACTCAACTGATATTAGACATTTGAATAGTGAGCTTTATTCACTATTATCTCACCTCATTCAAGCATATTCTATCAAACTCTTTTGATATCACATAGCAAAGAAGATTGGCTTACTCCCTCTGCTATTTTACTTTTGATTAATCCAGTAAACACAGAGTTCATACTAATATATCAGGCATCATGCTAGGTATTAGGTTACGTGCATAAAAAGAACAGATGTAGTCCCTTACTCAGCTTCACGTTCTTATAAGGAGCCCTTATAAGGCCTACAACTGAGCTGACAAGTAACACAATTTTAGATGAGGGTAAGTGACAGAAAGCAAATAAAACAGGGTGAAGTGCTAGAGAGGAAGTGAGAGTAGGCTTCGTTAGAGTGGTGAGAAAAAGAATTTGGAATGACAGAATGAGGAGAAGGAACAAGCTCTGCAAAGGGAGCTCAGCAAGTGATGATGCTAAGTCTCAGGCTTGGAAGAACGAAAGGGCAGAGAGGCCGGCGGACGGGGGCAAAAGTGCCACAGACAAGGGTGGTGTTGGATGGCGGAGAGGTGATCTGTTCGCTCAGGAAGATTAGGAAAGAGAAAAGCAACATATTTTCTCTGGCACTAAAGATCAAGGAGTTTAAGGCTGGTGTAATCCTGGTAAGAACTCACTCCACGGGGTAATACTTTAGGGTATTTACATTTACATAACCATATCAAAAGGGAATTTTGAGCTTTCCATATTTTTATTATTTAAACATTAATAAAAGCAAAGGGATCTGAACATTGTCCAGGACTGCCAGGATTTTACCAGAATGATAATTTTACTTTTGTAAACTATTTTGATGATTTGTGACCTCTCTATTTATCCATGATCATCAATATTTAGTGGAAAGTCTGAACTGAAATACTTAAAAAGATACTTAATAGCACTTTTTTTGGCACGGGGCGGGGGGAGGAAGTACTAGGCTCTTTGTAGGTATTCATTAAAGGGGAAGAAAACTGCACAGCTCCCAAGGAGTTCTTGGGTGTCACGTACACATACACAAATAAAAAATTCAATTGTGATGAGTCCTGAGAAAGAGGCTGCATGGTACTGCGAGAATTCCTAACAGAAGGAATCGACCAAGCCAGAAAGGTCAGGGAAGGGTTAATGCAATCCAGTGTTGTAAACCAGCAGTCCTACTTTAAAGATTGAATTAGAATGGTCTATAATAAGCTTCTACCCTCACTGTAGCTTTGCCTTTCCTGAGAGATAAATTGCACGTAAATAATATAGATTAAAATCTTTCCAATCATTTTGGTTTCAAGTGTAATTTTTTCCTTGATAATCTGCTTCTCCTTTTGATTTACTCAGCAAACCAGTGCCTTTTCCCCTCCTTTTGTAGATTTACAAAAGGGAAGCCAGACCGGCAGTTGCACATATTGTCACTAATGAATGATCACGGATATTTTGTTGACGGAGATATTTATCCCGAGTCCCCTGAGTCCTCTTCTCCCTTTCTGTACACTCCACCTGGGAATTCTGGACACAGTTGCCAGAAGCTGCCCTGTGCTCCATTTGGCCTTCCTCCTTCCAGGCTTCCCCGCATGTCATCTCTCTGGTCACAGTGGTGCCCCAACCTGTGGTCCCTGCTGCTTCCTGATGCTGAACCAGCTCAGCCAGACGGCGTGACTCCCTCCAGGCGGCCACTCTGTGCCAGGCATCGGACTTCCAGGCTCATAAATGTGGAATCTGTCAGGCCGAGAACATAAGTGCTCCAGCCTATTATTAGCTGATAGAAAGCTTATAAAAAAGGACTTTATAAACCAAGGCATGAATAAATAATTTCACGAGCAAAGCGGCAGTGTGGCAGTCCTGGGTTATAGCCGAGAGCCTTTCTAATGTGTTGCCAAAGGATTAAATGCTATCACCATGTTTCAGGCAGTGGTTCTTATTGCATGTTTCATTCAGGATTTGGCATTGGAAAAGAAAGAATTCTGTACACATCAAATTGAAATTAGAAGTCAGTGCACTGCTATTTGAAGACTGGATGCTATTGTTTTGAGGACATTATCTGCAGTCGAGGCAGTCTCTCTCTCTCTTCATTTTCAACAGATACTTACCACCTTGCAGTTCCTAATAAATCCTTTCCATAATGCCTGGTGCTTTTTAAAATTATTGTTTCACAGTGACAAGCACAGTGGTGGATTTGAGTATTAGGAGGGTAACAAGCTCATAGTAGTGGACAAATAGATCTGGGGCCCTTGTCTCTTATGAGAAAAAAAACAAAACAAAACAAAAAAAAAACCCAACATGGGAGGGGAGGGGAGGGGGGATAGTAGGGGATAGGAAAGGCAGCAGAATACAACAGTCACTAATATGGCATTATGTAAACATTGTGAATGTGTAACTGATGTGATTCTGTAATTTGTATTTGGGGTAAAAATGGAAGTGCATAACTCACTTGAATCAAATGTATGAAAGATGAAAAAAAGAAAAAAAAACCCAACAAAACAAACAAAAACCCTCCAACAGAACAGAATTCATGGACAGGCCCCTGGGAACAAGGTTATGGCCTCAGATGGGCCACCTGGGGTTAAGGGGAAACTTGAGGTCTGAGTCTCCTTTAAAAATCATTTCAAATCCTGGTTGATTGACATTATGCTAAGTGAAATAAGTCAGGTGCAGAAAGACATGATATTAGTCATGTAGAATGAATTGGTCTCATAAAACTTGAGGGTAGAATAGTTAGTACCAGAGACCAAGGAGAGATGGGGAGAGGAAAAAAGAAAGGGGAGTGGGGAGAGGTTGATCAGTGTTACAGTTATATAGGAAAAATAAGTTCTGGTATTCCATTGCACAACAGGGTAAATATAATGAACACTATTATGTTTTTTATTTCAAAATATTTAGAAGAGAGGATTTTGAATGCACTCACCATAAATAAGTGATGAAGGTTTAATTACCCTGAGATGACCTTTGCTCACTATTTATATGAATTAAAATATTACATTTTACCTTATAAATATATACAAATATTATGTCAACCAAAAAAAATTATTTCAAGTCCTAGTTAATCGAGCCCTTTAAGAGGGTAGGCCACACTTCAGTTTTACTCAGAGATGGCAGCAGAAGTCCTTAACTCCTTACAATTAGCTCTGCTTCCTTTTTTAATAAAGTGGTTCCCAATTATCTGAGGGTTTTGCCTTCTGAGGTTTTAGTTACCCACAGTCAATCATGGTCTTAAAATGGAAAATGGAAAATTCCAGAAATAAACAATTCATAAGTTGTTAATTGTACAGTGATTCTGAGTAGTATGATGAAGCCTGTGCCATCCAGCGCCATCTTGTGTTGTCCTGCTTGAATGTGAATCATCACTTTGTTCACTGTATCCTCACTGTATGTGCTACCCTCCTGTTAATTATTTAGTAGCCATCATGGTTATCAGTTATGGTATCACAGCAATTGTGTTCAAGTAACCTTTATTTTAATAATGGCTCCAAAATGCAAGAGTAGTGATACTGCAATTTTTATTACATTATATTATAATAATTGTTCTACTTTATTATTGTTGTTGTTAATCTCTTACTGTGCCTAATTTATGAGTTAAAGTTTATCATAGTTATGTATGTATAGAAAAAAACATAGTCTATATAGGGTTTGGTACTATCTGTTTTTTCAGGCATCATAAGGAATCTTGAAATGTATTCTCTGTGTATATAGGGTACTAATATATTTTCTATCCTTATTTTTTCCCTCAAATATGGGAAACAAAATTTTATCCTTATAATGAGGATACCAGAGTTCTTATTTGTAGGGTTACCTTGTTGGGAAAAGGTACCATATTATTAATAATGACAATTAGGAATTGAATATAAGACACAAGAACAGGGGAGCAGGTTGTTATCAATGCTTCATCAAGAAAGGCAAAAAAGTTCTGCCTAAAACCAAGAGGGCTATAATTTCAGACAGGGCTGAGAGGGAGAGGCCATGATAGGGGCCTGCAGGCTGATATTGTGGGGTGAGCAGCTCATGGTGCTCTGGAGGTGGAGAGGCTGAAACTCACTTAACAAGGTAATGCCAGTTTTTCCATTTGCATTTCTGAGATGTAAGTGCCTCCCTCATCTTCCTATCATGTCCTCAGTAAACAAAGCAATGCTGATGAGTCATGCAGAAGACAGGTCCCCAGAAAAGCCTAGTTCATGGAGATGTAGAACAGACATATCCAATCTCTCAGAGGGAGGCAGGAGGCCACCAAAAGGCTGTGACACCAAAAGAGTATGACCCTTCAGGATTTTGTTTTGTTTTTAAACCTCAGGGGTAGGCACTGGACTGTCTTAGTTGTAAAATCTAGAGATTAGAGCTCAGTTTTCCTGGGTCTTCAAAGATCAGGAAAACCTGTTGACTTTGAAAATACTAGATTTTAATGGGCCTACAAATCAGTATTTTTTTTAATTGGTTCTTTTTTAGTTATACATTATAGTAGAATCCATTTTGATATAATTATACAAGCATGGAATATATCTTATTCTAATTAAGACCCGATTCTTATGGGTGTACACAATGGTGGGATTCACTATGGTATATTCATACATGTATATAGGAAAATTATTTTGGACTCATTCTACTATCTTTCCTTTTCCTTCCCTCCTCCTTTCTCTTTATTCCCTTTAATCTATTGAGTAATAAGTGCCATGAGAATGAATGGTAGTGAGGTGGTGTGCAGTGATCTTGGCTTATAGCCAGATAAAATGAGGGCAAAAATATACTTGGTGCCATCAGGCAATTAAGTGATGTTTCTTTTTCTTTCTGTTCTTTTTCATTTTCTAATTCCATTGTAGAATAAAATGCTATCCCATTTTGTTTATATAATCATCTTTCTATTGTCATATATTAGAATCCATAGAAAATCCAGTTATAACTCATTTGGGCTCAAACTCCAACAACATTCTTAGAAATAAGACTGTCAGAAAGATATCGTTATATTTCTTGTTCCACATATTTTCAGGGAACATGGAACATTCTGTGGATTCTTTCTTTCTTGGGTTGCGCCCCGAGGCTCTCCTTTTTTACCTTTGTTTCCCTTCTCAGCTATGAGCATGGAAGCAGTACCACCTTCCCTCTGGACAGCCACAACAGGTGGCTGCCACGTTGTGGGGCTTACATTCCCCTCCTGACCCCTCCTCCAGCAGTTGCCTGGGATGCCCCTCAGACCTCTCCCAGTCCTCTGCATGAGCTGCCTCAAAGTCATCTCAATCAAGCTTCCTTTCAGAGCTTTTTACTCAGTTTCTTATAGCTGGGGACTTAGGGGAAGAGGCTGGTTTTCTTCCCATACATAGATGATAGAATTTCAGGGTGGGTAAGTCCTTGAAAGGACTTTCTTCTGTTCAGAGAGGCATTTACTGTTAGCTCAGAGCAGTGATTTTGGCCATCAAACGGAGTGAAAAGAAGGCAAGGTATGTAGCCGTGTGTGTGTGCGCGTATCTGTATGTGGAAAAAGAATAGAAAAGGAGGGACAAGGTAATATCGTGACTCAGTAGTGTGCAATTATTTTTCATGCAGGGCAATTATGGAGAATGTTTTAAAACATTATCTTTTGTATCGGCACGTGCAATATCAAAACCTGTATTGCAATTGTTTATTATCTTGTCACCAAAAAGATTTCATTTGGGGAGGTCAGATGTCAAAAGACAAGCAGCATACACTGCAGAACTTAATGGGTGTACCATGTCTTTGAAAACTTGTGTCTTAGAAGCTAGTGGAGCTGAGAGGAGGGTTTTGAGGAATTTGGGGATGATGATGTGAATTGTTATTAACATTTAATCATAGATTGGGGAGTGAAGCTTTGGTGGTTGGGAGGCTGGAGGGCAGAAACTGTCATTTGAGAATATATTTTGACAAGAATGGATTTTAAGTCTTCTGTGAATACCTGTCTTTACTTTTCTACCCAC
Source organism: Callospermophilus lateralis (assembly GCF_048772815.1). Classification (NCBI taxonomy): domain Eukaryota; kingdom Metazoa; phylum Chordata; class Mammalia; order Rodentia; family Sciuridae; genus Callospermophilus; species Callospermophilus lateralis. The sequence goes on along the minus strand of NC_135307.1, from coordinate 71,701,362 downwards.
AACTTGTGCCTTTTAGGCTTCTTGGTTTCAAGCCACAGAAATGGACTCTATTTATTTTAAATGAAGGGGAATTTGTTACAAAGGATAATTTGGCCTCACAGCCTAAGGCTGTATGAAGAGTGAGCTTTGATAACACAAAGCAACCAGTCACCTCAAGACTAGGTGACAGAATTGTAACATCCCAGGTCCCACTGCAGGGACAGGCTGCTCTGCACACCATCTGCACAACAGTGAGACGTGTGACCTCCACCCACCCATCCTGTTCTCACATGCTCAAGATTTAGAATCCTGGGAGACAATGCTCGCTTGGTTGAGTCTAGCTCAGGGGCTGTGCCTCCCCTACCCCCTCCAGGAGGCTGCACAGGACTGAAGGAGGGGCAGGGCCTGGCCCCTGTGGCATTCACGTTGTTTTCCTTCTTTCCAAGACCATACAAAATGAGCCTCTTCCAAAAAGGGAGATTGTGGAGTGCTAACAGGATGTTGGCAGGAAGTTGAAGAAGGTCACACTAAAAAGCGATTCAAATGGACCACAGACCCTGCAACTTAGAATAGACTGTGTCACTATAGCATATCCTTACAGGGTTGTTCCTGGTTGGTTTCTTTTTGCTTCTGCCCCAGGCCCAGTTTCAAATGCCACATTTCTGTCCAGGTGGAGGCAGTGAGAGGCAGGCTTCGTTTGTTTACCTGTCAAATGAGGATAACATCACCAACCTCAAAGCATTTTGGTGAAGATTAAATGGGCTGTTTGTAAAGTACCTAGTACAGTGCCTAGCCCTGAGCCATGTTCAGCAGATGTCAGGCCATGTCCCTCATTGTGTCGGTTCCCAAAGGATGGGGTGAACCAGTTGTCATTTCATTTATTCTAAAAATATTATTGAAGGCCATTGTCCTCAGTAGGCAAGTTCTGGTGAAGACTTTGGGAATGTTACCACTCACTAGTTTTGCCTCCCTAGGCAAGTGATTTAACTTCTCTGAGAAGCATTGTGATTTCCTATAAAGGGAAAATAATAATCATACCTACATGGAAGAATTCTCCCAAGTATGGCTTATCATAGGAAACATTCAGTGCATGTTAATTATTAATAAGAACCCAAACAGTTTAAAACATTTTTTTCCTTGAACCCCCTTATATATGCAGCCAAATAGTAATATATTCCACGTATTTACCACAATCTCTCTGTTCTAAATGTAGCTCGTTTCTAGGGACCAGGAAACCTCATGTAGACTTAGAGCTGGAAGCGCGTTAGGGATGATAGTTCAACCTCTTTGTCATATGAAGGAGGGCACGGAAGCTGCTCAGTGGCAGATTTGCTGACCCCCAGTCTGCTTCTCTATCAAGCCCATCTCACTTTGATTATTGTCAGAAGCAATAGGCTTAGTTTCTCTTTCTGCCCACCCCCAATTAAAGCAAAAAAAAAAAAAAAAAAAAAACCCCAGATGCTGGTTGTAAAGCAAAGTTTAGCCTCCGTGGGGTTCTGCTGTATGCTTTCCCATTTCTGTTCCTGCTGTTTGAGATGGAGGTGGTTTGGCTGCGTAGGGAGGAGGAGAGGCCTGTCAATCTCACCTTATCTAATCGTTCACATTGACTTATGGCACATTGCCATAGGTAGGAAATGGAAATGGCACTGGGGGGCTTTGGCTTTCTTTTTTTTCCTATCGTTCTCTAAGTGGTTACTTAAAATTCCGTTATTCCTTACATTATTCTTTGCCATTTCCAATTGCCATTGTTTCTCATGGAATTAAATTAGTTTCAAATTATTTTTCTCATGCTATGGTAGTTTGCATTTTTCTAAGCTGACTCTAGCTTATAATTTCCTGGCTCCAGATCCATTTCCTTCAGATCTTTGTGTATTTGAGCACAGTCTTTGCCTATTCAAAACAGAACTTCTACTAATATCAATAACTGAATGCTTGCTTTCTATTCCAAGTCATTAATAAAATTTTTATTGGGACCAGAGAGAAAGACCTCCTGCCAAATATCTTGTCTCAATTGAATACTAAGCCATTTATCAATTTCCTTTGTTTAATGTAGTTTAGCCAATTTTTAATTTATTTGATGATGTTTATTTCCAAACTAATTTAAATTGCTTCAGATAACATTTTATTAAATGCTATATAAGATACCTTATTAATACCCTCCTTCACATAATTCTATGTATTTCCTCAGAAATTTATATGGTTTTGTCAAGAGCAGCTATGTTATTTTATCTGGAATAACTTGTTTAAATAAATGTCTGATATTGCTTTGCTATTGCTAGGAATTTTTAAATTACTTTTTCTCAAAGTAATTGCTTTAAATTAAGAGTTGCATTGGGGGTAAAATTTTGAAGGTTATAGTTCTGTTTTTTCATATGCTCAAAAACATGTGAGCCACATTGTTTCCTTTAATAAACAATTTTTATGTTATAAATACTCATATTTTCCTATACCAAATAAAAAAAGATACTTCTTTAAAAGTGGATGTTTGTAGAGAAATAGCTTTTTCTTTCAAGTTGTGTCCAGTGACTTTAGAACTGAAAATTTTTGTTATTGTTGCAATTTTCTGAACTGCAATATACTTGAAATTAATGTTCTTTAATATTATTTTTAAAGACAGATTTTAAAAATAAAAGAACCTCACATATACATTTTTTTAAAAGTCATTTAGTTCACACCATACTTATTTAAGTTGTGTATATTCTCTGTAATTTCAATTTTTTGGATATGCTTACTGAAGCTAGGCTTTCCTGGGTGGCTCTTATTGATGTGAGACTTAATGTAATCATCGGGTACTTTCTTTGGGCTTATTTTTGCACTCTCTGGCTCAAAATTGCTCTTCATATAATTTGAAATTTTTGGTGCCAAGGGATGGCTTGTGAATAGTTAATGTATTCATTCATACAGTATCATGGGGCATAACCATCTTGTAGTCAGTCTCATTTTCCTCTGTTCCTGAGGGTTTTAAACCAGCAGGCACTGCAATTTCCTTTTCCTGTTTCCAACTACATACTCTTTTCTTGGACTATAGGTGTTTTTTTTTTTTTTTTTTTTTTTTTCCCCTTCCGGAATTGATCCAAATAGCCTCTAGCCACTTTGTATAATCACAGTATATTGTGTTGATATTAATACTATGTGCTCTACTGTCGGTGCACTGTGCCATTGCTCAGCTTCTTTTCTATTACTTTGAAGTTCAATTGACATTATATTCATGAGGAACTCTCTTAACGTTTACTCTGAAGTGACTGGTGACATTCTCAATTAAATCTCAATATTTAGCTTAATTAATCCCTCACATCTCTTGTAGATGAGAATGAAATGACCTGACATTTTCCATTTTCACAGAATTTAACTTTCTTGATCAGGGCTATATTCTTACACAGGATCTAATATATACTAAGTTTTAAAATTAAAAGTGTACATGATCTAGAATGGGATCCTAATTAGAAAAAAATATGTATGTATAATATATAAAAATATAGTCTACTGTCATGTATATCAAAAAAGAACAAATAAAAATTGTACATATCTAATATTACACACACATGCGAATTCCCTTCCTTTACCTGACACTATTCCTACTACTTTATCTGACTCAAACTCTGCTTTTGAGCAGAAATGTTCAGTTCGTGATTTTCTGAACTTTTCTCTTATTTTTCCCCCCAGAGATCTTTTCTTCCTTTGCTTAGAAAATATTATAGTTAAAAAAAATAGAGAATAGTATATAATAGTAGTAGTAATTTATGGAAATAGTAGTAATTTAGTAGTAATAATAGTGGTATTACTATTACCATTACTAGTAATAATAGTAGTAATTTATGGAAAGATATGAAAATAAAGAGACCAAGATTAAATACAAAATAAGCCTCTGTCCAGGGCTATCTACTCCAGTGTCACAAGACAGTGCTAGTTTCTTGGACCTCAAGAGAGTCTGTTGAGGGCTGGCAGAGAATCAGCACACTTCTTTTTTTTTTTTTTTTTTGAAATTTGGGTTTCCTTTATATCCAGCTCTAATTTAAAACTTACTGATTAGTAACTTTAAAGTAAATAATGCAACAGTAGTAATGCAACAAATTTGTTTTTTTTTTAATGTGGTAAAATATATGGCATAAAGTTTATCATTTTAATAATTTTTAAGTGTACAGTTAGTGACTCTAAGTAGATTTGTATTACTGTGTAACCAAAACTACCATTCTTTTGCAGAACCCTTTTCATCTTACCAAGCCTAAACTCTACCCCATAAGCAGTAACTCTTTATTTCCCTCTTTCTCCCAACTCCCTGAACCCACCATCCTACTTCTTGTCTCTGGGTATCTGACGACTCTATGTGTTTGAAATAAGGGGAATCATACAATTGTCTTTCAGTGTCTGGCTTGTTTCGCTTAGCATAATATCTTCAAAGTTCACCCAGGTGGTAACTTGCATCAGGACTTCTTTTCTCTTTAAGGATGAATAATGCAACATTGTATTATATAAATCACATTTTCTTTATCCACTCACTTGTCAATGGGCTTCTGGGTTGTTTCTATCTTTTGACTATTTTGAATAACACTGCTATGAACAATAATATAACAAATATTTGTTTCCAATCTCTGCTTTCAATTCTTTTGGACATATACTAGGAGGTGGAATTGTTGGATCATTCCATATTCAACTTTTTTGTGGAACCCACAAATTTGTTTTTACCTGTAAGATGTTCATTTCCTCTGAACATAAGCCCTTTAGCAGAAATTTTACTCTCTTGTGGCTTCCAGATTCATTTTCCATTTTTAACAGGTGCAAAAACGCTGGTTAAGTAAAGGGCCAGAATTTATGGCACTCCTGGTTTCAATTAAAAAAAAAAAAAAAACTGTGATAAAATTAACCTTGAGGAATGACAAGCTATATTTTTTCTTTCTGTAATCACAATTTAACAGTCTCTAACAAAAACAAGTTTTAAAAATTTTTTCCAAAACTATCATTTAAAAAACAATTTTATTTATGATTGTCCTTTTGTAAGCTTCTAATATTAGAAGTTTTCAAAAAGTTTTTTCTTTGCCATTCCTAAAGTTTACTTTAAAAGAAAACAAGGATATGTATGCTATCTTAATGAGCCAACATCCAAGGTGTCCCCTTTTCAAATAATCCATTCTTAAAGATCTGAACTTAGGAAACAATTCCATCAGAACAAAATTATCTCTGTTGTCAAAAATTCTTGAATTGATCAAAGGTCTCTTTTAACAAGCTGCTTTTTTTTTTTTTCCAAAAGGATTTGATTTATTAATGATTTTCTAAGAAGGCATCGTAAAGACATTATAGCAAAATTGCCTTGATTTGTAGTTGAGTGATTAGAATTTGTGATATTTGTACAGGGGTCACGAAGTTGGCTTTTTTTTTTTTTTAGTCAAAGTTGTCTGGGGGAAAATAAAAGCCTGTTAACAAGACTATAAACAGGATTCCAAAGGAAAGTGATTGCCTATTGAAGAAAGGCAGATTGTTTTCAAGCATTTGCGAAATGGTAATTTAGAGATGAACTGCCATTTGCATGTCCTGCAGAGGCTAACAATGCTTATACTGAAGCCGGTGTATGCTAGCTTCCAGCCATTCTTATTGATTAATGCTTTAATAGACTTTTTTTGCTAAGCAATATTTAGTGAGCACAGTTATTATACACGTAGGACTGCATAAAATTGCATTTATTGAATATCCAATTTGGGGAAGGGAAAAATTATACTCTCTTGAGTTGCCTCATGGCATTATTTTAAGTTGCTGTCACGAAATTAAATCTTTTATCCTGAATTATCATAGTATTTCTACTTTATTTTCTGAGTATGTTTCCACAGTTACTGCTACTGTCAAAGAATGGAATCTGGATAATGTAAATTGGAGAAAAGGAAGAGAAAAAAAATGATTTCCCCAGAGATCAGGATTTTTGGTTTTGGGACAGACATTTATCAACATCTGTTTCAAAAGAGAAAATAGAAGCCCACCCTAGAAGTCTAAGGGTCATCAGGAAATATACAAACATCAGGATATTATATGAAAGCACATCTGTCTCCACTTTGGCATGGAAAGCCTATTTTTAGATGATATTATTTTAAGAGCTAAGTTGAAAAATGCTGATAGAGTGGATTCCATGCTCATTTTTTGGTCAAGTGTGTTATTTTTCTTTTTCACAGATGTGCATACTTAGTACTATAGTCTGAATATATGTTCTACCAAGATCAAAGCTTAGAAAGGAAAAGTGTAGCATTCTTATTTGCTACAGCTTGGCTTATAAACTTCAGAGCATACCTTAAGTAGTGGAGGCATCCCTGATGTGGACACAGACGTGTGTGTATGATGGTACTTTGTTGGGGCCTCCTCTGGCCAAGGGAATATTGCTGGTCTTGAATCATTTGGTCATACCAAGGCCTGGCGGAGGTTTGCTGCCTATTTGCAGCAAATCTGGTCATTACCTTCTGCAGACCTAATTGTTTTATTTATTTGAGTTATCATAGAAAAGAAATTCTATTTGATCCTGAGAGTTAGGCCCACTCTCATCACTGCCTAGAGCTCTGGTTGTGGCTGTCCCCACTGTGTATGCTGAAGCCAAATTTGGGGATAGTTGTGGAGATAGGCAGCATTTGTTTTACACTTCTAGACTTCAAGAGCCTATTAGGAGGTAGGTTGAGTTATTTGATGTAGTCTCTTAGATATTTCAGGCTGCTGTAAAAAAAATATCATGGACAAAGTAGCTTAGTAGAATTCTCATAGTTTTGGAGGTTGGCAATTCCAAGATCAGGATGCTGGAAGATCTGGTGTTTGGTGAGAACTGTCTTCTCATTCTATTTCTATATGGGAGACAGAGAGACACAAAATCTCTCTTGTGTCTCTTCTTATAAGTGCACTAATCTCATTCATGAGACCACCATCTTCATGATCAAATTGCTTCCCCAAACCCTGCTTCCAAATACCATCACTTTGGGGATGTAGCTTCAACATATGAATTTTGATAGGGGGCAACACATTCAGTCCATGGCATGTAGTTGTGGATTCTTACATCATAAGATTCATTTATATTTTTTCTCCTCTATTATCTTTCTGGTCATTGGTTTGCACTCTCCTTTTGGAGAAAACTAAGTGATTTCCCCCTTTGTTATAATTTTTCCTTGAAAGCCCACTAAACCCACTAGCAGAAGCAGGAGTTTATAAGTTTGGAAGGAACAATAAAAGAGATGAGAACAAAAAAGAAAAAAAATGCATTTTTATTTTTCAGTTATTAAGAAACAGAAAAAGTCTTAGTTTGGTGCTAATTGTCTTTAACACTTCCCTAAAATATGCTTTTTAAAGAAAGAGGAAATCAGGACTCAGTCTCAGAGTTTATTAGCAGGTAATTGTTTCCAGTGAGCATTTACTAGCATTGTTGTGCTTTTTAAATTTTTTTTCTTTTTTTTTTTTTCTATTCATGGAAAATAACACAGCTTTTAAAGTATGTTTCTACCTGTTGTTTGGCCAGAAGTGGTGGTAAACTATATAGATTGTTTTAAGTAATCCTCGCAATCACTTGATGTAGTTGCAGCTATTTAAAACTTTTAAAAATGAAAAAAAAAAAAAAAACGGAGACTCAGGAAGATTAAGTAACTTGCCTAAGGTGGTGTAGATTATGGAAATCCAGAATTCAGATGCAGCTGAGTCCGAGTCCAGAGCGTAAACTCTGACACATTACACTCTGTGCATCTCTGAACTGTCCTCACCACAACACCAGAGCCTTGGGCACAGACAGAAAAGGATCAAGTTTCCAGACTCATCCACTGAGGTCTCGAGGTCTCACAGTTCTGGCTGTTGTTCTGTAAGCAGCACAGACGTTTATATGTGCCTGACTTCTGCCCCCAGACTAGCTGTAGGAATGTGGACTTGATCTCAAAGGCAGTAGCATTCTGATGGTGTTTTTTCCTTTTAGAAGTGGGGATTGGTAAAAAAAATACAGTTACTTTCCCCCAGGACTGGTATGTTTTTGTATATAGAGAGAAACAAAATGAGAGAGGAAAAAAATTCAGCAAAAAATATTTAATCCAATTTATGGTCACTCACAAGCAGCTGGGTATACTGGGAGAGACATTAGACTCTCCACCAGGGAGGGGTTCTGACCCAGAGCAGCGAAATCTTTTGCAGGCTGGTTTGGGAACTGGGGACTTCTGCTACTTCACAGACCTAGGCAATGGTTAGATTAGCACAGTGATTTTCAACTAATTAATTAAAAAACAAATCACATACTTCTTAATCTTATGCATAAAAATAGATAAAAGTAGAGCTGTACTGATATCTAAATTATTAGGGGTAGTGTTTCACCTAAGTGTAGTTCCAGACTCCACCTCCTTACTCTGTGATCTTCAGCAGGTTGCTTAACCTCTCTAAAGTCTTGGTCTCCTTAACTGTAAAATGGGGGATAATAAGAGTATTCATCCCATACAGCACTTATGAAGATAAATCTAAATGCTATGACCAACATCTGGTACCTAGGACTTTTGTTTTTATTTTTTTTATTTTTATTTTTTAAAGAGAGACAGAGAGAGAGAGAGAGAGAGAGAGAGAGAGAGAGAGAGAGAGAGAGAGAGAGAGAATTTTAATATTTATTTTTTAGTTTTTCGGCAGGCACAACATCTTTGTTTGTATGTGGTGCTGAGGATCGGACCCGGGCTGCACGCATGCCAGGGGAGCGCACTACCACTTGAGCCACATCCCCAGCCCCTTGTTTTTATTTTTTAAAAACTTGTTTTGGTGCTGGACATGGAACCCAGCACCTCATATATGCTAAGTCCAAGCTTTGTCCCTGAGCCACGTGTTATGTTGTGATTTTATTTCTATTAGAAGGCAGTTGAAAGACACTGATTAAGAACCATTTGGCTGATTGATCTCTCAATTTTGAGAATTCTATGTTTTATGCCAGATATTTCTAGAGCATAAAACACTATAACACAAGAATCAATTAAATAAGTATATTTAGGAGTATTTTGTGATAGCTCATTAATTTTGTGTTTTAAAAAATGTTTCAGGAAACGTTGTTGATAACTGTGTGTCTATCACTTGTGTTCTTTTTCTCAATGTGGTCAGTCTCTAGGAGGCTGAAATCAAAATGTTTTGGAAGTGATTCCACAGAAAATAAGTCCAAGTTTAATTTTTTTTCTTTTCTCCTATTTGTTGTGAAAATGTCTTCAACAACAGAATAATAACATTTGCATGAAGAACCTGCCTTTTTTGGATGTCACATATCGTGTTATTTATTACATCTTGGGAACAACGGTGTGTACGCCAGGTGCATATTGCTGAAGAGCTTAATTTGCCCAAATCCCTCGATTTCATCTGTTCCTCTGGGTCCTTGACCTCTGACCCTTTTGGCTCCAGAAAGGCTGCAGGTACAGATCTATTTGTCTGTTCAGAAGCTCATATGGAGTCTCCTCTTTGCCCCACCCCTACCCCCTTTTTCAGGAAATGATACATTCTAATAAAATAGATGGCCTGATAGCTTATCAGGGAAACTGCCAAGACCCCAGGGCCTCTGTCTATTGGAAAATTACTAAGCCACCTTTAATACTACAGAAATCAACTTCCTGAAACTTGGACTTAGTGTGCCCTCTTGGAATTAAGCAGTCCTGCTGATATAATCTAAGCTAAAGGCAGAAGAGAAAGGGGGATCTGTTCCTAACTGTTTGAAAATAAACACAGGCAAATCTTTGGAAGGACTTCATTACATTTTAAAATTCAGAAGGATGTAAGAATCTGTGTAAATAGATAACCGTGAACAGAGAGAGGATATATGCCTTTGGCACAAATTCTTCATTAGATGGGAATTAGAGTAGATGCTAAAAAAGAATCAATCTGTTCTATATGTCATATCTCCAAAAGTTCATTATCATTTTAAACGAATTCACAGGGGTGGCTATGCTTATAGGCTTTTGAGGCAGGTGGCCTGAGCTGGAATCTCAGCTGTGCTACTGATGAGGTGTGTGACCCAGAACAAGTTATTCCAAGCATTGTGATTTCCATCTGTGAGCTGGAGTTTCAGCCATCCACTGCTGTATAAGGAACTACCTAACCACTAAAAGCTAACATGATGTCCATTTTAGTAAATCTCAAGATTTTGTGCATCAGAAATTTGAGTAGTACTCTGATAGCAATTCTATGCTCTGGGGCACTGCCTGGGTCATTTTGTGGTATTCAGTTGGCAACTGCTCAGGTCTAAAGGGTCCAGGAAGTATTCCTTTATAATCTGGCACCTAAGTAGGTATGGCTGGAAGGCTGGACTCAGGGCCTTTCCTGGTGGTATCTTTCTGCAGGGTAGTTGTGTCTTACACTAGAGGTTCAGGGATCCAAAACCTGCTGTATCAGGAGAGGAAAAGGGATGTTTCTAAGGGTTGGGCATGGAAACTGGCACTAAAATATTTCCCCATAAACTACTGGCCCATGCAGTTACAGAGTCTGCCCAGATTGAAGGATTGGACTTCACCCTCATTGGAAAAGTGTCAAAGAATTTATGGCCCTCTTTAATTAAACACAGGAATACAATAGTATTAAATCGATAAAGTAATTATGAGGATTAAATAAGATGACATATATAAAGTGCTTAAAGGCATTCATTATAGACTAAATGTTCCATAGTGTTAGCTGGGCATGGTGGCTCATGCCTGTAATCCCAGCGGCTTGGGAGGCTGAGGCAGGAGGACCATGAGTTCAAAGCCAGCCTCAGCAACTTAGTGAGACCCTGTCTCAAAATAAAATAAAAGTGGGGGTGGTGGGGGAGAGGGACTGGTGTTGTGGCTCAGTGGTTAAATCCCAGGTACCAAAATAAATAAATAAAGTGTTAGATGTTATGTCATATGTTTGTATATACTCTAATTCCACATCAATGTACATATGTAGGTGTTGAGGATGTAGCTCAGTGGTACAGTGTATGCCTAGCATGTGCAAGGGCTCAGGTTCTATCCTTAGCATCATACATAAAAATGTATATATTTATAAAACTTATGCAGTATATATTTATAAAACTTATGCAGTATATATTTATGTGCTGGCATATACACATATGTGTACAGATGGTCCCTGAGATAACGATGGCTCAGTTTATGATTTTTTGACTTTATAATTGTGCAAAAGTGATATGCATTCAGTAGAAACCATACTTTGAATTTTGACTTTTCAAAAATCCCAAATCTGAAATGTTCCAGTATCTGAAAAATTTAGAGCACTAACGCGATAGCACAAATCTGATGTTTCAATGTACACAAATTCTGTTTCAAGCATAAGCTGATTAAAAATATTACATAAAATTATCTTCAGGCTATGTGTATGGATGCAAATTTTGTGTTTAGATCTGTGTCCCATCCCCAAGATGTCTCATTATGTTCATGAAAATATTTTTAAAAATTCAGAAATCCAAAATGCTTCCAATCTTGAGCACTCTAGATAAGAGATTCTTAACCAATATTTTACTGTTAAGAATTGTTTTTACAGTTTTGTGTATTTAAGGCTCAACTTTAAGAAATCACAATGTAAGAAGACACAGTGGAGAATAAGTTTTCATTTTGAAAGACAATGAAAACGTGGTGGTCTCCTAAGAAGAGAGATTTTCAAATGCAAAACAGGATCCTACATGAAGAGGAGATTGTGACCAGTGTGCCAGCCTGTTCTAAGAAGGCCAAGGATCCAGAAAAGAAATGGGAAATCCTATACACAGAAACATCAGCAGCAGCCTGTACTTATCAAAAGAAAAAGTGTTAGATCAGAGAATGGGAGCATTCAAAGGAGCTAAAGAGGTTTTGGAAAGAATAGTGCACCCCAGCAGTGACCCTCCTCAGAAGGTGTTATGTTACAAAGCTGTTGGGGTAACATTTCCAGGCATGAGATGCAATACTTGCCAACAGGAAGGTAGAGGAAGGAAGAAACTCAATTAGGTTTAAGCAACAACGACACCAGGATCCAATTCATTTTTCCTCTTACAGTTGAAAGGGGAAAGTGTCAAATGAAAAAGTAACTCCTGCCTGGGAGGTTAGAAAAATTCCCCATTTTTCATTCCTAATTCATTTGAGTGAGTTTATCTTTTTATATCATGCTAACATGAAAGCCGTTCAAAATCGTCACCCTAGAAAGCAAACCACAGAAGGTTGTTGGTTACAGCATGTGGGCATGTGGACTGGCGCTGCCTGTGAACAATCATTCTCTGTGCCCGGCTGGTACAGTGGTCTGGTCTGAGCACAGTCTTCAATCCTCTCTGGCCTCCTTGACAGAAGTGTGGGCCTTGTGTTCTTGCTTTTATTCCTGGTGTTTATTAACTATTAGAACCTCATTTCTACAAGTTGTGTTCATGAACTGATTGCCTTAATTCATTTATTTTTTTTAATTGAGCTGTCAATTATTTTCTATTTGATTAGGATAAACTCTTTGCAAATTAAAAAAAAAAAGGTCCATTTTCCACATGTCTTAAGTATCTTGCTAGTTTATTGTCAACTGACTTTATGACTTTTTTTTTCCAAAAAGGAGTTTGGATGAATTCGACCACATAAATATTTGAATTTCCCTTATGGTGTCTAGGTCTTAAATGTATTGCCTAGAAAGTATTTCTTATGCTTTTATTTAGAATATATTAATCCATTGTCTTCTATTCCTATAATTTTTTAAAAATCACTGATAATTTGATAGTTCCATTAAAAAAATTCTCTGATTAATCTAGATTTGCTCAGGGTAAAGTTCAAAAGGTATCTTATCTTTTTCTCGGTGGATAGCCAGTTTTCCCAGTGTAATTTACAGATTAATTCATTTCCCCTTCTGATTATAATATGCTAAATTCCCACATGAATTAGAGTCTATTTCTGCATTCTCTATTCTATCCTTTGATCTTCTCATTTTCTCTTCAGTGACAAACTATTTCTAATTATTGTAGTTCCAACGATACATTTTAATATCTGATAGGGTTCACCCTCCTAGCTTTTTTATATATGAACAAGATCAAATAAAAGAACATAATGAAAAAGAAAGCTGTTTACAATATTAATAAAAAATAATTTGGGAACTTAAAAAATTGTGCCCCTCTCTCTCTTTCTCTGTGTGAATGTGTATATACACACACACAGATATATTTTTAATAATTATACTGAGTACCTAAGGAAAAAATGTAAAGATGTACCTCTATATGTGTTCTCCTTCAATAAATCCACAAATTTAATATTATGCCAATTAAAATACAAGATTTGAGGAAAACTAATGAAACAGTTCTGGGCCTTTCCTGGAGGAGCAAACTTGCAAGCATACATAGCCAGAAAACTCCCCTTCCTTCTGATAACCTGTCTAATTCTCATCATTCTCTTCATGTAGGCTTTTTAATTTCCAGAGGCCACTCCTGCTGGGGGTGAAATGACTTCACCCATCACAGAGGGGTGACAGAATCTCCATCACTGTCAGCTAGCAGCTGACAGTGATGGAGATTCTGAGTGTCTCATGTACCAGCTGTTCATCACCATATGACATCCCTGTCAATTTACCATCCTCACTTTACAGATGGGTAAATTGAGGCACAGGGGAAATAAGTAACTAGCTCAAGATTAACTTAAGTGGAAACCTGTGGAACCTGTTTTAAAATATTTCTTTTGGGGGGCTGGGGTTGTGGCTCAGCTGTAGAGCGCTCACCTAGCACTTCCGAGGCCCTGGGTTCGATCCTCAGCACCACATAAAAATAAATAAATGAAGATATTTAAAAAATCTCTTTCTTTTGGTGCTGAGGAGTACCCTTGGGTCTTGTGCTTCCTCTGACCTACTCCCTCAACCTTTGAGGCTGTTTTATTTATATTTTTAAACCAGTACATTATTTTTTCTTTCATTGAGGAAATAATTTAAAAAGGGAAAGCCCTTTCCATACCCTAGCCCCATTTCCCAAACTCTGTGTATCTGGTTTGTTTATGTACATATAATCATATGAAATGTTTTTATTAAATAGGGTAATTTATTATATACAATGTTCTGCACTTCATCATGATATACCACATAAAGGGTTTCTTCCATGTTGGCACATATAGAGCCACTTACTTTTTATAGTCATTGCTCAGGATAGAGATGCACCATAATTTAACTATCCTTTATTGATGTGCATTTAGGATGTGGCCTCTAATGGTTCCGGGGCTTCCTTCCTCAATCAGCTCTCATTAATGCTCACTGTTTCATTGTGGAGCTCATCACAATCCTCTCCCACGTGCTGTTAGAAGCTGAATGCTGGAATTCTCTGCCATTTCCCCTAGAACCCCGGAGTGAGTCTGCTCCACCCGGGAGCCCTGTCTATTTCCCAATTTGACATAGAGGCTTGCTTTTTGAGCTGTTTTTGTTCAATAAATTGTTTGAGAGCTATACGTTCTTTTAATCCTCAAACATTGCTCCACATCTCTCTCTGCCTTTCTTTCCCCCCTGCCCTTGATTTAGTTCCCCAAAGGCATCCTACATGCTGTCCACAGTTTCTCTTTCAGAGTAATCTGCCGATCTTTATCTCCTGAGGTTGTCATAAATAATTAATCATCAGCATGAGCATTCATTGACTCTTCCCTATGGGCCAGATCCCACATTAGAAGCACCGTCTGCCTGTCACTCACTCCTCACAGCAACCGTGCTAGAGAAAGTAATACCAATGTAAAAATCTTTCTTTTCTCCAATTTTACGTCTAAAGAGAAACTGAGGCATACAGACGTTAAGAAAGTTGCTTTAAAAAAGAAAAAGAGGGAAAGAAAGAAAGGAAGAAAGGGAGGAAGGGAAAAGTGCCTGACATGGAGCTGAGGATACAACCCAATGTGCCTAACCTTTAAACTCAGCCTCTTAGCCTCTATTCTTTATTGCTTCTTTTTTGAACTATCACGACTTCCCTACTCTTTTGTGGGGGGAGGTACCAGGGATTGAAATCAGGGGCACTTGACCACTGAGACACATCCCCAGCCCTATTTTGTACTTTATTTAAAGACAGGCTCTCACCAAGTTGCTTACCTCTTTGCTGTAGCTGAGGCTGGCTTTGAACTTGCCATCCTCCTCTCTCAGCCTCCAGAGCCGCTGGGGTTACAGGTGTGCACCACTGTGCATGGCACTTTTCTACTTTTTGAATATGAAAATGTTCATGAGAAGAAATTCCCTTCATCCTGAATCTCCCCTTTCTTCTCTTCCTGCCTTGATGTTGTCTCAAACATTTCTCATTTGTATGTTTCTTTGTTTTTTGGCTTCAGTTCCCTTCTTTCCCTCTTTCTCTGGGCATTTCATACCACCACAGCTGGGAGCATTTATTTGCTTTTTATCAAGACGCTGGCTTTCTCCCTTCCTTTGAGTTCTCTTTGTATCATTTTTTTTTCAACGTGCCCCCACCACTCTCTTATCCTTTCCAGAGCCAGGAGGGCTTCATCAACTTGACCATTCCTCTTACATATTTATTTCTTCTTGTTTGAAGAAACTCTGGTCCTCTGCCATATATCTCTGCAAAATGTCCCTCTTTTTGATAACTTATTTTCAGTGATTTTCTTTTTATTAATAAAGTAGCTTTACTTCTTTCATAGCTATTAAACTCTTTTGGCCCAATGTTCTTTCAGGGGAATGTTAGCTTGTGAGCCAAATAAGTAACTTTTCAAGTTATCTGTTCTTATTGAGGGATTCCAAATGTTTGGATTTGGGGTCACTTTAGTTTGCTTCCAATGCTATCACCTTTTCCAAAACCCACCTTGCAGTTTTTTCTTGCTATTGCTGCTTCTAGTACCATACTTCGAAATGAGAATGAAGCACTCTTTCTCCTTCCCCCTTCCTTCATCCTGATGACCACGCACATCCCCACACAAGGGCTATTTCTTTTAAATTTTCAGAGTATATTCTTAATAAAAGGAAAACCACTCTAATCTCATGCTCTTTCTGTGTTGACTAGGATGATAGAGTTCCTAGACTTTTCTTTTATAACCCAATTTATTATTCATATTTAGACATGTTTTCTTTTTTTAAAGAGAGAGAGAGAGAGAGAGAGAGAGAGAGAGAGAGAGAGAGAGAGAATTTTAATATTTATTTTTCAGTTTTCGGCGGACACAACATCTTTGTTTGTATGTGGTGCTGAGGATCGAACCCGGGCCGCACGCATGCCAGGCGAGCACGCTACCGCTTGAGCCACATCCCCAGCTTTAGCCATGTTTTCTTATCCTAAAACTTTATTTCATGTGCCTCATCCCCCTCACATCCCAGAGAATTTCTAGTGTGGAGAGACCATGTGATATCAAAGCTTTGGGGTAAGACAGATCTGGGTTTCAATCTGGCTCTGTCATTTACTATCCATGTGACTCTGAATAGACTACTGCATGTCTTCCAGATGATTTTCTCATCTTAGTGCTAAGAGAATTTTTTTTTTTTTTTTTTTTTTTGGTACCAGGGATTGAACCCAGTAGTGCTTAACCACTGAGCCACATCCTTAACCCTTTTTATTTTGCATTTGAGACAGGGGCTCACTAAGTTTCTTATGGCCTCACTAATTCACTGAGGCTGGCTTTAAACTCGTGATCCTCTTGCCTCATCTCCTGAGCTGCTGGGGTAAAAGAATCTAATTGTGGTTGTTTTAAGTACTAGAGGAAATGAAGAAAAATGTGTAAAACAAAGCCTGGATCCAGCAGATGGTCCCTAAATGGGAGCTTCGGTTATTATTATTATTGTCAGTATTATTTATTGTTAATGATCTTATGGTTCTACATTCTGTAAATTGGATTTATGGCTCCAGTAATCTACTATGATACCATTTCAACTGGGTAACATCTTCAAAGGCCTTACCTCCAAATGAAGGTCACATTCACTGGTGCTTGGGGTTAGAATTTTAACTATTTTATTTATTTGTTCTGGAGAACACAATTAAACCCACGACAGAAGGGGAAAGAAATAAGATAAGTTAACATGGACATGAGATAACAGTGATCAGAAGGACCACACCACCAGATGCCTGAGCTATGTGGTGGTCCCATCGGCCTTCCCTGCTGATCATGTGGAGCTGAGGTTTGAGTCAGGGGGTGCAATTACACAGGTGTCTGATTGAGTGACAAACTGCATTGGAGAGAGACAACTGCAGCTATCAGTTAGCCTCCTGAGAGCTAGGGGCAGATGACACAATGGCCCAGGATAGGTGTCACCAGTGTCTAGTCAAATTAGCCCTCATATGAGACATGAGAGTCTCATGTCGCATATGACTTGTCTGCCTTTTCTTTGCCTATCTTGAAAGAACAAGACTTCTATTCTTTTGCCATCCTCTTTCTTTCACATTATTTTATCATTTTTGTTGTTGTTGTTTTTATATATACATGACAGTAGGGTGTATTTTGGCATATTATGCATACATGGTGTGCAACACATTACAATTTTGATCCCATTCTTGTGGTTGAACATGATGTAGAGTTCCACTGGTCAGTGTTCATATATAAGCATAGGAAAGTTATGTCTGATTCATTCTACTGTCCTAGCTACTCCCATCCCTGCCTTCCCTTTATTCCCCTTTGTCTAATCCAATGAACTTCTATACTTCCCCTTCCTACCCTCCATTGTTACGTGTTAGCAGCTGCATATTACAGAGACGATCCAACCTTTGGTTTTCTGCAACTGGCTTACTTCACTTAGCACGATATTCTTTTTTTAATCTAGAAAAACATAAATAGACTATACTCAACAAGTCTAAATATGTTTTTCATGTATGTGTGTGTGTGTGTGTGTGTGACACAAGCACCTGTGTGTTTAATACAAGTTTCATGCATCCCATGTGCTTTCTTGCCCACTGTAGCAACATCAAACTTTCCTAAACAGTACAATAAGCACAGGTGACAAGTATTTAAACAGCAGAAAGCCTTTCCTGAGACCTTACTATGTATCAGCATGTTAGAAGCATTAACCAAGCTGAATCTCACAGTGACTCTAGAAGGAGCTGGTTGTTAATGGAGTAAATGGTAACCAATTCATAAGAAACCAAGAAGATTTTGGTACCCAGAGGTGGGGATGCTGCAGGATTAAAAACTTGGGAGGGGGCGTGGAAGGAGGATGGCCTTTAAGAGAGTGCTGGCAGAAGCTTGAAGGGTCTTGAGGAAGTGGTCAGTGAGGGTAGAAAGGTAATTCAGGACAAAGTTACTGGAAGCTGGAGGGAAGAGGACCCTGACTGTGCAGTGGTGGGAGGTGCAATGTTGCCTGCAGTAAAGTGAAAAATGGGAAATGCACCTGATGCGTGCTCAAGCTCAAGGAGATTTTCAGAAAGGATTTTGCCTGATTTATTCTCATTATCTACAATAAAAAGTGAAAGGAGATAGAAGAGCTGAAGAATGAACTATGAACTATAAGTAAGAAGCAGAAACTCGCTGGATTTGAAAGTAGAGCTATTCCTCCTTTCTACCTACTCCAGATGGCAAACAATTCTCAAATTAAGAAAGGGCCTGAGGCCAAAGAGCAAATCTGGAATGGGACCACCAGATCCTCTGTGAAGACTTCAGAAGGACCAGGCAGCACCCAGCAGAACTCAGAACACAGGTCTTTTAAGTATCCTAGGGATGTCTCTGTTTCATAACAGTTCTGCTGGGAGCCTGTGTAGAGGAGGGCTCATCCTGAATAGATCTGCAATTGTGGCTATTGTCTAATGAAATGAACCCAATATGATTTATATGAAACTCGCAAAGTTTTTAAGGGAATTGTAGTGGACTCACCACCCCCTTAGCATAAGTAGACTAAAAGTACAAAATAAAAAGAGACTTGATGTATAAAAGGAAGAGTTTTGGGGGCTTTGGGAGAATGAATTCTTCACATGGGGGCATTGTCAACATTTGCAAGAGCAGATTCTTACAATTTAAAAATAAATTTTTTAGATGTTGATGGACTTTTATTTTATTCATTTATTTATATGTGGTGCTGAGAATAGAACATGCACTCCTCCACTGAGCCCCAGCCCCAGCCCCTGACTCTTATAATTTTAAAACATGAAACCATAGTTCTTTGACATTTTCCCCATTGAGAGCTGTGTCTGGCCCTGTGTCCTTTTCTCTTGAGTCTGTTCACTGTGACTACTTGGCCAATAGAACAGGACATATGCTAATCTCAGTCTCAGCCGCAAGAAACTGGCAGTTTTTACTTTGTAGAGACACTTGCTTTTGGAACCCAGCCATCATGGCTTAAAGAATCCCCCAAAGCCTATGGAGAAATCCAGAATGAAGAAGTGAATCCCTAGCCCATAACCCTGGCCAAGTCCCTAGATAGCTGTCACTCCCAACTCACTACCAGTTATGCTGAGGCCCCACATTAAGCCTCCCCAACTCGCATTATATGGAGTTCATATTGGTTGTTTCTGCCAAGCCCTGCCCAGATGGGCAGATTTATCAGCAAAATGAATTATTGTTGTCTTATGTGGCTTTATTTTGGGTGTTTTTTTGTTGTAAGAATAGATAACCAGAATGCTCCATTTAATAGATGGAAAAATTAAGACAGGGTTATCAACTGGCCCAGGGCCCTGTGGCTAGCATATGATGAACACATGCTCTCTAGTCCAGCCTTTTAACCCATTGCCACAGGACTTCTCTTGTGCTGATGCCATCTGCACCAGGTGATCTTCCAACTGTTACTGCTCCCCTCTAAAGACTGCCTGCAGGAAGAGTGCCCTTCTGTGTACATAAATTGATATCCTGGTTTACCCATCTCTGTGAGCCTGGGCCCTGAATCCAGTTCCAGTGTTGGCAAAATTTAGCTTTGAGCCTGCAAGTCTGAAGGCCAGACCCTGGAGCTGAGTGGATCCACCCCATCATCAGAGCACGCCAGGCTACACGGTAGGGATGGCAACCAGCATCTTCTTGGGCGCAGAGGTTGGTGATCTTTTATATTAAAAAGCCCTTACTCTTACAACATGAATTCATGAAACGCCTATTTTTTTTTCCCCTGAGCTATGTGTTTCCTGCTAATGTTTTTCTTGCATTCATTAGTTTCTTATTATTCCACCTGTTTTACTCAGTGACCTCTCCGCTCTCACTCCTAAATTCTAAGTTCATGTCTTTTATTTTTCTCATTTTCTTCGGGAAGCCTCTTCCCCTCTGCCTTCTCCTTTTACAGCCTCTGGAGTCTTCTCTACATTCATTTGGCAGATGTTACTGGCTCAGTTGTTCATTCATGTTAACTGGCCAGCTGGGTTGGCTTCTTCTTGTTTTGATATGAACTGGACAGTTTGCTTAAATATATTTGAGTTTTATCATTACAAAGATTGTATAAAATTATTTGAAAGGATGCAACACTAGTATCTTGTTCTTTTAAAACACCCATTTGATGTTTTTTTTTTTTTTTTTTTGTACACATTACCTTATTCTTTGGATTGACTTGTCATTCAGTGGAAATCCTTATCTCTACAAACCCATCCATCTGTCCTTCATCCTTCTGTCATGTATTTTTGGTATCTCATCTTAATTTCTCCATCTTTAATTGAGAAATACATCATAAGAATTTAATACCACCCCTTCTTTGCTATAATTCTTTTCCTTTCCAGATCTATCTATCTATCTATCATCTATCTATCTATCTATCTATCTATCTATCTATCTATCTATCTATCTATCATCATCTGTATTTTAAATCATGTTGCTACTCTGCTTCTAATAGTTAAAACTTTATGAGGTCCTTTTTAACTTGAGCTTTTTTGTCACTATGGAAAAACCGAATATTTACCCACAGCCTGCTCAAAATTATTTTTGTAGGCTTAACCTTTTCCTCTGAAATAGGCTTTTAAAATATCTCATCCTGTCAATGATTCGACACTGTTTTATTTCCTGGAATTTAAATGATTATGAATGGTGCTCCGTGGGTGCATCTGATTCCATTACAGAGCTCCTACCTTGATGTCTCTTTGCAGGGAGCTGCTCTCAGCGTCAGGCAAAAACCACACCACAAATCTTCCCCTGAAAGGCCCTTCTGCTGCCCTCCCTTCACTGACTGGCTTAGCCTTTCTTATCTTCTGCTGAGGCCTTGTGGTAGATAAAATTGACAAGCTAGCATACTCTGCACCGCATCTCTTCCTGGGCCACCCCCGCCTTTTTGTTCCTTCCCTTCTTTGTCCTGCCTCAGTTGTCAGCTTTATCCAGTCTCTCCTCTTTAGTGCTCCCATCTGCTGCTGGTCATGGATGCTTTCCAGATCTCCCAGGGAATCAGGGGAGAAAGCAATATTTAGCCCATCTCAACTTTCACAGTCCTTTTCTCTCTCCTACTGTCTTTGAAGTTCCTACTTTCCCACCCAATGTTTATGTCTTTTGTCCAGAGTATACTTATATCATCACTTTCTCCCCCTCCCCTAAGTTAGCTCTTCTGAAGTGCTACATTAGTCTTCTATTAGCTAATTCACTGTAAATTATTTTCTATTCCCTACCCTTACCACATTAGGAGGCCAGTTGTGCTTCCTATCTTTCTCATACAGAATATGTAACAACCAATAGAATTGATTTGCTTAATATGCAAATACCCATTTTTAACTCTTTCTAGTGCAGTGGCCTATGCAGGCTCATTCGAAACTATTAGATCCTTGGGCTGTGAATGTAGCTCAGTGGTGGGGAACCTACCTCACATGGATGAGGTCCTGGGTTTGAGTTCCAACACTGCAAAAAAAAAAAAAAAAAAAAAAAAGAAACCTATTAGAAATCTATTGATTTTGCTTGAGATGATGGTAATCAACTTACTTTTCATGAAGCTCAATTGGTTTTCTTCCTTTTCTCTTTCAAAATCTTAAAAGTTTTTTTTTTAAAAGATAAAGATATAATGTTTTGAAATTACAACACATGAGTAACTCAGTGTCAAAAATATTTGAACAAAAACTCAATGAGAATAAACGTGACTGGATTCTGTAGGACTTTTGCATATGATGCTTAGATCTAGGAGGCTGGATGACTTTTATAGACATTTACTTATGGAAGATAATACTTTACTTTTTCATGCATAGGAAAAATTTAAGGGGAAATGACAGAATGTTTTCCTTTCTCATTTATTTCCAGTGAAAATCAGACAGCTCTTTTTGTTCTGTGTATAACTTTCTGTTGGCTAACCCACGAAACACTTGCATCGCTCCTAGGAGGGATGCATAAAATTATTTCACAAAAGAAGGGCAAGTTGCTAGAAATGCTTCCCATTATTAGTTTAATACACCCCTGAGAAACAGATGTACAGAGAGCAATCTTTCCTGTCTGGTCTCAGGAGATGGGATCCTTGCCTAAGTGTAACATCAAGCAACTTGCAAGCACTGATTTCCTGGAAGTTGAGAAGCATCTTCAGCCTAGTGCATTGACAGCAAAGCCAGACCTAATAGGCTGTTTTATTAATTTATTGTAGGTTGAGTCGCTTTCACCTCTGGGCATTCCCGTGTTCAGCTGGGACTTTTGCCAAAAGAGCCAGAGCTGCCTTAGTCTCCTCATTCCTCATTAAACTCACAGCTTTGGTTGGTCACAGATCTTGCAGATCTTGGCAGGGCACTCTTGCTCCCTCGTTTTGTCTCAGCACCATATGGCTTTTGACAAAGTCGGGCCACAGCTCCAACCCAAACAGTCCAACATTATCAAAGCCCAGCCCACAGAGGAAATGACCTCTGTTTGTTTCTGTAGGCCATAGAACTGTGAGTGAGAATCGGGTAGCAAAGGCAGCTTGGTGAGAGACGATCACGTGGAAAAGGGAAAGAAAATTGCAAATTGTGGGAGGGGGGCTTGAGGGTGGGGAGGGAGACATCTTACAGACAAGATGTAGTCGATTCTGAGCAACATTTTCGTGTCCAAGAAAAATACTTTGCTCACATTCATTTCTTTCTAAGGATGAGGAACTTTCACCTGGATTTAAAAGAAAAGAGGATCCAAAGTCTGGATTCAATTAGCATGATTTAGAATACACAAGGAGTGTTTTCTATAACCTACCCCGGATGTTTAGGATATAACCATATCTTCTGTGCTCCTACGTGGGAATGTGAGCATTGGGGTCCTCAGGGCTGGTTGTTGTTTTGCCTATCCTGGGTCCTGGGTCCCAGATCTCATTCTACTGTGTGCTATTTTTGGCTCGCAATCTCTTTCCAGGCAAGCCTGATGAATGTCTAAACTTTAAGAGCAAAATACAAGGAGCTAAATGTCTCCCCACCCCTCATATCAAATTTCACTCAATTCCATAAGACCTACAGCACCAGAAACAAGTTTCAAGCCTCTCTACTCCAACCCAACAGATTGTGAATCTGGAGTGAAGATGGATCTAACAACTGCTAGGATCCAAGACTGCCAGATACATCTTTATCTGGTCTTCCTTTAAAAAGTTAGGCAAATTTTGCACCCCACTCCATAATGTCTGGGCTTATTCTAGTAGAAAAACCATTGTGTGTCAATACCTGTTGCTGAATAAATAAAACTTCTAAGGCTGGAAGTATCCCTTGGCAGATCCTCCAGGTTGAGAGAAAGGGAGACTTTCCAGAATAAGGTTCAGATTCATAAGCATGAAATATGAGGGATGTCATGAACTGATCTCTGCTGACATTTTCCAGCACCAACTTGTCTCTGCTCCCTTTATCCCCACTGCCAGCCTAAGTTACAGCATGCCTGACTTGGCTGTATTCTCCCCTGCCTAGCTCCTGTCTATGGCTTCTCACTAATGATTGTGCTGCCCTGAATGTCCTTTAACTCATTTCTGCTTGACCAATTCCAGTTTACCTGACAAGCCTCACACTCCCCAAAGAGAGAATTCTTAAATGTTTCCTTCTTCATTATCCTATTGTTCCTTCTTCCTCTCTGTGATATACATCTTGTTTATTTATATATTCATTTTTCTATTGACTCGAAAGCCTTTGGAAGCCAGAGAATTTGTGTCTTCGTGTCTCCAGTTTCTAGCCAGTGCCAGAGTACATAGGCATTTAGAACCTAGGCACTCATAACTTTTTATCTAAGTTCATAGTAAGTAAATTAAATAGGCATGTAATTTAATATTCTCAGAAATCTTCAAATATAGTATCATAGTATCCCCATTTTACACATCAGAAAACTGAGACACAGAGAGATGAAGTAATTAACTGTGTACTGAAGCCAGGATTGTGACCTGGGCAGTCTGACTCTAGGGACCAGACTCTTAACAATATACTCAATAGCATAGGATAATGAATGAATGAATGAATGAGAATAAATGCAGAAAAGTGTATTCTCATGTGGACCCTCCTCTCCTGTATCTCTATATGCTCCCTGGGAATCTGCTCCCTCCAATGTAAAGCCCATCATGTCTGATGGCAAGGAATAGCCTTGGTGGGAAACTAGGGATGGGCTGCTGTGACCCTGCAGGGCTTCAGAGGCACCAACCTGGCATGGAGGAAATCTCTCCGGGAGCTGAGGAAGCTATGTTCTCTCTAGAGCCTGAATTAACTTCTGAATAAATCCACTAACCTTCATGCTTCTCCTTGAATTCAGTTTGGCCTTGGATAGAAACTTGGCCTATAAGACTTCTGAGGACAGACCTGCACCTTTGGCTCTAACTCATCTTGACTCACAAAAGTCCACTGTCTTGAGATGAAAGATCAGGGATAGGCTGGGCCTGCTGGGGTTCCTCTTCCATGACTGTGCTAGAAGTGGGCAGCCTTTGCGGGGAGAGTGACTGCCTGGTCCCATACCCACCTTCTGTGATAAATGGCAGAACATATCACCAATTTAGTCACCACAAGAACTCGTGTTTTGCTGAGCTTGTAATTGTGGTTACTGAAGCGAATAGAGCATTGCAATGGCATGGGCTACTAAGAGCATTACATAGCTGACCCTGAGATACATAATATTTTTAACTAAAAAAAAAAAAAGTTCCTCTGAACCATTCCTTATGAAAGGGCACATTAATTTAAATTTTCTGGAAAACATTTTTATAATATGTATCAAATGTCTTAAAAACTCTAATATCCTTTGATCTAGTCATTCTACTTCTAGGAATTTATCTTAAGTAAATAATAAACATTATATTTATATTCAGGGATGGTCCATGAAGCATTAGTTATGTAAGCAACAAAAGATTTAGCAACAGAGAGTTTGGTTAAATGAATTATGGCTTTGTCATACATGATAATACTGTAAATAAATCATGGAATAATGAAGTGATATCATAGGGTAAACATGGATATGGAAAGATATTCATAATACATTAGATTTCTAAACCACAATAGGAATAGTACAATGTAGTCCTCTTTACAAGAAGGAAAAAATCCTGGAAGAGCATTCATTAAACTACTCTCTCTTGGATGAGATTAAAAGTGTTTTAAATTTTCTTTTAGTTTTTCTATATTTTCCAATTTTCTGCAACAGCCAGGTACATCTTTTTGTTATAATATTTTAAATTTCAAAACTAAAAAACCACCCAACATGGGCATCTGAAGATTCTGTCCTATGCAGTTGGTGATCAACTTCCCCAGCTTGCTCTGGATGTTCAGTGGACTTGTCAGGAATCGGCTGTTATCTGGGAGAGGCACCCTGAAGCTCTGGGCTGGAAGATCTCCATGGGAGGATGAGCAGACACTGTTCTGCTCTATAGGATATGAAATGAGGCATTGGGAGCCTGTGGAAAGTACTCAAAGCCTTGCTTGCAAAGGGTTGGAACTTGGCCATATACATCTGCATCAGGCAGTTTTATTTTTCGAATATTACAGTTTTATTTAATCTTGAAAAAAATTATTCTTTTTTTCTAAAATTGCCCAGGTAGTCCAGCTACTTCTGCTTAACTTCCAGGCAGTGTCCCCAGATTCCTCATAACACAAAATGTAAGAATATAATTTGGTGACAATTGCTAAAGTAAAGAAGTCAGCGAACAGACTTTAACTCTCATTTGAACAACTATTTCTGTAGTAACGTTTTGTTTTGATCTAAAGAATTGCATTTTGGTTCTTCAGTGTAATCATTTCCAGAAGGAGTTCCAAAATCTGCATTGTGAATCCACTAGAAGAGAGTGAGCATCAGAAAGTCAAGAAAAAGAAACATATTGGATGGTGGTATTCCAGAAACTTCTGAAACTGCTAAAGGCCAATAGTGCAACACATTTTTAAGAAGTGCAAACTTTTCAAACCTGGAATCAAAAAGGTTTTTAAATTTCTCAATCAGTAAAGATTTCCCAAGCACCAGTCATGAACCAAACACATTGCTGGATCTTACAGGGTAATTATGATTGTCACCTCCATCCAGGGAGAGGGAGGGATGAGTTTATTATTGTGCTTGAGGGCTTCTGAAAAGCAGCAAATGCATTAGGGCTAAATATGGCATACAGCCTTACCTTTAGTAAGTTTGAGGTGTTTCCATCTCTATGTCATATGATTTTGGAAAAGCTACTAAACTTCTGTAAGCTTCAGAATGAGGCCATAATGACATTTACTTAACTCATGGATTATCTAGAGAAACAAATGAGATGATACATGCATGTTGTGTTTTAAGAGGCACTTAATGTGTGCTCAACTCGATTAGCTATAATTATAATTGTTTTATTATAAATTTTCTTTTGATGGGCCATGATTTTTTCTCATGAGAGCTTTGCATCATTGAAGCAGCAAATCACAAGTCAGAGGCTCCCTAGCTGATGGGTATTAGACAAAAGGCGCAGACTTGGCTGCAGCCTGCTCTCTTCTGCCCACCAAATTTCCAACGCAGTTAATGAGAACTTCCCTCACAAAGAGCAAAGGCCAGACCATGTTTTTATTTTGGGCAATGAACTGGAAAAGTTATTGGTTATGAAATACTAGAAAGCCTTTTAGGTTTATCATGTAATGTCTGAGCAGGGAGAAAATTGGCATGACCCCTGAAAATGGAAGACAAAGAACTATCAGTGGGCATTTGCAGACCACATAATTTTGAAAATGTACTTCCTTTTTATTCTTCTCGAGTCTACCACAGCATGAGGCATGAAAACAATTTGCTAGCTGGCGAAAGAGAACATTCCCTGAAGAACATTTGTGTCCCAGCTCACATGAAACTTTTAAAAGATATGCATTTATTATTTAAACAGGATGGTGAATGTAGGCCCTCTGTTTTTGCAACAGGTGTAATGAGGGACATCATGACATTGAAGTGCTCTAACATCATCCAAGATGATCACCCAAGATAAGCCAGTTCTGGGGGTTCTTCAGGAAATAGAATAAAATAATTTTGGCTATGTTACTTTGTTTCCACCTGCAAAGGATTTGCATTTTCAGAGAACTAAAGAAATACAACCTGTTGGTTATTCTTCAGCAGCCTAGCCACCACAAGGTGCAAAGATACCCTTTTTTGTTGTTGTTGTAAGCTGGACTCCAAGGCCTGTTGAGAATCCAGGTGGGTTGCTGGTGGACAGGAAAAATGCAACCAGACTGATCCATGGTATTTTAACTTTAGACTTTAGATATGACAGCCAGGTGGGAGAAAACAGCTGTGGCCCCATTCCTCTCGTAAGCCTAACTGGAGAATATCATTGCATAGAGCCTTTCTGTACCCCATAGGATCATATCATGTCTCACACATACTGTACATAGCTATTTTCAGAAGAAAAAGTTAAAATACTGTCTTGACGGCATAGTATAATTCTTGAAGTTAAATGTTAACTAGTGCCATTAAGTTAAAGAACTCTTAAGTTTTTGTCAAAAAATAAAACAAAACAAAAAATACAATATTAGGGAAGCCTGGTTGGACAGTGCTTTGCCACAATGAAAGCATTAGGTTTATACAGGCGTTTTTCTGTAATTTGCTTTACAGACGTTATTGGCTGTCACTTAAAAGAGATAGTGTGAATGATCTTCTCTTAGTCTGATCAGCTTCCTTGTCATTTTAGCAACTGGATATGGAATGAATGCAGAGACCAGTTGCCACAGCAACAGCATCTTCAGTAAAGGTGATGAGAGAAATCATTTCTCTCTGAATTCTAATAGGTTGTCACTTTCGTTAAACCGGCTGTTTCCCACTGTTTCCCTGATTGCCACAGAGCTGGAGAGATTATCCACAGATTAAGGGCTGCCGCTTCACCTGATCATCTCTGTCCTAATTTATGCTGGATCTTCCAGGAGAAGAAAAATAATAATAATTTGAAGCAAAACATTAAGGAGAATATTTTCTGAGATTTGATATTTGTGACTTTTACTCCAGAGAAGTAAAACTTTTCTATGGTAGACTTAGAAGGTCACTCTTAGCAGAAACCATGTAGCATTGAAACAAATCCAGCTACCATCTGTAAATTACCCAGTTACCTGTGCCTGAAGGTGGACTGGTTGTGAGACCTGGTTCTCTCACTAAAAGGCAGCTTGAGGATGTGAAGATCATCCTAAAATACATCTGCTCTTGAGATTGTATTTCCAAATTTTAGAAGTCGCTTCGAACAAAGGATTTTAGTTTTTCTCATCTATAGTTCTAGAAGCCAGGATTAAAGATCTCATTCACTAATGGAAATAAAGGATTATGCAAGTTTCTTCTACAAATGACCTGCTGTTCAGTAAATTGTGATTGTGGGATGGGATGAGTTTACTGCTGCAAGTCACCCTCTCTTTTTTTCAGAGTAGAAATTATGATTGGGAAAGCATGAGATGAATTATACCCAATGTCCAATTCTCTGGATTAATTGAGGTTCGGTCCTAAGCCTACCACATACTAGAGTGACCTTGATTAAGTTAATAACTACCTTAAGCTTCAGTTTCCTTAGGGGAAACACCAGAAAAGCAATAATTTTGTGTTAAAAGAGGTTGATGAAATTAACTGAGGTAATCCATGAGAAGTGCCTAGCATGGTGTTTGACATATAATGGGAACAAAAATTATCCAATCCATTACTATTACTATTTTCTTGACATGAAAGGTCTCTGATGGCCTTATGCTAAGGTACAGAATTAGAAGAGGTGTTTATTTACAGTGTATATCCCAAATATCAAAGTGTACTAGACTAAAACAATGTCCATTTGCTGTGAGTGGTTTTCAAATTATAGTATGAATTGTGAGTGGTTTTCAAAAGTGGAGTTGAAGCAAATATGTTTTGAAAAGTAAAATTTGTCCTTGAATACTTACCATCTTCTAAAAAAAAAAAAATGGAAAAAACTTTAAGGACATGGGAACATGCCCAGGATATACTGTTAAGTGAAAAATGTGGATTACAAAATAGTAAGTATGGTAGATGTTATGGTTTAGATATAAAATGTCCCCCAAAAGCTGATGCGGTAAAGGCATGGTCCCTGATGCAGCCATTCTCAGAGGTGGGGCTTTGGGGAAGTAATTGGATCATGAGAGCTCTGATCTCATGAATGGATTAATCCCTCCATGGGTTCATAACTGAATGGACTATTGGGAGGTGGTGAAACTGTAGGAGGTAGGGCATAGTAGGAGGAAGTAAGTCCATGGGGGCATGTCCTTGAAGGATACATCTTGTTCCCAGCCCCTTCTCTCTTTCTCTTTGCTTCCTGGGTGCCATGAAGTGAGAAGTTTTGCTCTACCAGGCCCTTCTGCCATGATGTTCTGCCTCACCACAGACAAGCCCAAAATGCTGACCATGGACTGAAACCTCTGAAATCATGAGACAAAATAAACCTTTTCTTCTCTAAGTTGATCTTCTCAGGTAATGTCACAGTGACCAAAAGCTAACTAGCAAAAAATGATTCTATTTTAAAATGGTATACAAGAAAAGAAGAGATGGTGAACAAGGCATACACACATTCATGTACACATGCAGACATACTCATTGAAAGAATATTCTTGAAAATATTAAGATTAGATATCTCTGGATTTTGAGATTATGAGTGATTTTATTTTTTATCATTATCTTTTACTTAATGTATTTCTCACAATGAACATGTACTGCCTTTGCAGTTAAAGAAAAAAAAATAGTCACTTTAAAAAATGAAAATGGAATTGACCCTGAAATGTGAATTGACCAGAAGCTTCTTGTCTTGCTATTATTAAATCATGCCTATGGCTGGAGAGCAGAAACAGAAATCCCCGAGGGGCTTTGCACACCAGCCTGGTGCCTCATTAGAGTCATCTTTTGTTTTTCTGGGAATTCTGAAATCAGCTGTATCTGTTCTTGGGCTCAGGACCCAGGAAGATTGAGTCACAAGTGTCACCTTGTCATCCTGAGATCCTTCTCAAACATGTCTTCTATGGACATGACCCCTGACAATTCCATTCATGCCGATGTCTAAACTGTAGCAGTTGAGACTGAGCTCTTCCCAACTGCTTACTGTGGCTTTGATTGACCACTCTGAGCCCAGGGAACTCTCTCACTCTGTATCTGCAGCCAGGGAGAGTGGGACTGTGAAAGCAAGTAGGAAGGGGTCACTTTTCCTCTTACCCCTGGGGTTTATGTGATTTTTTTCAACAGAGACTGGATGAACTTTCTTAAAAAGAAATGATGCCATTAGATTCAGAGGCATGCTTGGACATAATCAGAGGTTACCTTTCCAAAGTGGCACTTTGGACTCCCTATGTTGAAATCCAATTACTTCCTACTGGTGACCTATATCTCACTCCCATGAAGTGCTGTGAAACTGCAGCCTGGGGCATAGAGGAAATGTCCGTGTTGCCTTTATGAAGGTGAGCAAACCTGGAGTTAAGAACTCAGAAATCCACTAATGAGACTGAGCTCTTGGTGTTATTGTGTTAGAGAAAATAACCTGACTCACTGCCTCCAGTTTACACAATTTTTAAAAAGCAAGTTCTTTTTTTAAATTTCTCACCTAGGAAAAAATAATCCCAGAAATTGAATTTAATGAATAGAACCAATAGAATATTGCCATTGAACCATATTAAAATTTAAGAAAAAACAAAAACCCATTACAGTAGAAAATTTTTTTTCAATAATAGGCATTTCAGAGAGGCTCTGGAAGAAACTGTTTATTTTTCTAAGACCAGGAAATTCATTATCCTATAATCTTCAGAGTGCCTTATGCATGATATGGGGTAATAAATTAAGTGCAAAGTAGCTCTTGCCTAAGAGAGCTACAAAGGGCTGCTTTGGGAGCACCTTAAGATGATAAATAGGCATTGTCTATTGCTGAATTGGAAATGTTGTCAGGTCCCCACTGAAAGCTGTTGGGGAAGTGGTAGGGTAAAAACTGGGCTTTAAGAAATTATCGGATAAGTGTGTGTTACTAGGAGTCCTGGAGGAGAGATAGAGTTAGGGACTTAGTAAAGAACTTGCCAAAGGTATAGAAAGAAGGGGATGGAGTGAGAGATGACAGGAAAGTTGATGGGGTGTACTCAACTGCTCTAGCAGCAAATTAGCTGTGGAATTGGGTCACTGAGAGTTTTATGGCTGGGTGAAAGGTATTCATCATGGGAAGGGAAACCTGGAGGAAGAGCTGGTTTTCTCAGAAGGCAAGAAGAGAGAGTCTCACCTCTGCTTGCTAATTTGTGAACCTAGCAGAACAAGCAGCCAGAGATCTCTAGCAGGAAAATCAAAGAGACAGGTCTAGAAATAATTTCTTTGCATTGGCTGCAAAGAAAGCACTGGGCATCATCCAAGTGGCGAAATTTCAACAAGTGAAAGGTATGAAAATACCATGCAAAAGGGTTTAGAAAGTTAAAGAGCACTGAAAAGAAAACTTTTAGGGCAAGAGATAGAAGGAGAGTGAACAAGCATTCTTTTAGTGACTAATATGATTTTTTCCACTAGTCTCTTATGTTTAAAATAAGTTAGTTTTACTTTTTCTTCTCAAATTGTCATATTTAATTCATTAGCTCCCATTGATTATTCTTCTGAGTGACTTGTTTTTGGTACCGGAGATGAAACCCAAGGGCTCTTTACCACTCAGCTACATTCCCCAGTCCATTCTATTTTATTTTTTATTTTGAGACAGGTTCTTGCTAAGTTGCTGAGTCTTACTAAGTTGTTGAGTCTGATCTTGAACTTGTGAACTCCTGTCTCAGACCCCCAAGTCAGTGAGATTACAGGCATGTATCAGCATGCAAGACTTGCTTAGGTGACTCATTAATTTTTTTCCTCTCCATGAAGGAAACTTCCGGAGTTCTTGTTTGTGAAGGAAATAAAATTCAAACATAAAGCTAGGGTTTATGTGGCCTAGAATAGTGCAGCTGGAATGCATTTCTGCATTTCTCCCTATTTATTTGTGATACCACTTTCAGAACTGTTAATCTAAAGGAGCTCTTATGTTCTCACTATTTCACCGTCTTTCAGTAGTTATCAGAAGGTAAAAGTTAAGCTATTGGCATTGCCTTTAAGGCCCTACCCTACACAATTTGGTCTGTCTGGAGATTGAACCCCAGTGCACTTAACCATTGAGCCACATCCCCAGCCTTTTAAAATATATTTTATTTATAGACAGGGTTTGCTAAGTTGCTTAGGGCCTCACTAAGTTGCTGAAGCTGGCTTTGAACTGGCAGTCCTCCTGTCTCAGCCTTGCAAGCTGCTGGATTTCAGGTATGTGCCACTGTGCCTGGCTGTATTATTATTATTATTATTATTATTATCATTATTATTTATTTTTACCATTCTCCCAATGGTATGTTGCAACCACACAAAACTACTTACCAGGCTTAAATAGCCTATGTTTTTGTGCTTGTTCTCTCTACCTGTCATACCATAGCGACTGCTGAGGTACTCCTCATTCTTCAAGACTCAGAGCAATGTTATCTCCTTAGGCAGCTTCTTTGGCCTTCATTCCTGTTCTTTGGTGGAGGTAATTTCCCCCTCTTCTATGTTTCCATTTCATTTATTCTACTTGGGGAATCATGAATTCAATGTGTAATAGTTTATTCTCCAAGACTGTGAAAAGTTTGAGAGAAAGAACCACGTTATTGTGTTTCCAGTGTTTGAAAAACTGCCTGATTTATAATTAAGGTTTTAAAAAAAGTTTTATATATTAAAAGAAGCAGAGAATGAGCTGCGAGAGACATAGGAGGAAAACCAGATTAATGTCAGTGTAGTCAAGGAAATAAAAGGTTGAAAAAGTGAGTATGGGCTACAGGATCAAATGCATTCCAAGAAGGGATGTTTCTTGAGTGATGACAGCCTTCACTTTCTTGTCCCCTTCTCACCCTTAACCTCCTGCAGCCTGAATTCTGTTTCTATATGTTTACTGTTGCTGTTCTCCGGAGGGTCATCACTGATATCTACTATAGTTTGGGTCTGGAATATCTGCCAAAGTCTTGGTCCTCAGGTTGGTGCTGTTGGAAGATGGTAGAGTCTTAAAGAAGTGGGACCTTAATGGGAGGATTTAGGTGACTGGAGGTGTGCTCTTGAAAGGAGTTATGGGATGTGGGTCTCATCCTCTCTCTCTTTACTTCCTGACTGCCATGAGATGAGCAGCCCACTCATCCTTATGTTCCCCACCATGATGTGCTGCCTTGTCACAGATTCAAAAGCAGTGGGGCCAACCAAATGGACTAAAGCTGTCAAAACTGTGGACCCAAATAAGCCTTTTCTCTTTCTGTTATAGTAACAGAAAGCTGACTAATATACACAAAGTTGGTACTGAGAAGTAGGGCTGTTGTTGTGATTATATTTGAGAAGATGTGGAAGAGCCATTGGCTTGTGGGAGGAATTTGGAAAATTTTGGAGAAGTAGGTTAGAGAAAGCCTAGAATGCTGTCAGTGGAGGTTAATGGGAGATTTGGTAAGAAATCAAAAGACCAGAATGCTGATAGAAATTCAGATCGTGAAGGTTCTGATCGTAAGTTTCAGATGAAGATAAGGAATCTATTTAGACTAAAGGCCAATCATTTACAGCATGGCAAAAATTTTGAATGCATTATGTCCATTTCAGTCTGTGGGAACCTGAAATTCTCAGGTGCATGAAGTTTCAGGACTACACAGGATTTGGGCAGTAGCATAGATATTTCTGGATGCTTTTTGCCAAATTTACTAAGAGAATTATAAGCAAAGAAGAACAGAGAGGAAAAATTTGCAAAACTTGCAATTTGGCCAGAAAAGGAATGTTTTTTAAAGGTGCTTCTGAAGAGGGCATAGTTGCTAAAGAGATCAGCTCCTTTAAAAAGAAGTCAAGTACTTTGCCCAGAGACAATAGGAAAGATGCCATAAGTGTATCTCAGGAATCAGTGGCCAATATCCCCATCCCAATTCATAGGTCCAAAAGTGTACATGTGAACTCATTTCAAAGACTTTCTTTTGAAAAGAGAGCTCCAGGCACTCTGATTGCACAGGGCCTCCTAGGGAAATGTTTCCTAGGGATTTCTCATGTTCAGTCTTAAAGATGCTAAGCGGGAACTGAAACTATGGTTCAAGTGGGCTCTGGTACAGCTTACATCAGTGCTAGATCTTGGCACCATCTGCATGATGTTAGTTTTGCAGGCATGCAAAATTGCAAGATACAAGAGATACAGGATGATGGAGGTTTCCACTGAGATGTCAAAGGAAAACCTGGGAGGTGAGGTAGTGCTGGGTCAGAATTCCTGAAAGAAGCCCAAGATAGGGTAAAAAAATGTGTGAAGCTATGAGAGTGAAGCCAAAGCAGCAATGGAGAAAGCCCAGGAAGTTATAGTTGCCATAGATACGGAACACCTGCCAAGAAAAGATGCAGGCAGTAAGCAGAGCCATCAGGAGTGTGGCCATGTGGGTTTCAGCCAGCCAGGCCAGAGGGGTAGATAACCCAGGGCCTTGGGAGTCCACATTTCACTACAGTGGGTCAGACAGAGAACATTGAGATTTAATGTTTGACCCACTGGGTTTTTGTCTTTGTTCTGATTCTTCCTTTTCATGCACCATTACTGCATTCCAGAATGGGAATGTTACCCTGTGCCATTGTATCTTGGAATTACCTAACTTGATCTTTTGATTTTTATAGGTAAGAGTTTGCCTTGAGTTTCAGAGGAGACTATAGTCTTTAACTTTAGACAATGCTGGAACACTTAAGACTTTAGGGATTCTTGGGGATAGACTATATGCATTTTGCATTGTGAGATGGACATGTATCTTTGGGGGTGGGGCAGAATGGTATAGGTTGGATCTGGAATGTCTCCCAAAGTCGCACATGTTAAAGGCTTGGTCTTGTGTTTGGCACTACTCGAATGTGGTAGAAACTTTTACAAGACAGGACCTAGTGGGAAGATTTATGTCATTGGGGGCAGCTCCACCAAAAAAAAAAAAAAAAGGGGGGATTATAGGCTGCTCATTTTGTCCTCTCTCTCTTGTACTTCCCAGCTGTGTGAAGTGAGCAACTTTCTCCTTCACATGCTTCCTGCTATGATATGCTGCCTTACCACATACTGAAAGCAACAGAGTCAATAGAACATAGATGAAACCTCCAAAACTCTAAGCCCAAAACAAACCTCTTTTTAAGTCAATTTGTGTCAGCCATTTGTTATAGTTACAGAAAGTTGACTCGCACACTATCTTAACCACAGAACCTGATGGATTCCCCTTCTTTCTTATACCATCTTCAGTGTGCCCCATTCTGTTCTTACATATGTGGCCATATCTAAGGTTGAGTAACATGAAGTGGTAACAAATGGCTACAGAATTGAAGAGATTAATTAATCATTTATCAGGATGTTATAGTGGTCATAATCTTGAATGCTGATGCTGCTACCAGAGGGTTGGGATGGGGAAATACATAGCAAAATACCTAGCAAAAGGTGAGAAAGGGTACCAGAAATAAGGAGGGGAGGTAATTGGAGGTGATGATGAATGGGTGGTGAAGGGAAGGAGGGAAGGTTGCCCATTGATGGTAGAAGAACAGTCACTGGAGAAGGAGCTATGGGAAGAAAGGTGTGCTCACCCAGGGAATCGGTTTGACTGAAGGGAGCCAGGTTCCAGCCATAGTGAGGAGCAAAGGGAAACGTGGACTGTGATCGTGATATAACAGGGGTTTACAGGGTTACCTGAAAGGGTAAAGGGCAGGCGGGGGAGGACTGGAGTAGAGCCTGGATGGGGAAAAGATTATATGAGGACACAACAAGGGGCAGGGTTTACTCCCAAAGTGGAAGGGAGAGTTCAGTGGCTCTTTGACATAAAATTTTATGGACTTGTTTTAAAAAACGGTGATTACTTAAATTCCTTTGACTATCATTTTGTGAAAGCTTAAACATTTGAATTTAATTTCAGAAATCAGGACAATTTAAAAGGTTCTGTGTATATTTTTACATTGTCATATTTTAAAATCTGATTTATATTTTAAAATTATATACATTTACTAGAAAGTCACTATATTATAGCTCAGTTGGTAGAGTATTTGCCTCATGTGCACAAGGCCCTGGGTTCAATCCCCAGCACCACCAAAAAAAAAAAAAAGTCACTATATTGTTTTTATTTTTTTCAGTTTTCCATGTAATGTTGAAAATTATGTTTATTTATTACAATTACCAGCAGTATGATCTTGGGGCAATTATTTAACTAATCTTGGTTTCCCCTTTTTAAAAATAGATATAATTACATTATCTATCACACAGTTTTTGTGAGGATTAGATGAGTTAATAGTATGTAGAGTATTTATAGCAGTGCTTGGCACACACTGAGCTATGAATCAGCATGACTAAGATGATGAGATAAGGGAAGCAGGGAATTGGATAACAGATAGAATCA
The DNA here is from genome assembly GCF_048772815.1 of Callospermophilus lateralis. Classification (NCBI taxonomy): domain Eukaryota; kingdom Metazoa; phylum Chordata; class Mammalia; order Rodentia; family Sciuridae; genus Callospermophilus; species Callospermophilus lateralis. The sequence goes on along the minus strand of NC_135307.1, from coordinate 71,664,917 downwards.
CATGTTAGTGACAAGAAAATAAATTTTATGATGTAGAATTTTGTTACTGGAGGAGGATTAACTATCTCTTAAGTTCCCAGTGAGATGTTGCAAGCTTACTTCCCTGTGGGACTGACTGAGTTCAACGGGCTCTTGGTTCATTAATGAATTAAATAAAAGATTGAGGCTTACTTTTTCCTCTACTGTAAGTATTCTTCTGTCCTCTGTTGGCCTTAGTCCTTTTTCTGTGGCTATAGAAGAATGCCTGAGACCAATAATTTATAAAGAAAGCCAATCCCAAAAAACAAATGCTAAATGTTAGCTCTGATATAAGGAGACTTATTCATAGTGGAGTTGGGAGGGGGAGCATGGGAGGATTAGATGAACTCTAGATAGGGAAAAAGGGGTGGGAGGGGAAAGGAGGGGTTATGGGGGTAAAAAAGATAGTGGAATGAGATGGACATTATTATTCTAAGTGAGGAGCAAAGGGAAACATGAACATGTATGAAGACTCGAATGGTGTGAATATACTTTGTATACAACCAGAGACATGAAAAATTGTGCTCTAGATGTGTGATATGAACTGTAATGCATTCTGCTATCATATATAACAAATAAGAATTTAAGAAGAAAAGAAAAGAGGTTTATTTTGACTCATGGTTCTGGAAGTCCAAGAGCATGGTGTAAGCATCTTCATGCTCTACTGAGGGTATCAGGTGAAAAGCAGAAGAGCAGGTGAGAACATGTAAAGAGAGAGGGAAGAGATGAAGGAATTGACCTGCTTTATAATAATCAGGTCTCCAAAGAACTAATCAATCTCTAAAGGAATACATAAATCTCTCTTAAACATCTAATCACCTTTTAGAGGCCCCATCTCTCAACACTGCTGTGCTGGCAACCAAGTTTCGACATGAGTTTTGGTGGTGATAAACCACATTCACCCCATAGCAAGGCCTTCTCTGTTTCCTTTTCTTAAATATGTCTTTGTTTCCCACATAATTTCCTTCATGTGTTAGTCAGCTTTTCATCACTGTGACTAAACTACCCCACAAGAACAATGTATAAGAGGAGACGTTTATTTTGGCTCACAGTTTCAGAGCCTCAGTCCATGGTTGGCTGACTCCATAGCTCTAGGCCCAAGGTGAAGCAGAGCATCACGGTGGAGGGGTGTGGCAAAGGAAAGCTTCTCAATACATGAAAGCCAGAAAGCAGGGAGCTTGAGTTCAAGGAGCCAGGAATAATATAATCTCCAAGGGCATGCCCCAGTGACCTTCTTCCTCTAGCCATGCCCTACCTTCCCACAGTTGCTACCCACTAATCTATTCAAACTATTAATCCACTAATTAGATCATAGCTCTCATAATATTATTATTTCACCTCTGAACATTCCTTCATTGCCTTAAGCTGGGACATGAGACTTTGGGGACACTAACAATATTCCACCCCTGATCCGTAAAAGCTCATGCTCATCTCACAATTCAAAATGCACTTAGTTAATTTCCAAAAGTCCCCATAGTCTTAACAGTTCCAGCATTGCCTGAAAGTCCAAGTCCAAATTTTCATCTAAGACTCAAGGCAAACTCTTGAATATTTTTCTCTATAATGATCAAACCAAGTTACACATATATCTCCAATATATAATGGCACATAGTCAACATTTTTATTCCAAAAGAGAGAAATAGGGCCATAGAAAGAAGGGATGGGACCAAAGCAAGACTTATATCTAGCTAGGCAAACAAGTTCTGTAGCTCCACATCCAGCATCTGGGGCACATGGCATTGTGATGTTTTCTCCAAAGGGATTATCTAGCTCTATCCCTTTGGCCTTTCTGGTTGGAGCTCACATGACCTCTTTCTTGACCATTTCTTCTTTATTCCTGCAGCTTTCCTTGCAGACAATTCATGTTACTGGCATCTCTTAATCCCAGGGCTCTCCACTGCACTTTGGCTTCCTTCTCATCTTTGCACATCACCTTCCCAGGGGATGCTTGCAGGGATTCCCACCCTGCAAGGACTTCCTTTGAAATCTTGGTGGAAGTCTCCATGGCTTCCCTACTCCTGCATCCTACATTCCTGCAGAACCAGTGCCAAGGTCTTCCACCATATTAAGCAGTAACCAGGCTTCCTGGGACCACGGCTGCAGCAGCCTCTGAGTGCCTGAGTGAGTGAGCATGGTAAGACGACTTTCTAGGCCTCACTCTGCAAGTAGGGTGTCCCTGTGGTCTCTTCTCAAAGGAATTTTTTACTTTTACACCCGTGAACCAGTCATGCCCACAAACCAGCTTTCCTATTGTCTTTGTATGAAGTACTTAGCATATCTTTAGTAGCTATGATATTTTCAACAACCACACTTTCCTTGGCCCCAGTTCACATGCACTGTTCTGGCCAAATTTCAAGCATTTCACATCTTTCTACTCTGATTTCTGCTTCTGCTTCTCTCAGTAACCTTGGCTAAAACATGAGCTTCAGGGGACACCTCATATCCAAACTATAACACATGAGAACATGGACTTCCAGTTTGATGAGTCCCAGCACCTAATGCAGGGCCTTACACATTGGTCATTATTTATTAAATAAGTGAGTGGAATACCTAGGCATATACATTTTCCAGCCCTTATGATGTTTCTGTTTCTTTGCTAGTTGTTCTAACACTTATGAAAAGACTTTAAAGTAGTTGATAATTTAATTACCACACATACACAAAATGGAAAAGGTCTAACTTTATCCATTTTATCCATTGAAAAGATCTGACTTTATCCATTTTATCAATCATGGTAAATGATGGTTTTCTAGATAAATAAAATTGCTATTCTTTAACTGCTAATATTTCTCTTTTTAGCTATTATACATGTATTATATATGCATATAGCATATTATATATGTATATATTGCATATTTAATTTTTATTAATTGTATGTATGTCCTTGGCTAAAGCAGAATTTATCTTGATATATTGATAATTCAAGATTATTATTATTAACAATGATTTTTCTTCAAGACTATTGAGATATATGAAATTGTCCCTATGATAAATCAGTTCTTCCATCTGATATTCATAAGAAGAGGAGAAAATTAGGGTTGTTTAGTTCAGGAGATACCATTAGGCTGAACATTATTAGTTTTCACTATAGAATATATTCCTTTCCTAGCAGCCTTTGTCCTTCTAGTGTGATCTATCTGACTGAAAGGAAACTGAGAAACATCTCCTTTATTCCAGGTATCCATGTGTTCCCATAGGCATTGGTGGTTTTATTGTCATTTATTCATTTGAGAAATTTTTACTCAAGACCATGTATGGTGGTAACTCTTAAATTTTTTTTTATTGCTGGATACTAATTAGACAAAATAGTGGGTTTCATTGTGGTGTATTCATATATGCATACAACGTAATTTAATCAGTTTTATTCCCCAATACCTCCCCTTTTCCTCTCCTTCTCACTCCCTGATTTTCCTTCCTCTACCCCTAATGGTCTCCATTCTATTTTTATGATATCCCCCCTATTTTTTCTCTTTTTCTCTTGTGTCTTTCACATATGAGAGAACATATTCAACACTTAACTTTCTGAATCTGGTTTATCTTGCTTAATGAGGTACTCTCCAGTTTCATCCATTTTCTTGAAAGTTACATAATTTCATTCTTCATTATGGCTGAATAAAGTCTCTGTTGTGTGTGGAGTTTATGCGTATATATGCCACATTTTCTTCCTCCATTTATCAGTAGAAAGACACTTATACTGATTCCATAACTTGGCCATTGTCAATTGTGCTGCAATAAACATGGGTATGCAGGTATCTCTAAAGAATGATGTCTTTAAAAAAATTTTTTTTGGGGGGGGGCTGGGGTTGTGGCTCAGCAGTAGAGCACTTGCCTAGCATGTGCAAGGCCCTGGGTTTGATTCTCAGCACCACATATAGATAAAATAAAGGTATTGTGTCCAACTATAACTAAGAAAATAAGTAAATATTAATTTTTTTTTACAAATACCGAGGAACAATATCGCTGGATAATATGGTAGTTCTATTTTTAGTTTTTTGATGAATCCACATACTGATTTCTATAGAGGCTGTACTAATTTATATTCCCCACCAAGAGTGTGTAAGGGTTTCTTTTTCCTTGAATTCTTGCTGGCGTTTATTGCTGTTTGTGTCCTTGATGATTGCCATTATGACTGGAGTAAGATGAAATATCTGTGTAGCTTAGATCTGCATTTCCTTGATAGCTAAAGATGTTGAACATTTGTTCATAAAATTGTTGCCATTTACTGAATGGGTTGTTTGATTTTTGGTGGTTTTTCTTTTGTTGTTGTTGTTCTTTACATATTCTGGACATTAATTCTCTGTTGAAATAGCTGGCAAAAGTCTTCTTCCATTCTGTAGGTATTCTCTTCACTCTCTTGTTTCCTCTGCTGTGCAGTTTTTAAATTGATTCCCTCCCATTTATTGATTCTTAGTGTTGTTTCCTGTAAGACTCCTATTCAGGAAGTCACTGCCTGTGCCGATGTATTGGAGTATTTCCGGTATGTTCTTTTTCTAGAAGTTGCAAAGTTTCTTGTCTTATACCTAGGTGTTTGATCCATTTTGAGTTAACTATTGTGCAGGGTGAGAGAGAATGACCTAGTTTTATTCTTCTGCATAGGGATGTCCAGTTTTCCAAACACCAATTGTTTAAAAGGCTTTCTTGTCTCTAATGTAGGCTTTTGGCACCTTTGTCAAGGATCAGAAGACTGTATCTGTGCAGGTTTGTTTCTGTGTCTTCTATTCTTTTCCCTTGGTCTATGTGCCTGTTTTTATACCAGTACCATGCTGTTTTGGTTACTGTAGTTTTATAGTATAAATTGAAATTGGACATTGCCATGCCTTCAGCATTGCTATTTTTGCTCAGGATTGCTTTGGATATTCTGGTTTTTTTGTGAACTTTAGGATTCACATGTGAGTTTTAGAATTTCTTTTTCAGTTCAGCAGAGAGCATCATTGGTATTTTTATGAGGATTGCATTGAACCTGCAGATAGTTTTTGGTACTGTGGCCATTTTAATGATATTAATTCTGTCAAGAACATGGGAGAACATGAGAAGTCTTTCCCTTTTCTAGTGTCTTCTATTTCTTTTTTCAGCCTTCTTTATTTTTTTATGGTAGATGTCTTTAACTTCCTTAGTTAGATTTATTCCTAAGAATTTAATTTATTTTATTTGAGGTTATTGTGAATGGAAGTTCAGTTACTCTTCTAGATGCTTGAAATATATCAATGAACAAAATAGGCAAAGTTTTTTTTTTAATTAAGGGGGCATTAAAATTATACAAAATAGTAGGATTCATCGATACATTCATATATGCACATAATATGGTCAATTTCATTGCTAATTACCTCTTGTGGCCCTCCTTTTCTCATTCTTTCCAGATTCCCATCCTCTCTTCTCCTGGTCTTCCTTCATTTCTCATGAAAAATCTCTATCCCCTTTTTTTCTTTTTATCTTCCACATATGAAGGAACCAAATGGCACTTGATTTTCTGAGTTTGGCTTATTTTGCTTATATAATGTTCTCAAGCTCAATCTAATTTTCCTGCAATTGACATAATTTCATTCTCATTCCTGCACAAAACTCTATTTAGAGTATATATATCCATTCATCGATTGACATGCACCTAGGCTGGTTTCCTAACCTGGCTATTATGAATCAAGAAAAATTTCTTGCGTTTATAAAGCTTGTATTCTTAGTAGAAAAAGGCAAACAAATAATAAATGTAACAAATTAGTAAACTGTATAGTATGCTAGAAGTGATAAGTGCTATAGAAGAAAGTAGAAGGTAAAATGAGGATTGAGACTATAAAGACAAGAGTCTTCATATTAAAAAAATTATTCATATTAAACATATAGGGTAGTCTTTATTCATAAGATCATATTTGAAAAATAACCTTGAAACAGAGGCAGCAAATTAGCCACACAGATATTTGGGAGAAGAACTTTGGAAAGAGGATACAGCCAGCACAAAGGTCCTGTGGCAGGAGCATGACTGGCAGGTTCAAGGAACAGCAAAGGGGTCAGTGTGTTAGTGAAGAGTGAGGGAGGTAGGTATGTGGCAGATGATGTTAGAAAGGCAGTGGTGCTGTTATGATTTGCATCTTAAATATTACCCAAAGGCCTATCTACTAATGGCTTGATCACCAGTCTGTGGCACTACTGGGAGGTGGCTATGAGTGAAGAGGGAAATGTTCTAAAATCTTCAAAAGAGCACTTTGGCTAATCTGTTTTAAATAGACAAAAGTGATAAAAATAGAAGAAAAAAAAAGACACATCATGAAATTAGTGTAGTAATCCAGGCAAGAAAAAGTCATTACATAGATAAGGTGGGTAGCAGTGGAGGAGTTATTAGCAGGTGTTTTATGGCTGTATTTTGGAAGTAGAGACGTGTGTTCCAGAGCCAAGTGGAGATGTTAAGGAGATAATATTTAACTGGATTTTAGAAGAGGTGGTGTCAGAGAGAAATCTGGGAGTTGTCAGCACATAGTGATTCAAGTCTTGAGACTGGATGAGAGGTCCTCAAAGGATAAGTGTAGATGGAACAAAGAGGACCAAGACATTAGCTCTGGAGTGCTGTTCAGGAAAGGCGAGGGAGAAGAGAAGGAATCTACCAAGGACGCTAAGAAGTGGTGGCCAATGAGGAAGGCCAAGAAGGGACACTGGATACCAGTGGACAGCCAATAATTTTTGCCACGGCTGAGAAATTGGCTATCCATATTTGTTGGGAGACAGTGAATAAATTCAGTAGAGCCCAAGAGGGTTTCCTGTGTCAAAACCAGTTGTAGTAGTAACAACAGTAAGAGTAGAAATTATAATAATAAAATTAGCAGCTGCAAACATTTCATGAGCATTTTTTACTTTCCAAACAAGAAGCTGAAGCACAGAGGGTGTGGAACTTGTTCGTGGTGCAGTTTCTTAGATCCACAGCTGAATTGGTTGCTAGAGGTGCTGGGCTTTGGCTTGAGTCTCACAATTCCACGCTGAGCAGTGACTTTACTGGGTGTGACTCAGGTGAGGTTCTCTCTGCAGTTCTTTTTCTTACATTTGCTTGCCTGTTAACTCAAGTGATAAGCCTATATGCTGAGTGCTTAGTTTTATGTTTTAAGCGACCCTATAGAAAACAATTTTTTTTCTTTATTTCCCAGTTAATGAATTTGAATATTTCCCCTGAGTTTGTCCCCAAATAGGACACAGTCTTTTAGATTGATCTCTGTGCCTTTGAAACAGATGATAAGTGTTCTTTTATCCAGTGACAATTACTGGTATTCACCTTAGAACTTCCCTTTTCAATGCACACCCTCTGCCAGCTATCTCTTGGCTTTGCCTATGATAATATTGCTTGAATATGATTTCTGTTTCTATTATTATCTTTCTTGGTCTGTGTTCTGCTTCTGTGGCAGAATAGCATAGAATGATAAATTAAAAAACAATGGAAGTTTATTTGGCAAGTCCAAGGTTGAGCGGCTGCCTCTGTTGAGGGCCTTATTGCCGCATCAACATGGCGAGTGGCATCTCCTGGTGAGAGGGCACCCTAGAGAGAGGGGCTGCTGAGCAAGATGGCACCCTGGAGTGCTTGTCTATCAAAGCTACTCCTGCAATCACAACATTATCCATTTTTAAGGTGAGTCCTCATGACCCAATCACCTTTTCGAGGTCTCACCTCCCAGTATTGTCACCGTGGCGGACAAATTTCAACACGAGATTTGTAGGAGACATTCAAAACAGCATTATTTCTAACACCAAAGAAAACAGTTCCCCAAACGTCGACTCTGGGAGTTCTCAAAGTGCCTGTCACATTTCTCATACTTTTTCTTGGCTTATCCTAATTTTAAAGATAGTAGGCCCATTCCAATATTTGGAGCTTTTAGTTACTGTGTGAAGAGCAAAATATGGCACAAAACTGAAGAGGTTTTCTTGGAGTAAATGAGATGAAAATTTTATTTAAAATGTCATAATGATCAAGTGGAGGTTGCATTTTATATTATTCTGCAGAAATAGGCTTCTCATGTGTCCTTCTGAATGCAGCTCTCTGATGAAAGGCCTTAAGAAAAATTTGGCATGTGCTATATTAACAAAGGCAAACTCCACTCACATCTGCCAACAGCTGAAAGGCAGATTCTTGTGGTAACATCTCTGAATTATAAACAATGCCATAATAACACTTGTAATTTGCAATGTCATCAGCTAAAACAAGAGGCGGTTATTGCAAATTGTATTGCTAATATTTGAGAAACGGAGCTCTAATGTTGCTAAATCTAATTCCTAGGAATTCCACAGAGCACTGAGCACATTATAAGATTACACTGCTCTGAGCGTGTCCTCATTAAGACTGCTGGCTACTGAGTTTTTATTGCTCCCCTGGGAGGTTTGTTGAGTTAATGCTGCCAGTAAGAGGTCCTGTTTCCCAAGCCTCCCCGCATAAGTCTGTGGCCAGTGACGTTCGAGGGTAGGTCATAACTGTTTGCCTTTGCCACCTCTTCAATAAGTGAAGGCCATTCGAAATCAGCATGAAGTGTGGTATAGCGATCAAAGATGTAAGTGTCTAAACCATCACACAAAAAGAAACCACAAAAAGGAATGCTGTAAGAGATCCAGGATGAAAACACGGAAGGTTAGCAGTCAGAAGCATTCAAGGTCTAGGCGGATGCTCAATAGACTCAGTGTTTTCATCATTAAGGTCACTCGTATTTACCATAATTATTGTTATTAATTGCTGTTGGGCACTTCCTGTGAGGCAGGCATTAGGAAAAATGCCTCACATGCATTTTTTTTTGATTCTCCTTACCAAATTTTACTAAGCTAGGTGCTATCATGGACCCTGTTCTACAGATGAGAGGACCGAGGTTCCCATTTACAATTTACAGTTTAGAAGAGGCTGAGCTGGCATTTGAACCCAGGTCTATATTGAACCACTCTGCCCTGATGCTGCCTGTATGGTACAAAACTTATAAATCTGGGGAAATCCCATTTTAAAACAGTGTTAGAATCTTTATCCATTGGCTTCTTTCTAGCATCTTCTAAGGGTTAAAAAGTAGTGAGGAGCCAGGCATAGCGGTGCAGGTCTATTATCCCAGTTACTGCAGAGGCTGAGGTGGGAGAATGGTGAGTTTGAGGCCAGCCTGGGCAACGTGATTAAGAACCTGTCTCAATGACAACAAAAAAGGTAAACAATGGAGGTTTAAAGTATTAGAAGGTGACTTATTTGGGGTAACCATTGTATCTATCTGATTTAGGAATTATGTTTTCCTAAACCTCATAAAAGAAATTATAAGATACATATCAGTTTTCACCAATACAAAATAAACAAACAACAAACAAAACAGAACCAGAATTTAAATTGCTCGAGAACATTCAACCAGTAAAAAATGGAACCAAGATTTGAGCCCCCATCTAATTGAAACTCTGGTGTCTTCCAGCTATTTCCTACATACTCCAGTGTGTGTGTGTGTGTGTGTGTGTGTGTGTGTGTGTACATGCATGTGTGCACTTTTGTATCTCTGAGAATAGTGGGATATGTGTAAGTTTTTTTTTTTTTTTTTTAGGGATTACTGTATTAGTCATAAGATTTTTCTAAAATTCTAGGATTTGGAATAAACTTCATAGGTTATCTTCTTGGGTCTGGGATTTGTTCCATGCTTGATTGTGGTCTACAGTCACGCTATCAAGTTTGTTTCTTCTTCTTTTTATTTTTCTTTTAAATACTTCAAGTATTGGAAAATTCATTGCTGAATTAGTCCTCCCTGACATATTTTTTAAAGAAGCCTTAGCTTTGTTTCTCTCCCCATCTCTGTCATTGGTCCTGATTCCAAAACTTTGGAATGTGCAGAACAAGTCAATAAACTTTAGCAAGGAAACCATGTAAATAATTCAAGATGCTCACTGTGGTCCACCTAGAATCTCTTCTAGTCTCCATGGTCTCCCATATTCTACAAGCATTCTTCTTAGGACATAGATTCGGTTCTATCCTAATCCTATTTGTTCTCCCATAAAGGGAGCTATATCTTTCTTAAACCACAATGCTTAGGATTAATAACTCTTCCCTAGGTGAGATCTTATCAGAAAAGACCAATCTGGCACATCCATAACCTTGTTCTTCTAGATACCATGTTAATATCTTCAATGGTCTCTCTCTAAACTTTTTCCTATTTGGTGCTATTAAGTTAGACTGCCTTTAGATCGGCAGTTACTTTTTGGTTCTAAGTATCAAACTTTTACATTTATTCTTAGTTAACTCAATCATGTTATACTTGCCTTCATCTTAGTTCCTTCATTCAACATATTTTCAATCTCCCGAAGTCAGTATTCAGTTCAGGAAAAAAACTTCTCTAGGTCTTTTCAGCAGGAAGGAATTTCACACATACAATTAGGTGCTTATAAAATCACTGAAAGATGCAATTAGTTTGACATATGGAAATCAACAAAAGTTGATCACATCAATAGACTTAAAAACAAGAATCATAAGATCATCTCAACAGATGAAAAATACAGCACTCTTTCATGTTCAAAACACCAGAAAAACTAGGTATAGTATGGACATACTTCAACATTGCAAAAGCTATATATACTAAACCCAAGGCCAGCATCATTCTAAATGGAGAAAATTTGAAAGTGTTGCTTCTAAAAATTGGAACAAGACAAGGACGCCCTATTTCACCACTTCTATTCAACACTGTCTTGAAACTCTAGCCAGAGCAATTAGACAGATGAAAGAAATTAAAGGGATATGAATAGGAATAGAAGAACTCAAACTATCACTATTTGCTGATGACATGATTCTATATTTAGAAAATCCAAAAAATTCCACCAGAAAACTTCTAGAGAGAATAAATGAATTCAGCAAAGTAGCAGGATATACAATCAATACCCATAAAGCAAACATGCTCCTATACATCAGTGACGGATGTACTGAAAGGGAAATTAGAAAAACTCATCTCATTCCATTCAGAATGATAATTATCAAGAATACAAATAATGATAAATGTTGGTGAGGATGTGGGGATTAAGGTACACTCATACATTGCTGGTGGGACTGCAAATTGGTGCAATTATTATGGAAAGCAATATGGAGATTCCTCAGAAAAGTCAGAATGGGACCACCATTTCATCCAGTTATTCCACTCCTCAGTTCATACCCAAAGGACTTAAAATCATTATACTACAGTGGCACAGCCACATCAATGTATATAGTAGTTCAATTCACAATATCTGAACCATGGAACAAAACTAGGTATCCTTCAGTGGGTAAATGGATAAAGAAACTGTGGTATATATACACAATGGAATTTACTCAGCCTTAAAGAAGAATAAAATGATGGCATTTGCCAAATGTTTTCACTGATATGTGGATGTAATTTACAGTAAGGAGGGGAGAAGGGGCAGAATAGAGGTACTTTGGATTAGGTGAAGGATTGTGAAGGGAGGGGAGAGGGAATAGGTATAGAATAAATTGGACATTATTACCCTGTGTACATATATGACCAGTGTGACAGTGTGATTCTACATCATGTACAACCAGAAGAATGAGAAGTTATACTCCATTTATATATGATGTTTCAAAATGCATTCTCCTGTCGTGTATAACTGATTAGAACAAACAAACAAACAAATAAACAATTGTGCTCAAATTCTGTATCTCTTTGGGGCAGCTCACCCTCACATACCCTGTACTTCCAAAGTCACCAACTGGGCTATGATGATCATTCCTAATAATCCAGAAAATCCTGGGAAATAGTCACTGGAGTTTGTGATTCCCTGATAGTCTGCCTCAGTCATTTTCTCCAGCTCAGCTGGGTCATTTTTTTCCCCACTTGAAGGTCATCCTTCTCAAAGACAAAAGAGAAAGGAGATGGTGCTCATCACCTTTTCTGCTCACACTCTCCTGTAACCTTCCTAGAGATCTCTCCTCAGGTTCATCCTTTCATTCTTTGTGCTTGAGAATGGCCAAAGTTTCTATGTGTCATTTTTATTCTAAGTCAGTTAATTCTAAAATTATCCTATTTTTTAAAATTATAAGTCTGTGTCTTCCTCTTGCAATAACTTTTGGTCATGTACCACTCCTACTCTCTATATTCTTTAACATGGTTTTGAAAAATAAGCCAATCAGGAGTTTCTCATGGTTTGAAAAGGAAGGAAAATTCTAGAGAGTAGATACCAAGAATTGTCCATCACCATTATGCTAGGGTATTAGCATATGGCTTTCAGATAAAAAACTGATTGATCATTCAAAACCTGAACTTTGTCTCCCCCCACTCCTTTCGAACAGCTCCACTTAATGATTTGAGTAATATGGTTAATCCCACTTGGCCAAAGAAAGGTAAATGACCAATGGAACTCCCTTAACCCTGTGAGAAGAATGTGGAAGAACTTTCTTATAAAGATTTTTGTAGAGGCAAATTTCGGTACTCTGTCAACTGCATTCACATTTATTTCTGCCCCTTCACCAAAATTCTCCTGATGAATTGGCTTGTCTTCTGCTGCCTTCTGTAGGTACTAATTTTCAAAATATTTTAGTGCTCTTTGTCTCCTACCACAGCCCTGATTGCTTTGTAGGGCAACCGTATTTGGTTTGCTTATCTCACACTTTGGGTTGTATGACTCTTGAGGCTTGGTCATTGTTGTGTGCCCACTCAGCAAATATTTATTGAAAAAAGCAGAGCATATCTGGTGCATGCAACCTGGCCAAGGCAGGACTTTCTGCAGGGTGGATGACCAGTCTTGGGAAGCAGAATTTTTTATGTAAAATCTTGAGCCTGCTACTGGTTACTGGGAAACCAACTCACTGGCGTCTTGCCACACTTTGTAATCCTCTGGAAATTACATTTTGAGAACACAACATCCCCTTTGTGACAGGCAATTAAATAACTCATGATTGACTGAATATAAATTATACAGGTATTTTGATTTTAAAAAAATGTTAGGAACATTTCCAATTTCAAAATATTTTTGGTGTTTTTAACATGTTTGTGTTAGCTGATAAAGATTTCTATTGGTTCTGTTTATTTCTATTCAAGAATCAGAACTTGACCAGTGGTACTGGTTGTATAGAATCTGGCCTCGTCTGTTACTGTGGGGCTGTGAGTGGCAGGGTAGGAAGCACAGCATTTTGATAAAAAGACAGTAGTCTTTATTTGAAGACAATGAGAAATATGTAGCCTAAGAATTACTTGGGAAAAAAAATGCACACTTCTTTTAGAATTCTCTACTGGAATATGAGCTAATGGTGAAAGGAGGAATGAAGTTTTCATTAACCTAAGAAGATTCACTTTTTTTGTTCCAATCATATACACCTCCCACCATTCTCTTCAACAACATTGCCTTTTGAATATGACACATTTTATGAGATTTTATGTTTCTCTTTTGATATTCAAGAGAACCAGAATTGGAACATTCTTTTAATTAAGCTCAGAAATCTTTGTTTTCTCTGAATGACACTTGCTTATCACATTGCTTTTGAGAAGGGCTGAAAGAATTCTGGACTTAGCACAAAGCAGAGTCACCAAAAAATTTCCAGACCTACTTGAGCATGCTAACATTTCAAAATGGTACTTGAACACGGAATCTGTTTGTTTCTTCCCCACTAGCTTATCTATAATGCTCATGCAGAGATTCAAGAGTTGTTGACTTTGCTTTTAGTTTCTCTCCGAGTTGTTTTACAGCCTCTGTGGATTTTCTGAGTTTTGTCTCCAGGGTCTTTCTAGTCCTGACCACAAAAGAAATCTCTCATTTGGATTCTTTGTTCTCTGCTTTAATAATTCGATGCAAAGTTTGTCTCAAAGTATGTGGGCAACCACAGTATACTTTATCCATTGCAGAACTGAACTGTGAGTTCCAAAATAATCAGTCTTGACTTTTTACTTCATTCAGATATGTGAGAGCTCCCAGTGTGCAATTATATGCAAACACATTTTCTAAAGTTTGATTTATGTTTAGATTATACCAACAAACAGAAGGCTATAAAACGTGGTAAAGAAAAAGGGCTAATCTTTTAGGAAAAAAAATCAGTTTGATGGCAGCAGAACTATTGATTAAGTTAAAAATCCAAGGGAAAAATAGTCTACATTTTGCAATTCAACAGATTACATTGACTGCTTGAAATGTAAACATTGAGTCTAGTTGCTTGGGGAGACAGAAAAGTAAACAGAGTAAAGCACATTAGTGTGATGATCTCCATGATAGAGATAGACCCATGAAAACATAAAACAAGGATATCTAACCCAGTTGTTGGTTTTAACAATCAGCTTTTTATTGAGTGTCTATTATGTGCCAACCACTGAAGTGCTTTATATACATTGTATCTCTCTACAGTTTTATGTACTCATTTATTTCATGGCCAATAAACTGAATGGGGACACTGATGTCACAATCAAAATTGTGCACCATGTTTGCTGGCATCCTCTTACTTGCCCTGTATCCAAACTGAGATCACAGCAATGACTTTCTGACACACAATGACTTTCTTTTGGCTAGAATTAGAACCACACTGGATGTAATTGGTTGTCCCTGATCCATACAAAGAAGGAGGACAGACTACAATAGACTTCTGAGTTAATTACTTAGTGGCAAGCTGTAATTCCAAAACCACAAAAGAAGAAGGCAAAAGAAATTCTAATAAAAATATGCTTCAGCATGACCTTGGGTCATATGGTGTAAACATTTTCAGGGCTTTTGTTTTGTTTTGCAGCCAGAGTTCCATGCTACAGTCAGAAATATGTGGCACATTTTGAACAAAGGAAATATGTACCCAACAAAGCATAGTGGCTGAGCTGCCAACCAGACAAACCATAGAAATATGTAATCACTTACCAGGCAGAACATGAGTACATGTGTTTCCAATGGAAAAGGCATTCTGGGTGTGGATGCGTTCACATTTACATGAGATGAGTTTCACTGTCAATGTAGTATGAAAACCATGATAATACACAAATTATAACCCTTCAGTGAAGAAATCCATTATCTTAACGTTTTTTGTAGTTATTAAAAGTGAACAAAAATTAAACCCCTGCTAGAATCTTTGCATTTCAAAGATGTAGTTTTGACAACTCCCCTAAGTCCAGATCTCAAAGATTCTGAAGGTGTTTTATTTCTTCCTCAACCTCCAGCAACTACCCACCTTTTCTGAGATTCCTTTTTCTCAACAATTTGGAGTTGTTTGGGGCCAATGCATTCCATTTATTGCTGTCATCCTTCAATATGCACTTCAGTCGTAACACAGGTAGAAACACATTTGCAACTTAATAATCAGGTTGATAATTTGCCAGGTGGTAATGCAATTCTCAAGAAAGAGAAAGCAATATTGAACTTTTCCTTCTCTTAGATAAGCGCCACAGCACAAAACTGAGAAAAATCCAGCAGAGAGTGAGAGTCAAGCATTGACAGAAATGAAGCTTCTCATCTTTATTTTTCTTATCTCCCTTATGTTTTTCTGTTTCTGATTTCCTGCCTCCATTTCTTGCCTCCCAACTCTCATTGTTGGTGCCATTTCACAGAGTCAGAGATCTAAGTCAAAAATGAACTTGGAGCAGACAATCTTTTTTTGGATCCCCTCCCCAATCAATATACTCACTTGCCCCTTCTAGGTAATTCCTGGCAGGTGGTCTTGGAGCCTCTGGATGAATATTCCAGGCAAAGAGGAAACTATAGCTGCAGTTCTCATTTTGAACAACTTCATAGAGTCTTCTTTCTGTTCCACCAAATGTGTCCTGCCTTGAAATCCCTCTAAAACATATTGATTCTAAGTTACTTCTGTGGAGCCAATCTCACTTACACACCATAGCTGGTCCTCTGACTGTTGAAAACCAGCTTGTGTCCTCTTGATTTTTGTTTTCTACCTTGCTTTGTTCCCCTCTAGGCTGAGCTTTCATTTCCCTGGACATTCTCATTTGATACATGCTCTAGTTCCTTGTGCCCAGATTGTTTGAGGTGCTTTCTAGTCTTGCAGGCTCTCAGATCTCGGGCTTTCCTCCACACCTTAGTACCATGTGTCTTTGTGTACCCCACCTGCAGCCACAGCTTTTCTGTGTCTCGGGATGACTTTACATTTCACCAACCCTCTTAGTTTTCTCTTCCTATGAACTCACGATGAGCTGCATGGGGACAAAAAACATGACTCTATGTCTCCTCCATTCTCATTTGTGCATGGATCCACGCTGTCAGGTGGTCGTATTTAATACTGAAGCAATCAGTCAATGTAGTTTGACATCCATGTCTATTAAATTGCTGGCCAGAGCTAAATTCAGCACAGAATCTGGTAAAAAGCCTCAACTGTGAGGGCAGGCTCTGGAGTTTGACAGATTTGGGGTGAAATTCTGGCTCTGCCCCTCATGTGACCATGACTGAGTTACTTAACCTCTCAAAGCTTCCATTTCCTCAACTGTAAATGGTTCCTTATGAGGTAGCTGCAAGGACTAAATGAGATAAATTGCTACAGAATCTGACCTCTATAAGGAATCAAAATGTTAGCTGCCTATTAGTATTTCAATACCTTTAAAGACCTTTGCATAATTTAATGTACATGCAGTTGTTCTAATAATGGCCGATCTTCTTTGGGCCCTATTGCATTGATAGGAGGAAAAGAAAAGTGTCTTAGAACTCTAGGGGTGTTAGAGACATAAAAAGAGGTTGAGGGCAGGGATCAAAGCCCCTGTACAGATCTAACTGTGTGGTCTTAGCAAGTCACTTAGTCTCTGTGTCTTTGCATCCTCATTTTTAAATGGGGATGATAATATCATTGACCCCTGTAGGAGCAGATAGGTGGATAATTTTCTTTATCCATCATAAGGGTCCAAACTAACAGTCCTATAAGAAAGACAGGTTAATATGTGTTATGATTTAGATATGAGGTGCCCCACAAAATCTCATATGTGAGACAATGTCAAGAGAGTCTAGAGGTGAAATGATTGGGTTATGAAAGCATTAATCCACTTGAATGGGTTGACTGGTGGTAACATAGGCAGATAGGGTGTGGCTGAAGGAGGTAGGTCACCTGGGGCATGCCTTTAAGGTTACTAATTTGCTCCTGGTGAGCAGAGCTTTCTCTGCTTCCTTGTTGCCCAGTTCTGAGCTGCTTCCCTCTGCCACACCCTTCTGCTTGGCTGTTCCACCTCTCCTGGAGTCCAGAGCAATGGAGTTAGCCGTCTGTGGACTGAGACCTCTCAAATCTGTGAGCACCAATAAACTTTTCCTCTTCTAGGTTGCTCTCGTCAGATCTTTTGGCTACAGTGGCAGGAAAGGTGACTAAAACAATCAGTGGGAAAATACAAAAAATTTATTTAATCAAAGCTTTATGTAACAGGAGAGCTTTCAGCAATGAAGATCCAAAAATCCAGGGAGAACAGTCTATTTTTATTCTTAGGTTCAATGAAGAATGTAAAGCCATGCTGAAATTTTATTGGACAAAATGGTATGACTTAAAGGTAAGTTTTAGTTTCTATGACTGGCTTGCAGAAGAGTGATTCTGATTGCTTTGAATTATTTTGCGGGTAGAAAGAGGGTAGGAGACAGGAGAATGGGGGGGGTCAGAAAGCCCTTACTTTGAAACCTTCCAATCTTCATTCAAAGTTCAGCGTACATGGGTACTACACTTTGGGGGTATTTTGTCCTGAGTTCTGACACCCAGTAGGGGGTTATGAGAATTTAATGAGTTTATAAATGTAGATCAGTGCCTGGAATATTAGGAATGTGCAATTCATGTTTATTATTCTTGTTTGCAAGGGCCTTATGCCTTTCACATTTGAGGGTTCCTATCCATTGCTTATTTTCTGGACAAATCAATACTAGGGTGTCCAGGTATTATACAAGCTAGATATTTAAGCAACTCACATTTTGAGATAGGGCAGAGGAGAGAAGATGATCAAATGAAAATAACTTTTTCATCTAAATATAGATAATTTTATATCTGAGTATGTTTATCATTGTGCAGTTACTAGAACAATTGTCAGACTTTTATTTATTGAATCTGAGTTTACATGAAAATGTAGAAGAAGATTAGACTCCGCAGAGCCTTTTATTTTTTTAAATATCTTTCTATATTCCCTTAATTTTCCATAAGGAGCATATATTCATTTTATAATTGTAACGTTATTTTTAAAATAAAAGAAAAAATATAAAGTTGAATCCTTCCTATTCTGTCCAACTCCACAACCTCTTTGATATGTTCAGCCTCTGCCAGGTGGCTGGCCTGTTTCTTCTCCATGTATTTCAAATTATGTTCAAAAATGCTACTAAACTATTTAGGAGAGAATGTGACTTCTTTTCATACATTTGGAATTGTATATTGCTTCAGTGAGAGCCCTGGTTATCGTATGTGATTTTGACAGTAAATTCTGCAGTACTTAATTTGTTGGTTCCCAAATCAAGGTCATATTTTCATCCTCATTCATAGGCATCTTCCGTCTGGGAAATCCGAGGATGATCACGGGTAAATGATCATAGGCAGAACAGAGGTCAATGCCAAAAGCCCCAGAACTCGTGCATATGCTATCTAACATGGCAACAGAGATTTTTCCAATGTGGCTACCATCAAGGACTTTGAGACAAAATCATCCTGGAATATTCAGATTGGCCCAATCTAATGGCATGAGTCCTTAGAAGCAGAGAACATATTTCTGTTTCTTCACAGAAGCAAAGGAATGAGTGGCAGTTGGGAAGAATTCTATCATGGCTGATTTTGCAGATGGAGGAAGGGAGCCATAAACCACAGGAAAGCAGGTGGCCTTTAAAAGATGGAAAAGGCAAGGAAACAGATTCTCTCCCAGCCTCCAGAAAGGAATGCAACCCTGTCGACCCTTTAGCTGTGGGCCCTGTATACTACTTCTGATCAACAGAACTGCCAGCCTTGTTGAAGCTGCTAACTTTGTGGTAATTTTGGACAGCAGCAATAGAAAACTAATACAGTACATGAACAGTATGAAAGTCTCACCTTACGCAAACGTATTTTCTCAATGAGATGAAACTTGAGGAACTGGTGTTGGCAGTTATGTCTAAATCCTCTTTGTTCATTAATCAGACAGAACATTAGAAACAGAGATCTGAGGTTTTTTGACTGTGTTACAATAGACAAGTGGAAAAACAACCCTTATCAGTGAATGTCTTGGGCAAGATGACCCAGAGGAACCAACACAAACACGAGCAAAGGGACCCATAAAAGATCCACCTTTGCCCTCCCCTTCAAGCAGAGGAAAGTGATTTGCCTGTGATGAAGTGGCAATTCAACTTGAAGTCCTGAATAAAACTGTTATCCCAATCGGATTCTCACCCATCCACACAGTGGGAATTACAGCTATGTTAAAGCACAGGTTTGCATTATCTACCTGTGAAACAAAGCATTTTTGGTAGTGACACTATCAAATTTGTCAACTTTATTATTAGAAAGATACAGATTTGATCAGGTATTTTGCAAGCTCATAGTGCTGATGTTTCTTCATGAGACCAAGTTCCATAATGACATTACATAGAAGCTGTGAACTCACAGCAACGTGATCAGAGAAAAAAAGGAAAGTAAAGGAGTAAATGAAAAAGGAGTGGGCCTGGGGTGAAAAATGGAACCACAACCAGAATTCTAGAGATGTTGTTTAGCTAGAAGAAGGCAACATTAGATACAGGACTGACAACACAGCCATTCAATCTTCCACTGATAACTGGCAGAGAGCATGCAGTCACTTGAGGAATCACAATGGAAGTTGTGATTAACTGTGGCTTGAGAGCTCTGTTTGAGATTTTGGAAGAAAAGTTTCTTTTTAATTGTCATAAAAATATTACACTTATATGCGGATCAAAATTCAAATAGTGCAGGAGCTTAATGGCTATTATCCATCTATTATCCATCTCACCCCATCAACCTGTCCAAGTTCAAAGATAACCTGTTCTGACTGTTTTTGTGTCTTTTTCATTTGGTCGTCAACTGCACAATGTCGAAAATACATATTTACCATTATTATCTGCCTGTTTGTGATGGAGGATTTAAGTTCCCTAAGAGTCATCTTACCCTAACCTCATTTTAAATTTCGACTTGTGTTTTTATTTTCAGATAGTCTGTTGGGAACCTTCATGATTTCAAAAGATATAGTTAAAAGTCTGGATCCAGATTTATTACATTATTCAGCATTTAAAAACAGATAGTATCAAGAAACTAGTGTCCCTGCAGTGCTTTGTGTCCTCCACCACCTCTGCCTGCCCTTTTATTCTTTACTTTGTTTTGTACAAGTACATCCTCACCTTTCAAAAATTACCATTAAAGAAAAGATTAATAGGAGGGAAATTTTGAGTAGGTATATGTATGGAATTCTGTATTCTACTTTTATGCTCAGTCAGGATGTTTCTGCATATAGAATATTAGATTCAAAATCACTTTCCTTCTGAACTTTGGAGGTCAAGGTCCTTTCTCTAAACTCTAGGGTTACTGATAAGACGTAGCATATCAACCTAATTCTCTTTGTTTTGTAGGTAAATTGGGATTTATTTTTGAAATATTTGAAACTCTTCTTTCTTGATGTTTTGGAGTTTTTCGAGTTTTTATTTTCTTCCACGATGTTCAGTACTGTCTGATATTTTCAACCTGAAGGTTGACCTTTTGGAAAAAAAAAAAAGATTTCTTTTATTGTTTCTTTGAGAATTTCTTCCCTCCATTTTTTATCATCTTTTTCTTCAGGGACTCCTAATAGAACACTATTAACTATTCTGGTTGATTTCCTTCTTTAAAATTTTTTGTTCTTGATTTTCATCTATCTTTCATTTCAAGTTGTTCCACCCCCATTCTCCTGAATTGTCTTGAAATCCCTTTGTACTATTCTATTTTTTTCATTACTGTAATAATATACCAAAGGCAGGCTACTTTATAAAGAAGAGAAGTTTATTTTGGCTCATCGTTCTGGAAGGAAAAGATCTAGGCCTTATCTGGTGATGGCCTCTTCTGGTGATAGTGCAGAGCTCCACCAGGCAAGAGTCAGTGAGAGCACATGTGTCTGTATGTTTGTCTCCACGAAACTCCTCTTATAAAAAGCCACAAGGTCTCATTGACAGTGCCATCCTAATGACCTCATCCAAATCTAATCACTTTCCAAAAGCTCCCACCTTTAATCACCAAAGTCAGATTAAGTTATCAACTTCTTAATACCTCACAGTGGAGACTAAATCCAACACTTGAATCCTCAGAGAGGGAAACTATATTGGAACAATAGCATTCCTGGACTTATTATTTTTTTTTCTGCTCTCTCCTCTTCTTACCTTTAACTCTTCATTTTCTTCAAATTTCTGGTAATCCTTTTTTTAAATTCATATTTTAAATGAAAAAAATATGTCAATTAAGATAGGGAGCTAGTGTGGATTTCTTTATCTTTTCATAGTTGACTTCCACCAAGAGATGGTTCTCCTGAACGTGAGGACCCACGGTGAGCTGGGTGTTAGTGGATGCACTGTGTGCCCAGTGATGGCCTTCACTTCTGACTGCATGGCTAAGGGAGGTCAGGCGGGTGACAGTCCCAGTGTCCAGGCAAGGGCAACTTCTCAACCACAGAAATGCCTAATATCTGTCCATGCCTACAGCTTAATTCCCTTAGAGCTCATCATTCCAACTTCAAATGGCAAGATCTCTGCAGAATCAGGAATGAGGTTAACCCAAATCATGAGCTCCTCCTTACCCAGGTCTTGAACAGTCAGCCCTCTCCCCTGCCTCCTTCTCTCCTGTACTTTCATAACTGACTTAGAGCCGGGAGTCCTCCGGTCTCCTCCCTGTAGCATGGTCCTCACACCCACTTCAGGTCTCTCCTCTCACCAATCTATCTGCCTCGTGCCTTTCTTCACTCTGAATTATCTATCAGTTGGTTTCCAATCATCTTTTGGTCCTCACCCCCCGAATTACCTACTTTTTTTTTTTTTAACTTCATGCCTCTAGTTCTTTTTGTGGGCTGAATTGTGCCTCATTTATTTATATATAATAGTGTCACGATGGGCATCTGTAGGCTAGAGCTCTGGGCAACCAGAATGATTTGATCCCTATCTAAGGCTAAAGCCCAGGAGTCCCCTGGAGAATTACCAGTGCAAGTTCACGTTCAAAGGCTGAAGAATCTGGAGTCTAACATTGGTGAGTAAAGGCAGCAGAAAACACACCTGCTCAGGAAGGGTTAGAGAGTGCTGCTCTCTTCTTCTGGGGACGAGAGTGCTGCTCGTCTTCTTCCTGGGTCCCTAGCCTATTGGACAGTGCTTTCTCCACTCAGTTTGGTGACCCACATGCCAATCTTCTCTGGAAACACCATTGCAGACACTCTGGGTTTTCCATCCCTCAGGTGTTTCTCAAGCCAGTCAAGTTGAAAGTGAAGATTAACAGGATCTTTTAAAAAGAGGCAATTAAAATGAAACGAAGTCATTAGGGTGGACCCTAATCTGATATGACTAGTGTTCTATGAGAAGAGAAGATTAGCACATAGACATGTACAAAACTAAGACTATGTGCAGACCCAAGGAAAAGATGGCCATGAATAAGCCAAGGCAAGAGGCTCTCAGAAAAAGCCAATCCTGCTGGTATCTTGATACTAGACTCCTTGCTTCTAAAATCATAAGGAAATAAATTTCTGTTTTTTAAGCTACCCACTCTGTGGCACTTTGTTGAGGCAGCTCTAGAAAATTGATGAACTTTCCATTCTTGGGGCTTTTATGAATGAATTTCTTCTTTTTAAAAATTTTTATTTATTTTTTATTTTTAAAAACGTGGTGCTAAGAATTGAACTCAGTACCTCATACATTCCAGGCAAGTGCTCTGCCCCAGCTACAGCCCTAGCCCCTGAATTTCTTCTTATAATTATTTGCTATGATTCCATGTTTTGGGGGGAAAAGGAAGTTAAATGCACATTTTTTGATTTTATTTTAAGCCAGAAACCCAGAGTTACTTTGAGCTGGCTTTCCTTTCCTAGGTCATTTAGGCTATTGTAACAGAATATTATAATTAGGTGGCTTATAAAAACAGAAAACTATTTTTTTTTTTTTGCAGTTCTGGAGGATGAATAGTACAAAATTAAGGTGCTAGCAAATCAGAAGGGTAAGGGCCCACTTCCTGGCTGATAGATGGCCAACTTTTTTTGAGTCATTACGTGGCAGAAGGGGCAAGAGATCTCTCTTAGGTCTCTTATATAAGGGCACTGGTTCCATTTGTGAGCATCTCCCTTCACAATGAATGACCTGCTGAAGGTCTCACCTTCAAATACCATCATGTGGGAGGCTTGGTTTCAACATAAATTGTGAGGCATACACACATTCATTCTATAGCAATACCTGTGATACAGTACAGTAGTTAAAGAGGTGTGGCATTGTTACATTCTCCTGGATAACCCTCATTTCTTAAGTGTTTACTATGTGCCAACATTTTGTGCTCAGGTTTTATAAGTATCATTTTTATTTAATCATCCGAGCATGCTAGAGGGAGGGGACTGCTATTATGCTTTGTACATTAGAAAATTGAGCGAGAAAGAGAGAGAGAGAGATAGATATGAGTCAGGTTGACCAGTTGGCTGAGGACTTAAGTGATTGAGAAAATTCATCTCATGTGCAATTTTCCTGATCATTTTTGTAACTTCAGTTTTTGTAATGTTCTTTGTATTTCATGTAACAAAGAGTTACTTAAAGGAAGAAAGTATCTATCTGAAAACTTGAGGCAGACTGACATTGACATCATCCCTACTGCTAAATTAATTGCTAATCTCCTATTTTCTTTAACATTTGGCTAGCCTCACTTGGAACATAAATTGGACAGATTTTCGCACTACTGCTTTTGATTGACAGTACTGGCTTAAGGTAGGTATAAATGGAGGGAATTAGGAAAATCTCCCTTATCTTGCCTTCACTTGAACAAAACCCATGTGAGAGCACAGCGCAGTTCCTACCTTCCAGACAGACAAAAAGTACACAAATAACCCTGAGAGGAGGGAGATATCGTTTAGTTTCTTTTTAGAGTTTGCTTCATGGTCCTCAAACTACAGAAATAATTAAAACTTTGCTCTGGTCTCATAGTTCTTTGACCTTCAGCTCCACTGACTTTTGTTTCCATTTCTTTTTAATTTCACAATCCCTGGACACAACCTATCTCCCAAATAGTTCACCTTGGAAGATTTAAAAACCAATCAGAACTCTTGCACTCCCTTATTCCACTGAATCTTCTGGTTCATGAAAGCTTCTGTCCTTGTGAGGTATTCTGCCATAATTTTGTGTGTGTGTGTGTGTGTGTGTGTGTGTGTGTGTGTTTGTGTAACTTTCTTTCATTCTAAATTCAGTCTGATTCATTTATGCAGTTCCCATAATTTTTTTATATGCTCCCTCACTCCTTTCCCATCCTAATTATTCTTCTATTCTATGCACACAACTCATGCCTCGTTTGCAGTATCCCTTTTGCATGCCAATTAGTTTGTTCTTTCTTTTAAAAGCTATTTATTGAGATCTATGTGCTACTAATGAGCAGAGGAAGTGATGAGCAACATTGATACAGTTTCCCCTCTCAGGGAGCTTCTGTTTTGGTGATGGGGATGAACAATGCATGGACCAACCAGGCTGTTGAGAGATGCTGGTAGAAAGCACAGCCCAGCAGTGCAGGTGGGGGCTCCTGTGCATTGGGGCTTTCAGTTCAGCAAGGCCCTCAGCAATGCTCTTCTACTTAGATTGCCTTGTCTCCTGTTGCTTTTAGCAAGTATGCCATACTCCTCAGGCCCCTATCTTGCCCTACCACATTCACTATCAGAGATGATCTTCCTTCATACCTCTCTGATTATCAGTCACCACCTCAGTGTTAGCTCTCCATTTCTATAACAAAATATTTAAGATAAACTTAAGAAGAGGAAAGACTTATTTTGGTTCTCAGTTTTGGAAGTTTTAGTCCATGGTCACTTGGCTGCATTGTTTTTAAGGCCCACGGTGAGGCAAAAATACATCATAGTGGGAGATCCTGGCAGAGGAAGCTGCTCACCTCATGGTGGCCAGGAAGCAAAGAAAGGGAAGAAGGGCCAGGGGTCTCAATATCCCCTTCAAGGGCATGTCCCCAGTTACCCAGCTTCCTCCACGAGGCCCCCATTTTAAAGTGGTTCCACCACTTCCCAACTGTGCTAGGAGCTGATGACCAAGCCTTTAACACATGAGCCTTTGAGGGAAACTTATCCAAACCATAACAGGCTTAATTTAAAATCTCCTCCCTTCAGAGGCAATCATTTGAATCACCACTTGTCACTCAACTTCTTTTGTCCTTCTTGGGCGAGGCCAACATCTTCATCTAGTTAATCTCATTTGTTCAGGTCACAGGACTTTTCCTGATCATTTTTCTCTTAGGTACATTATCCCCATTAGTTTCTTCTTGTCAGACTAGAAATATAATGATTTCTCATGTTCCTCCTTTAACAATAATGGCTATCATTTAAAGAGCATATGTCACATGACACACACCTAACCCTCATCTAATCGAGTCCTCACAGCCCTGAGGGTAGCTATTATTACAACTTGGAACTTTCCTAAGATCACGTGGCTTATAAGTGGTAGAACTAGGGTTCAAAGTGAGGAATATTTGACTTTAAACCTGAATTCTTAAACTTTGCTTCCTGAAAGAACCCCCTTCTTGGGCCCTTCTAGTTGGTACCTGATCTCTGTCTTATCACATAGGTAAAGCTTCTCAAAAATGTGTCTCCATTTCTTACCCTATTTAATCAGACTTTTGCCCCCTATTCTGTGATGTCACCATCAACCTCTCAATCCCTAAATCCAGGGGACACTTTAAATATCAATTGTATGTGAACTTTGTTCAACCTAAGCCATTGCTGTTCACTTGGAATTCCTGCCTCTCTTGGATTCCATAATATTATTCTAATCTGGTTCTCTTTTTATCTTATAACCACACTGTGTTGGTCAAGGTCCTCCAAAGAAACACAACCAATAGAATGCATATAATTATAAGTTTGTTAGATTGGCTTACATGATCAGAGGTGGAATACTCCCACAATGGCTGTCGAAGTCTGGAGTGGTAGCTACTGAGTCCAAGAAATTGGAAGCCTCAGAATGAGAAAGAGAACAGTGATGCATCCCCAGTCCCTGGTCATCTCTCCTCCGGAGAGATGCTGGTGCAGATCTGCATTCAAAGCCCGAAGGACCTGGAGTCTGATGTCCCCGGGTGACAGCAACAGAAAAGCATACCCACTCAGAAAGGGTCGAGCTTGCAGGACAGCAAACTTCCCCTTTATTCCATGCTTTAATTTCATCTGTGCCCCATTTTATAGATGGTGCCACCCACCTTCAGGATGGGTCTTCCCAATGTAATTCCCTGACCTAATCTACTGGGGAAACTACCTCTTGGTCACACCCAGCAATTCGCTTTACCAACTCTCTAAGCATCTCTCTCAGACAAGTTGAAAACCAAAATCAATCATCACTGATGCCTCCTCGGCCTTTCTCTCATCAAGACTAGGTGTTAGCATTCTCTCAGGTTTTTTTCTTGATGTCCTTTCTCTTCTCATTTTGACCCTTTGCTTTTGGATATTCATAACTCTCCCTGAATGCTGTGTGAGTGTGTGTGTGTGTGTGTGTGTGTGTGTGTGTGTGTGTTATCGGGAATCAAACCTAGGGATGCTGTACCACTGAGCTACGTCCCCAGTCCTTTTTTCTAATTTGTTCTAATTAGTTATAGATGACAATAGAATGCACTATGACACATCATACGTAAGTGGAATATGATTTCTCATTCTTCTGGTTGTACATGATGTAGAATCACACAGATCGTGTAGTCATGTATGTACATAGGGTAATAATGTCAGATTCATTCCAGTCTTCTTATTTTTTATTTGAGACAGAGTCTCACTAAAGTTGCCCAGGCTGTCCTTGAATTTGCAGGTTGCCCCAACCTTCCAAGTAGCTGGAATTACAGGTATGTGCCACCATTGCTGGATCCATGAATGATTTTTATTCTTTTTTTTTTTTTCATTCCTGAAACTGTAGCTCTGGCACATCTAAAATTAAAGACCAAAAATCCACTAAAATGAGTGTCATTGAGTCGTTGCTTTTGGTGTGATGATGGGACAGAAGCCTCCCAGGGCGGACTGAGGAGTGAAAAGCACCCTGGGAAACAGGACATCATCAGAAGGAAGGAGGGGAGATGGGGCAGATGCAGGTACATTTGCTGATGAGACAAGGTCACACCAGGAAAGCTTATGAGTAGGGAATATTGCTGCAGCTATCTTTGGAAAATGCAGTCTCCCACAGGGATTAACGGGAGACGTGACATTGGGGAGCAAAAAGCACACCAACCCTAGGTACTTAGTATCTGAAAGAAAAAGGAGCCTCCATCTGTGAGATCTATGTGGGAGTAAGTATCCTGAGAGACAGTCCGCTTTCAGTTAATGCAAGGAAATACAGGAAGCCCACCACTGCAGATGGCGGTGAAGCTGATAATAGAGTGGGGATTCTGGGAGTTCAGGGAGGGTTTAGGTTATTAATTTGGAGACAAGGAAGAACAGAGTATTATGGCAACCGTGGTACCTGCAGAATAGATTCAAGGAGCAGGAGGCTGACACTTTGGGAGTTTACTGATAAACACAGGGATGAAAGACATGTGGGTGTCATCCTGACAGTCTTCTCTTGGAAAGTTGGCATTGAACCCAAAGGATGAGTTTCTTGCCTCCATGATCTTGGGGTGGTTTCAACCTGGTCTCAGAAGTTTCAGGGTACAAGGCTCAGAGAATATAGCACCCTGTGGTCCTACGTGTTTTGAAGCGTCATCCTGGTTTTGCTGTGTCCTGGAGAGTAAAGTCTCTCCCAGTGGAGGGAAGTGTTTTGAGGTTTGGTGTCTTACCTTGGTATCCAGCATCTAACACAGGGTTCAGGGTCTCCCAGTCCTTAAAGGTAGTTGAGTAACTTCAAACATTAATGACAGAACATGGATTCAAGCCCAAGCTTCTAAAGCCAAAGCCTCTACTTATAGTATGCCATCTTTTGATCCTCCTGATATCTAGAACCAGAGAATTAAGGACACATTCCCTCTTAGATTATGTGTGAACAGGACAGAATGTTAATAAAGCCTGACTATGTCCCAAGGAATTTGATCAACATAAACATTCAAATCAGATATTTCAGGCCAAATTACATCAACTTGATATAATTACTAGAAATCCACTCCACTGCATGCTGCCTGAGGCATATGGCTTCCCTTCAAACATAAAAAACCACAAACCTTTACGATGAATGCAGTACGACGGGATCTGTGACAATGTCCTTGATTAACAGCTGCTACCAATTAAGCAGATAACTGTGAAAAAGATAACTCTGAGAGCCAACCCACACACAGAAGACATGCCTGGCAATTTAAGGCCATAGGAGCAGATTGGCATAGTCTAAAAATATACTTGTGAGATTTATCTAGTAGAAAAAATAATACTGCCTTGGTATCTATTGCCACTCCCACACCACTTTCTACAGCACGAAGAAAAGCCTTTCGCAAATATATTCAACTCTATATACATCTGTCCAAAGTGTATTGTTGCAAAATTTATGGCATTCCCATTAACTCAAGTTTTGATCATGCCCTGCTGTAAGGAAACACGAATGTGTTGAAGCTGAGAGCATAAAGCCTCAGATGATGGAGTGATTACCAAAAAGAATACACCTTTATGAAAGATATGTAAAGCCTTTCTTCCTTACATAGCAAGTTTCCCTTGGATATTTAAGATATAAATTTATATATATCCATAACATTTTTCAAGGATACCTCAGTAGAAAGCAAAATATACCTGCATATTATGAGACAAATATTTTTATCAACATCCCTTACTAGGTAAACGTATTAGATTCCTTTGGATTTTTATACGTCTTTCAGGATCCAAAATATTTTTGATTTGTTTAAAATTTTCTAACTTTAAGATTCACAACTATGGAGAATCCCTCCCTGTTTATCACAGTAGCATCTGATCTAAAGGGAGTTCCAAGTTGGAAGATATAATATATAATATAATATAAGAACCAAAGCAAGTATATCTGTTCACACCTCATTTAATAACTGTTCAGTTTTTTCTGGCAGTACACTCAGCCGAGGTGAATTCTCCCTTTTGGAGAAAGGGTAATAACTATTAGTCAGTCACCTCACAGGGCTGTCAAACATTCATGAGCTTACAATGCAGGTTCTCATGGGCCACTACAGAGAGTATTCAGCAGGGTCGTTCTTTTTGGTTTCTGGAATGACACATTGGGTTCTAGACAATTTGGGGACGTGTCTCATAGTCCTGAAAGGTGTCAACAAAGAAGATGGTCTTTTAAGTTGCCTATCCAAGGAAAGGAGATATGATTATAACATTCCAAAAAAACAATGTCATTGTAACAATATTTTTAGAACTCCTACAAAGTAGTGTAACCACACTAACATTTCATCTGTGATATTAAGCAGCATTCCTTCTTGCCCAAGTTTAAAATTATATGAACTTTTAGACTGAAAGGGTAAGGTGACACATGATTTGTGATAAATATTATGATTTCTGATTCTGCCTCAATATCCTTCAATGTTTTAGTTCCCAGTTCCTTGGCTACTATTGCAGATTTCAAATCCACCTTGAAAAAGTTGCTGAATCTGATTTACTTCAAGTTCACAATGTGCCCTTGTATGCAGTTGAATTGCCCTCTGTGAGATGGAAGACCAGTAGCTTAACCACAGTTCCTTTTAATACTTCCCTTAACAAGGCTTAGTAGCCAAGAACCCACATTCTGCTATTAACTTAAAACTCTCAGAAAACTTTAGTAAAGTCAGCAATCAAAATAGAGAAGATAAAAATCCATCAAACAGCAATAAATCATTATGCTAATCTTAGAGCTGTTTCTCACAAGGGGTTCTTTGTTCTGTGAGAAAAGTCAATGCTTAGTGCTTTCTGAACTTTCCTGGAGGATAGTGGGCCACACTTCAGCCAACAGGATAGTAAATAACTGTAAGATGGACCCTGTGCTCCTCATCCTGGAAGAAAAGAGGGAGAGTCAAGAGAATATTTTACTGATTAACCTGTGATTGGTCCCACCTGGCTTATTTGCTTTCTGGTCTTGACTATCAGAATCCAGGTGATTGGGGTGAGGAGGGCCTGAGGCTAAGATTTCCCTTAGCTGAGTAAATGCATACCCAGGCCCCAAAGGCCTGGGATTCTAATGACATGATCCGACGAGTGCAGAGAGAACTTTTCTCTTGCTGACTTGTCGTATGTTCTGTCTGCAGGTCTGGGGCTCATGGGCTGTCCACATGCCTCAGGTGGCTGCTCCCCTCAGCATCAGACAGCACCACCTTTGACCCTTTCTCTCATTCCCCATCTGCCTTCTTGGCTTAGCCCCTTGGCTTTGTGGCGAGTTCTTTTCTTGGAAAGTTTCTTTATCCAACTCTTGACATTGTCTGGCATGGGTGGTCACTCTCTGCTGCGAGGCTTGACAGGATCAAAAGAAAGCTCAGGAACTAAAGTTGTGATGGAGCAGGAAAGAGTAGGCCACTTGAAGGGAAACCAGCTTGCTTGTTTGTAAAGACAAGTTCCTTTCTAGCTTCTATGCTACATCCTATGCTTAAAGAGAGTAGGACTGTGCTCAGACTTGAGTTTCCTAACAAAACTTTCCATCCTGTTACTTTATTACTGGGTTTCCCAGCATCTAGCAAAAGAAGAGAAAAGAAAAACTTTACCAGCCCCTAGACGGTGACTTTATATTATATAGCACTTGACAAATGACTAAATCTATCCCTAAATATTATAGATGCCTCAGAAGCTAAACTGAATTTAAAACTGCTTTCACAAATTTCATCTCACATTGCACTCTAAAAAAACACAATAAACGAACAACAATAACAACTTGTGAAATAGGTGGGATTGTTTATGAATCTTCTCTCTATAAACTCAGCCTGTCTAGAAATTCAGACTGTTTCTTCAGAATCACATGGCTAGAAAGAGGTGAAGTCAGAATGTTGACTCATGCCTTTTTAACTGTCCAGTTCTTTCCAATCTTTGGGACTAATCATATTCCAGACATCTACTAGCAATGAGATTCCCTTGAGAGGCTGGCATGGAAGTCTTAGGTATCAGGCATTAGACTAGCTTTTTTCTCTCTGTGCTCCCTGTTTCTTCAAAGTTTTACTCTCCAGATGTGAAGTTGGCATGTTTGCTAAGCATTTAGTTTCCTTCACTGCATTCTGGTCCTTCTGTCTTTCCTTACTAAACCAACTGTAATGTGTCCAAACTTGTGCCCATTAATGCCTTGAGCATGATCTTTCTCAACAATAAATTGGACTATTAAAGCCCATACCTTTAAATTCTTCAACAGCTCCCTTTTGCCTCTAGAAGTGTCCCCAAGCACCTGCAGTGACATTCTTGTAGGAACAGGGAGGTCTTGTTCAAGTTGTTTCCTTGCATTTTGCCTTTAAATGTTAATTTAAAAGTCTTTTAAAACAACAATGTATCTTCTGAATCATTTGAGAGACTGTTATCGCTGTCATAAAATTTCACGGTGTGTTACAGATGTCTTTATGATCTTATTGGTCCTGGGTTATATGTATTTAAATGTCATGAATTGATGAAAAATGAAAAGAAAGGGACTTGATTTGTAATAATGAGTTTGACCTATGAAAAGGCCAAATGCTGTTTTGAAGACAGTAGCTCCCAAGGAGAAAGTCTAGGGAGAATTGGGTCTCTAGCTGTCACGCCGCAGACTGGGTGTTCCTGACTACGTTGCAAACATGAGCCACCATGAAAACAGACCAGAGCCTTTGTACTTTGTAAAGTTGCTCTCATACTGGGTGGAGTTTTGTTTTTGTTTTTTTTTTACACAAAGTTATTTATTTAACCCTCATAACACACTTGAAAGGTAAATATTTTTATATCTATTTTAAATTTATTTTATATCTATTTTTATTTTTTGTAAGTTATTATTTTTTATTATTAGTTGTTCAAAACATTACAAAGCTCTTGACATATTTCATAATTTGATTCAAGCAGATTATGAACTCCCATTTTTACCCTGTATACATATTGCAGATTGTTTTGGTTTCAATAAAATATCTAACCAGGGCTGGGATTGTGGCTTAGCGGTAGAGCACTCGCCTGGCACGTTCGGGACCCAGGTTCGATCCTCAGCACCACATAAAAAATAAGGGCATTGTGTTGTGTCCATCTACACCTAAAAAAATGAATATTTAAAAAAATATTTAACTAATAGCTCTTAATTTGAACTTTATTGAGTTTGTATCTTTCTTATGAAATTGATTGTTAAGGCTTTCAATGTACTTGAAGTCTTTAAATAAAAAGACAGCCCAGTTTTCTATTTCCCATGTAAGTTCTCTTATTTTTTAAAAGTAATTCCCATCTCTCACTACTGGGTTCCCCCTTGTAGGAAAACAACACTTCCCACCCTACTAATTTTGGGTCTTTGGATGTGCCACTTGTGCCCAATGAAGTGTGAGTGGAGGTGATGTATGCCACTTTCAAGAGAAAGCTTTCAGAGTCACTGTTCAGCCCATTCCCTTTCTTCCTTCTAGCACAAGCCCAGTAATGTCCCAGAAAGGCCTTTACTCCTTTAGCCTGGATCCCAGAATGAAGATTATGCAGAATCAAAGAACCCAGGGCTTCTGCCAACTATGAAGGATATCTAACATGAGTGGGAAATGTGAGTGTGTGTGTGCTTGCATAAATGTAAAAGACATGTATGTGTGCCTGTAGGTGGGATATGCACATATATGTTTATGGACGTGTGTGTGCCTTTAAAAGTGTCTATGTACATCTATGTATATGAGTGTGTGTGTGTGTGTGTGTGTGTGTGTGTGTGTGTATAGTGATTTAACGCTGGGGGTCAAGAATAGTTTTTCTATAGAATGGGATTTATAAATCAATTAAGAAACCGATCTGTAGAAAACATTCATGTCCTTTAGTTTTGTAAGCACTTTTGAGATCTGTTGTACCTCTCTCTTTAGCGCTGTTACCCTTTGCTCTATTCCCCTGCCATCCTCACTCTTCTTAATCATATCCTAGTCTTTCAAACTTTTCTACCTTTGTTGATCCTTTTTCTTACCGGATGAGCTTGGAAAAATCACCGCAGTCAGTCCCATCAGTGTCATGGTGACTACTCAGGTGGGAAGTACCTGAACAGTGCCCAAGGAAGGCTGGCTTCTGCTGCCAGGTCCCTGGTTTGTGTGACTGGCTCACAAGTGGTAACCACGGGCACTGTGAGTTTCTCCACTGTCCTTTTCCCCACCAGGCCCCACACAGAGGTGCCAGGAAATAATGAGGTCCCCAGACAAGGGCATCAGTTTCTGAACAATGGAGAGTTTGGCTGTACTCAATTTCACAAGCCCCTTATGAAACATCTCGGGGTGAGCTGTGTCTTTTGAGTTCTCATGAAGGGCATAAATAGGAGGTTATGTGTTATCACATCTGAAGCATGCTGCTATGTTTCCAAATTATCCCTTCTTGGATAGCTCAGGGACCAGGATTAGGCCAATTAATCCTAGAAGTTAAGCAATTGTAATCTTAGAGAAAAGATTTTGTGCCCTCCAGGCCCTGGCAGCCACACACATCAAAATTTCTCATTTAATTTATATCAAGCACGGAATTAATAAGAGTCCACGATAATACATTGTCATGGCAAAAAATGGAAAATAGAGATCATAAAATATTTATGTAATAAAAAATAATCTCCTTCACTAATATACCCACATTTCTTTTTCTTGACAGAACCTAGTAATAAAAGTATTTAAATTACTGTAGGAATATTATTATACTCTGTATGATATATGTAAAGTCCCAAACACAATGAGCTTACCAAAAACACAATATCCTGAATAAATGATCTTTGAGAGAGAATAAAATGTGCTGCTGGGTACTTCTCAATTTCTAATGGCAAATTCAACATCTATTCAATAAATTATCCCTCTTGGAACACGTCTGAAATTTTATAATGAATGCAGCTGGCAGAAAAATTGAAATGTAATTGAGTGACATCTTTTAATCATATCTGTAGGTTGGAGCTAGGAAATGTAAACGGGAAGGGTAGCTCCAGGATTTTTTTTTTCCCCTATTGCTTGTGGTAAATGGCTGTCTGTATTGTTTTAGCCACTGAACAAACCCATCAGGATTTAATATGAAGGTGAGCTGGTTGTATCCTGGAAGGATGGGTTGTAAATGACACATATTCATCTGTGAGTTTCCCATTTTTCTGCAGGCATAGTATGTCATTTTATTTTATTTTTTAAAATCTTCTCTAGAGAAGCTGTAATAAAATCATCTCTGAGTAGAAAAAAAAAATGTGATTAGGCAATACAGGATCGCAAAGCCCATCTAACGCAGGAGTTCGGAGAGGCTCTCTGCATGGGTGTATTTTAAAGTCTTTTGAGATGTGACCCGGACTGAAACCTTAAAGGCTATTAACAGGGTTTCACATTCCTCAGTGAGCACTTTGGTGACACTTTCAAATGTTCCATGTGTTGAGATGAAAAACATCTTGCCTTGTTTGCATGATTTTCCTGTTGTCAGTTATTCCGATGGAGTTTTCTATGATAGGAATATGGAAATAGACATGTTATGATTCTAAAACTGTCATGTTCTGTGTTCTAAGTTTTTGTTGACTGTCTTTTCTCTCAGGAAATCACACTTATGCCATCCTTCACAATTCCCTTGGAGTCCGTACTACAAAATCATATTATAACAAGATGCTTTTGATTCTTTGTTAATTAAATGCTCTTTTTGAATGGTGAGAGACATATCTGCTGTGTATAAAATGCTTCTCTAAGGAGAAAGGAGGTTGATAACACCCCCCAGATAGTAATAGGTAGTGTTACTGTAAGATAATGAGCTAATTGCCACAGGCTAGTTTGGTATCTTTACACAATGAATGTAAAATACCATTTTATCTTTATACTATAAATGGGCAAAACATATTATGGTTCAAATTTTACTTTTAGAAAGAATTCAAGCATCTATAATTTTGTGAGCCAAGTGGCTTAAATAATTTTATTTGTGCCTAGTAACTCTATTTACTGTATAAAATTTGCTATGAAATAGTGTTTTATAAATGTCTAAACCTATGCTTGTACCTGAAGACATTTACCTGATTGCTGGGACCAGAACTGGACAATTTCTCAGAAGCTGTGCCCGCTCAGAAGCCACTGGATGGAGAATATTTGGTTAGTTTTCTGTGGCAACTTGATAGACTGTGGTCCCCAGTTATTAAGTCAAACACTAATCTAAGAGCTGTTGTGAACATGTATATAGATTGTGGTTAATCTCCATAATGAGTTGATTTTAGGTAAAGGTGATTACCTTCACTAATACGAGTGGGGCTCATCTACTCTGTTGAAGGCCCTTAAAGAGCAAAAACTAAAGTTTCCTTGAGAAGAAAATCTTCTGCTTCAAATTACAACTCTACTCTTGCCTGAAATTTCAGCCTGCCCTACAAATGTGGCTTGGCAGCTCCCACAGTCATGTGAGCCAATTCCTTAAAATAAAACTCTGTATGTACATACAGTCATGCATCGCATGAAGATGTTTTGGTCAACGACAGACTGCAATCTATGGTGGTTGTCTCTGGAGATTATAATGGAGCTGAAAAAAATCCCCGTGGCCTAGTGACGTCACAGAGCCACGAATTATGAGTTTGTGGTCATGCTGGTGTAAACAAACCTATTGCACTGCAAGTTGTTTAAAAGTAGCACATTATATACTGTCCATAATACTAGATGATAGTAAATGAATATATTACTGCTTTATGTATGTATGATACTATACTTATAACCATTATTTTAGAGTGTACTCCTACACAGGGAGAGAGACCTGCTCCGTGTGGGTTTGTGTCAGTGCACTCTGTGATGTTCACACAGAGACAAAATCATTTAATAATACCATTGTCAGAATGTATCCCTCTCAGCAAGTGACATGAATACATAGATTCACTATTGGTTTTGTGTCTGTGGAGAACCCAGACTGATACCAGTAGTAAGAGCGAGATTGATACAGGTGACTCACAAAATCCAGAAGACATTATTGGACCATTGAGGCAAGTAGGTGTCATGGACTTAGCCACATCTAACTGCCAGGAGTAAGTTTTGATGATGACTTAGATAGGAAAGCACCTTCCTCACTGCTGTGTGTTTAGCAAACCCTGTCACTTCAAATCATCTCTTCACACATCTTGTCCATCCCATGAGGTGCAGGGAGCAACATGTTGAGAAAGGGGTGGGGGGAGCACCGTGCTCTCAAACACAATCTCTACTACAAATTTGGAGGTGCTCTTGTTCCGTGTTCTCCATCTATGGTATATATATATGAACCAGTGGCCATTCAGCATGAAGAAGCTCTATTAAATATTAGGTGCTTTCAAATTCTTGAAACCAGATGTCCTACTTAGAATCACAGTGTTCTCTCCAATAGCTACCTTGACTTTTATCCCTGTGCATCCAACTGTCTTGAGAAACTTGCCTAAACTTGAGGTCTTCATTTCCACATTTGCTGGGATATGGCCTTAGCCACCAGCACTCCATAATGTTCTCATTAATCAAACAATGGCCTTCTGTGGTCCCAGTTATTAAGACTGGTATGTACTTAGTCTGTCTTGTTGATCCATCTACTTTGATTGGCCTGCCTATTGTGCTGACAGCCTTTTCCTTTGTCTTCTGTAACTGATTCTCTTTCGGTTTGCATCTTGTTCCTCTATCTACATTCTTCCATCCTCCTTCAGCAAAAGTGGTCTACTGTGGTTCAATATGACTGGTGGCCTTAGAAGAAGAGGAAAATACCATGTGAAGACACACCTGCATCAACACTAGTATGGCAATATGTAAAATAGTGGATGTGTAACCAATGTGATTCTGCAATCTGTATACGGGGTAAAAATGGGAGTTCATAACCCACTTGAATCAAATGTATGAAATATGATATGTCAAGAATTATGTAATGTTTTGAACAACCAATAATAAAAATTTTTAAAAAAGACACACCTGCAAACAAGACAGACATATGACAACAGAGGCAGAGGTTGGAGTGATGCATCTTCAAGCCAGAGAATGCCAAGAATTGCTGACAAATGCTGGAAGCTAGAAGAGGGACAGGTGAGGAAGGATCTCTCCTATAGATTTTCAAGGGCACTAACACCTTGATTTCAGACTCATTGCCTCCAAAATGATGAGACAGTACATTTTTGTTGGTTTAATCCACTTGGAATGAGGTGCTTGTTATAGCAGCCTTGGGAAATTAAGACATGTTCCCATGGGTTGCCCTGATAATCAAAATAGTTTGAGTACATCCTTATATTAGATGTTCTTTACTTAAGCTAATAACCTTTAGGCTGATGTGTGAGTAATTTCTCTTAGTGGAAACAGAGGAGGCATGCTTACTGCAAGCTGCTGTGCACTGACTGTGGTTCTAAATCACACTGACTTATGTTGGAGTCTGTGAGGTACAGCCACCCAGGCCTCTGGTAGTGGGCCCTAACGCTGCCTGTCTGGACTGTTCTATCTAATGATGTCTGCCCCTTATTTGCTATGCTTCCTGGGGATTTGACAATGACGAAAGGCCAATGTGCTCTCAGGAAAGATGCTCATAGATACATTCTAGTGTTCGAGCCTTCCAGCTCAGTCACTTCTGCAGCTGCATTTCAATTTGCAATAAATTCCGGTAAGAAGCATGTCCTTGGGCGACTCTATCCCCGGTGGAATTGTCTGATGAAGTGGGCTTCGTTAACAACTCAGGAGGCTTCATATGCTTTGATTACTGCTCATGAGGTTTCCATTTCTTCAAGGAGCTTAATGAAGTTTTTCTGGGGGCAAACACCATAAATTTCCATTTTTTAGTAAATCATCTGACAGGAGGACAAATTGTGCATTCCTTTCACAGCCCATACAACAATGTACCTCGTTTATGTCTCTTGTGAGGTAATGGTTCAAATATCATCCAGTCCACTGCATCTAAGAAATATTGAGAAAAGCACAATTAAATATAAGTATTAAATATCTTTTGAAGGTACGTGCTTTAAAACATATAATTTCTCAGGTGATGTTGAATGTGCCTTGAGTAAGAATCAGTTTCGATGGTAAATGAATGATTTTGTAGCCTTAAAATATCTGCATTTATTTACTTTTATATGGACACGATTACAGAGAAGACAGGCTTTTTAGCCAATTCTAACTTCTTAAAATTATTCTTTCCCTCTCTCCACAAATCTTCCTTGATTTATTTATTAATTTTCAACCCTTTCTTTTAAAGTACTTCTGCAACTTAAATGAGTCTAACCAAATTCATGGTTGACAGCCAAGTGTTTTAATAACTTTCCCCCTTAGTTTGATGGCAAATGCATCAATGTGTGCTTGACTGTCTGTCAGATCGCTAACAGTGGCATCCATTTCTCTGAGGAGGCTGAGAATATAAAAAATGTGCAATCAGAAGCATTCTAAATGAAATGGCAAATTTAGCCGATGAAACGTGCAGAATACTAATGAGCAGTCTGCCGGGCCTGCTGTGCAGTTGTGCATGGTAGACTGAGAATAATGACCTTGCTCAAGACTTAAACAGAGAGAGTCGCTGCAGCTGGTAACAAATAGATGCCTCTGATTACACTCCAGCCACCTAACCTCTCTTGGGACCTGGATATTAGCTCTGCACAGGGAAATGTCTGCCTTAATTCAGGTTACGTATTTGCCTCCTTCCTGGGGGTGGCACAGAGAAGGGAGTGCTGGGGGGACAGTCTTTAAAGCCCACACCCATCTAGTTTAAAAATGCCTTACTTTGTTAACTGAAATATTTTTGAAATTAATTTCTAAAATTAAATAAAACACCTATTCACTACTTTCCTATTGTTTACAACCTTTAAAGATAAGAGAACAAAAGATCTCTTAAGCAACATCTGTTTTCTACACTAAGCTAAAAGGACTTCCTTATACTGAAAGGAGGGGAAGAGTAAATGGGTGGGCACACAACTTCCTAAAGGCCCTTGTACCCTGTGTGAGTTCAGTGCAGAAGCACAAAAGCGTCATTATTGACGGGCAAGTGCACTTGGCCACTCCTGATTTTCATGCAAAAAAGCTCAGAAGTCAGTATCATTTGTGTGCCCATTTTATAGATGAGGAATGATGTAATAAGCCTCAATTTATTAAATCAAATAGCTAAGAAAGGGCAAAACTAGGGGTTTGCACTCAGGACTATGTGATTCGGGGATTTGGATCTGAACTGCTACATTCTGTTGCCTTTCCAGTCTTTCAAATGGCTCATACTATTATAATAATGTTCATATTTTCTCCGGGAAATCCAATTCCAGAAAAATGTACCAAAAATTCTAATGATGTTAGCATGACAGATCAACTATCATGGCAAGTAAAGCTACCATCAGAAGATCAAAAGTTGATTCAAATTTTAAGATTTTTTTACTAAATTAAGATCATTATTTTGGGTCTCCCTTTACCTTGAGAAGACCCATCTTCTCCCTTGGGAGTGTCTTCTTTCCCCCTTTTACCTCCCTTCTAATAAGCTCATGCCTATTACTCTAAGTGACATGTCTGAAATCAGGGTAAAGTGGCATGACACTTGAGCTTTTGCATACCTCATTTTCTAGAAGGCCCTAGCCCTCTAACACTTGGTGTTGCTGCCTAATTATCATCAGTTATAATTGGTTATTCCAATTTTTTCCTGATTGTATTCTCTTTTCAGTCTTTTCTGAATTCTGTTCTCTCCCTCAGATTCTTGGTGACTAGAGGAAAAATCTTGGGATAATTGATGGGTTTTTGGCTAGCGTACACTCTAATAAAGACCAAAAGGTCTCTTGATTGGAACTCGGATGCTGCAGCTCTTAGGGACTAATAGAACATATGGGACCACACTCAAGGACCCTAATTCACATCTAAATGTTTTGCAGAAATTCTGCTTCTAACAGAACAACCTGAGTTAATGTGGGATAGTAAGCCATCAACTTCAGAACAAATAGGATATAATATTAACTCTCAGTATTAATACTGACCCCAATTAAATGGAAGGGGTGAAGGGAAATTACTGACATTGAAAGTTAAGACCCATTCCTCTCACTTCAAGACTGGTGAAACCAACCTGATGAATGTTTAAGATCAAAACATGAAAACCATAGTCAAGGAAGCAAAAGGGCTAAGGACAAAGCAACCAATGTTCCAGTCCTTTCCCTTAAGGTCAGGCAAACCCAGGGAATGACAGGACCCGTCTAAGGGCCCTACATCTCTGCATGATCCCTGCCCTATGTACAACTCATCAAGCCACCCACGCACCAACTGCCACCACGGACCTGTGGACTGCCCTGATGCTACATAACCTTAACTTTCTATGCCCCATGTGATAGTGAATAGGGACTTTGGGTCACTTCTCCCCAACTTTGTCCTCTCTTAGCAGGAAGTAGCCAGATGTAGTCAACATACAAATATCAAAAAAAGAATTTAGGGACCCAAGTCCATAATAAGGAAAATTTTAGGAGCTAGTCAGCTATGAAAGGGTGTATTGGCATCAGATCAATATTGGTACTAGATCCGCCATTTTAGGTCTGGAGCCATTTTATCTAGGAACTCCTAGGTTTTGATTTAGAAGCCATTTTATCTAGGGACTCCTAGGTTTTGATTTAGGAGCTATTTTATCTAGAGATCTTGAAGCTTTGCTGTTTAACCTCCCGTAAGAACATGTGTCTGCTAAAGGGTCGACCCCAACTGCTTCATGACATAATCCCTAAAACATGCTTGTAAAATTCCTCTTGCAGGCTATAAAGCTGCCTGTAAGTGCTGACATGCTGCTGCTCTCCTTGGAGGGACAGCCTTGTCAGTTTGCCCCATGCTCTGACAGTAAATCTCTAGAGTGGGATTCTGGTGTATGGCGTGGTCCTTGGACTTTGCATGGACTTTGTGAGTGTCCTTTCAGGGTGAACAGGAAAAAGAACATGAAGGATGACTGAAAGCCACACCTGCAAAATGGAGACTTGGATGTCAAAACCTCCCCAGCCATAGATACTTCCCCTTAAGAAAAACTGTTGTTTTAAGCCATGTCATAACCTACTAGGTGGACTGGACCCTCCCTATCACTTAAACTATGTCACAACCACCA
Source organism: Callospermophilus lateralis (assembly GCF_048772815.1). Taxonomy (NCBI): domain Eukaryota; kingdom Metazoa; phylum Chordata; class Mammalia; order Rodentia; family Sciuridae; genus Callospermophilus; species Callospermophilus lateralis. The sequence continues at coordinate 71,623,875 of NC_135307.1, read as the reverse complement.
TTCCCTCATGGCTAATATATCGAAGCTCTCACAAAGAAAAGCTTGCATCTACAAATGTAATTAAACCAGTTAATGGGATAAGAAATTGAGGGGAAAAAAAGAGGGATTCAATTTCCTTAAAATCTCCTACTCTTTGAGTACTCAGCCATCCTCTCTTGGAGGTGCTTCATGCAGTTCCTATGCTGTCAATCAAAAGTTAATAGGTAGACGTGGAAGCTTCCTTGGAACTCCCAATAAAACTGGAGGGCAGGAGGGACATAGCATCCCTTTCTTCTCTGAGAGGACTCACTGTCTCCCTTACAGTGTCTCCTTTTCCCTCTTTGTATCCCTTCTGATAAATATGCCTGTTACTCTGTTAAAAAGTTATTTTGGAATATTGTACTTTAAATGTACTTTCTTGGATATGATCCTGCAGCTGGTTAAAATATGCAAGAATGTGAAAAACCTGACTACCACCAAGTCAAGAAGAAATTGCTGGGTGAACAAACAAACAAATCATTTTATGTAAAAGCTATGGCGGCCAGCTTCCAAGATGGCGCCCAGTGTTCCTAGCCACTTAATGGTTATGCCCCCCCGCTTTTTTTTTCTTTTTTTAGGAAGGAAAGAAGGAATCTCTGCATCAGTTATTGAATGGTCCTTTGTTAAGTCCTTATACAAATAGTTAATGACAAACTCTTTCAGATCCTGCCAATAACTTGTCAGCTAGTGTTATTTTTTGGTAATATATATATATATTTTTAACTTTTTGCATGCAAAAGATTGACTAAAAGGAATATTCTAAACCCAAATCAGGGACTACTTTTAAAATTTTAAACTTTTTCTATAACAGAAAACTGAGTACCCACTGTTCAGTTAATTCCCCAATCATTTCTGGGATGGACCTTTTTATGTTGATTTATCGGATTTGCTTGGAATTTAGTATGCCACTTCTGGAAGTTGTCTTTCTATGCCTTTTAAGAATGACACCTGCTGCTACTACCCATTAACTGCCTGTCACAGAATAGTGCCAACTAGATTTTGTATATAACCTTGTATCTCTCCTAACAATCCTCTAAATCATGCATTTTTATCTTGCTTTTATTGATGGGCTGTTGTAAGTGGCCATTAGAGAATAGTTGAAAAATACCAACTACAAATGGTATTTTTCATAGATTGCATTTTGTGTGTGTGTGTGTGTGTGTGTGCAAGACTCAACAAAATACTTAAAAATACATTTATCATTTTAAATTTTTTTAAAATTTTTTAATTTATTTGTTCTAATTTTTTAATTTATTTGTTATACATGACAGCAGAATACTCTTCAATTCATTGTACGGAAATGGAGCGCAATTTTTCATCTCTGGTTGTACATGAAGTAGGGTCCCACCATTTGTGCAATCATACACATATCTAGGGTTGTATGGAGATTCCTTTAAAAACTTGGAATGGAACCACCATTTGACTTAGCTATCCCTCTCCTCAGTCTATACCCAAATGACTTAAAAACAGCATAATACAGTGATGCAGCCACATCAATATTTATAGCAGCACAATTCACATTAGCCAAACTGTGGAAGCAACCTAGATGTCCTTCAATAGATGAATGGATAAAGAAACTGTGGTATATATACACAATGGAATATTACTCAGAGAATAAAATTATGGCATTTGCAGGTAAATGGATGGAGTTAGAGAATATCATGCAAAGTGAAGTAAGCTAATCCAAAAAACCAAAGGCCAAATGTTTTCTCTGATAAGTGATTGCTAATGCATAATGGGGAGGGGCATGGCATGAGTGGAGGAGCTTTGGATTGGGCAAAGGGAAAGGAGGAGAGGGGAGGAGGTGTGTGGATAAGAAAGATGGTGGAATGTTTATGCCTTTTTGCACTTTCTTGTCACACCATATTGAGATTGTACATGACAAAAGTGAAGATATGCCAGTTTTGAGGACAAGTTAAAAGAGACAATATGGTTTTCATTTTGTGGTTCCTTGCAATCTTACTGTCTTGGTTCATTCACTTTGAGGGAAGCAGATGCCACATTTTGAACATCTCTATGATGAAGCCCAGGTCATGAGGAATTGAGACCTTCTGCCAACAGCTAGCAAGTGACTGAAGCCTCCTGCTCACAGTCACAGCCCTGCTCATGCTTTCAGATTACTGATGACACTGACAACCTCTGCCAACAATGTGACTGCAACCCAGATAGACCTGGAGTTAGAACCACCCCCAGCTCAAATTCCTGACTCTTAGAAACTGCGGGATAATAAATGCTGTTGTCTTAATACTGCTATGTTTTGGAGATGATGTGCCATGCAGCAATACATGACTGCCACAGAATCTACCAGGTGCTATGGACACAAATGATCTAATGACACTGAACTCCAAAGACCAAGCTCTTTGCAGTAAAGCATAAAATATAAGACGCTTTTTGTTCTTTTTCCAGTTGCTGAGGAGAGGGTAGGTGAAAGACTAAATTCTATTAAGGAAGGACAGGGGGAAACAAGTGGGCTTTTGACAAACATGTGAGCTGGCATACACGGTGCAAATTGAATCTTTGGGAACAACGAAAGCAGAATGCGGGAAGCCACCCGTGAAATGTGCGTGGACCAGATCAGCATTGAAGCCATTGAGTGGGAAGATCTGGTATATGGGAACTCACAGCACACTCCTGCTGGTGAGATGGCCCAATACACGTGAACTCCCACCCAGCTCTGCCAAAAGGTCCCGCACTACACTGAAGAAGGGCCTGATCTGTTAAGAGCCAAACAGCCTGCCTACCCCCACCTATATCCTGTTTTTCCTGCAGAAGCAAGCACAGAGACAAAACTCCTCCCACACTGAAACCTTAGACCTACCAAGCCCCTTGCATCTGTACCGCTGCCAATAAAGGCTCCATCCTTGTTAGAAGCTGCACCTGTCTGGTCAGCGTGGCCTGTCACTGCCCCCACTCTGAAACTATATTTCTGTGCCCTGTGGTTATTTCATAGTACTATTTTCTTAGCTTTTACTTCTCAGTCAGCCCATCCCTCTGAAGGGGAACCCTTTCCCCTGCCCACGCAGGACTTGTGCTTTGCATGGGAATTTCGTAGAGTACATTGCAGCCAGGATAATGCTGGAAAACAAAATAGGATCTAGGAATTTTGAAGTTTCAGATTTTCACATTCTCAAGATCTCATAGTCTGGAACCTCCAGTTTTGAGACCTAAAACCCTTGCAGTTTAGTTCCAGTGGCCTCTTGGGGAATATTACCTCTTTAGGGGAAATATACATATGTTATGTATACACATACAAACACACACACAAATATATGAATATATACACATGCATATATATGCATACACATTTATGTAAAATACTTGCTACAATCTCCAGTATTCTTTTTTTGGGGTGGGGGTGGGGCATGTACCAGGGATTGAACTCAGGGGCACTCCACCACTGAACCACATACCCATCCCTTTTTTTGGTATTTTATTTAGAGACAGGGTCTCACTGAGTTGCTTAGAGCCTCCCTTTTTGCTGAGATTGGCTTAACTCACAATCCTCCTGCCTCAGTCTCTGAACCTCTGGGATTACAGGCATGTGCCCCAGCACCTGGCTTAGTGATCATTGATATTATGTTTGGGATATTACTAAAAATCATGAAGTGTAAAAAAAGAAAATGTAATCTAAAATTAAGGAAAAATAATTTAGTGCAAATATACCTTTGGATAACCAGAAGCTAATTAGCAGAAAAGGCCTTTAAAATAACTATGATAAGTATATTAAAGAATCTTCAAGATAAAATGGAAGCAATTAAGTAAGGAGATAGGAATTTCAGAAAATGTTCAAAAAAGTATATGTGTATATATTAGATATATGTGTATATACATATGCACACACATATCAATACTCTGGAATATCTAAGCACCACTTACAACCAACTTAACTTGATTAACATGTAGAAAACTATGCCCGACAGTAGCAAAATAATGGAAAATGAAATAAGAATTACCATTGCAATGTCATCAAGAAGTATCAGACACCTAGGAGTACATTTAATGAAACATGTACAAAACCTGCAAACTGAATACCACAAAAAGTGGAGAGCAAGTAAAAAAGAACCAAGCAAATGGAGCCATCTACTATGGTTATGGATCAAAAAACTCAATGTTGTAGAAATATTTGTGCCCTCAGGAGATCTTTACAAGAAATGGACAAGCTGATTGTGACTTATGTGGGGCTGCAAAGCTAAAACTATCATGAAGCAGAAATTGGAAAACGTAAACCACCTGATTTTAAAATTCAATATAAAACTATAATGATCAGGACAAGGTTGTATTCGCATAATGATAGCTCAATGAAGCAGAATTAAGTCTTTTTTATTTTGAGACGGGGTCTTGTTAAGTTGCTGAAGCAGGCCTCAAAATTGCCAAGGATGGTCTTGGAAATTTGCAGTTCTCATGCCTCAGCCTCTCAGATAGCTGGGATTACAGGTATGCGCCACCACACTGAGCTTGGATATTCTTTTTTGATAAATGGTAATGGAACAATTGGATATTCATATTTTAAAAAATTATCTGGACTTCCCCCTCATAACAAACCAAATTAAAGGAAAAGATCACATGCCCAAGTATAAAATCTAAAACTATAAAACTTCTACAAGAATTTTAGAACAATATTTTTGTGACCATTTAAGTAGACAAAGATTTCATCAGGACAAAAATTACTGACAGTTTAAAAAAAAGGTTAAAAAATGACCATTGCTTCATCAAAATTTTAAAATTCTACATTTCAAAAGATACAATTGATAATATAAAAAGATAAACCACAGACTGAATATTAGAAAATATTCCTAATAGATCTATTTGACAAAGATCTTCTATCCAGAATATATAAGAAATTCCTACAGTTCAATAATAAAAAGATAATCCCCCATCCAAAGTCAAAAGACTTAGACACTTAAGGAAAGAAGATTTATGTTGGATAATAAACAAAGGAAAATGTGCTTAACATCACAATTAGTTCACATAAGGGAATGTAAGTTAAACACACTATCAAATATTATTTTATCCCACTTTAAATGCTAAAATTAAAAAAGATTAATTAAGATACCGGGTGTTCTAATCAGCTTTTTCACTACTGTGAGTAAAAGACCTGACCAGAACAATTGTAGAGGAGGAAAAGTTTATTTGGGGGCTCAGAGTTTCATAGGTCGCAGTCCACAGGCAGCTGGCTCCATTTCTTGGGGCTCAAGGTGAGGCTGAATATCAGGGCGGAAGAATATGTGGAGGGGAGTAGCTCACAGGATGACGAGGCAGTAGAGTGAGAGAGATTTAATCTCCACTTGTCAGATACAAATATGTACCCCAAAGAAATACCCCCAATGCCTATCTCCTCCAGCCACATCCTACCTGCCTTCTGTTACCAGTTACTCCCATCAGGTGATTAATTTACTGATTCAGTTAAGGCTCTCATAACCCAATCATTTCTCCTCTTAACCTTCTTGCATGGTCTCACACATGAGCTTTTGGGGGACACCTCATATCCAAACCATAAAACCAGGTGTCTAAGGACGTAGAGGGACTAGAAGTCTCATAACTTCTGGCGTGAGTGTGAAATGGTATGACCATTTTGCAAAGCTGCTTGGTCATTTCTTACATGTTAAATTTACACTTATTTTAAAAATTAAAAAAAAAATAAAAACTTTTACACTTACTTTATGACTCATCAGTTCCACTCCTTGATTTTTACTCAAGAGAAATAACATATGTCCACTGAAGTACTTGTGCAAGAAGTTTCATATCAAATTTATTCATAATATGCTTTACTTGGAAACAACCGGGTTAATTCAAGATGTACTAACCAATTGGGGCATATGCCGACCATTGAATATTCCAGAAAACTATACATTAATAAAAAGGAATCAGATATTATTACATGTAAGAACATCAGTGAATCTTCTAAAACATTGTGTTATTTGGAATAAGCCAGATACAATAGAGTACTTAATCTATCGATAAAAATCAGATCGGGGCTCCCTGGGCAATGACTGGCCCTGAGGGAATCCGAGGAAATTTTCTTGCTCTGGGAAAAGATCCATATCTGATTGTTGGGGTGATTACAAAGGTATATGCATTATTAAAAACAGATAAAGTTGGGCGCCGTGGCGCAAGCCTATAATCCCAGCCGCTTGAGAGGCTGAGGCAGGAGGATGGTGAGTTCAAAGCCAGCCTCAGCAAAAGCAAGGCAATAAGCAACTCAATGAGACCCTGTCTCTAAATAAAATACAAAATAGGGCTTGGGGTGTGGCTCAGTAGTCCAGTGCCCCTGAATTCAATCCCTGGTACAAAAAAAAAAAAAAAAAAAAAAAATCAAGATTTTTACCTGAAATCTATATATTTTATTCTATTAAATTATGACTTAATAAAGTTGGTGACAATGTTTTACTTCATTTTCATATTAAAACAATTTGTTATTATCTTCCTTTGTTATATTTGTATAGAACTCTAACAGTCACATTATTTTTTGTGAAGTTTTGTGGTGGATATTTTTAGTTACCTATTTCAAAGAGAGTGAGGTACAAAATAAGTTGTTGATTTTTAGTGGTAACTTCAAGATTAGATCTTTCTCTTCCTAATTCCCATGTATTTTTTTTTTCTACTAGCTCCAATTGTGAACAAGACAGTGTGATCATATAGTTTAATTAAAAGACTACACAGCTATTTTTATTTGAGATGAGAGAAAATCACAATCATTTTACTTATTCTTATACATAAATAAAACCTTTTACTTTTCAATAGGAAAATTCTATCTAATAGGACCTCTTTTAAGCAAGGAGCCAGGAAATAAGTATGATTTTGGTTTAGCTAGTGACTGATAAGGAATCAGCTTTTATGATATTCTCATGAGTTTCAGAGGATAATGATGCTACTAATGCTGAATTTCCTTTTTAGGCTGATATGAGAAATTACTAATTATTGTTGACAAAATGCCCCAGAAAAATAGACTACTCTGTGAATGAGAAAGAATAACAATTAGCAATACTGTAATTTCACAAAATTGCTAAAACGTACGTTAGGAGATGTCCCCCAAAAGCTCATGTGTGAGTCAACACAAGAATGTTCAAAGGTGAAATGATTAGATTCTTAGAGCTAAAACCTCATCAGTGAATCAATCCACTTGAATGGAATAACTGAGTGGTAATTGTAGGCAGGTAGAGTATAACTGCAGGAGGTAGGTCACTGGGGACATACCTTTGGGGTTTATATTTTGTCCCTAATGAGGAAGCTCTTTCTGCTTCCTGGTTGTCATACCTGAATTGCTTTCCTCTACCACAACCTTCCACTATGATGCTACTCCTCACCTTGAACCCAGAGCAATAGCATTGGCAGACCATGAACCAAACCTCTGAAACTGTTCACCAAAATAATCTTTTTCTCCTCTAAGTTGACTAAAGCAAAATGCTCTCAGAAACTCAGTGTGATATGCAAACATGTTGTCCTTTGTATCCTGAACCATAGCTAGGTGGTGAGTAAAGATGACTTAAAAGAACCATGTTTTGTTTTTACTTTATTTTCTTTCTTTCTTTCTTTCTTTCTTTCTTTCTTTCTTTCTTTCTTTCTTTCTTTCATTCTTTCTTTTTCCATATCTTCTTTTCTGAGATCAAACCATCCCTGAAAAGGCTGATTTGAAAATGTTCTCGAAAGTCGGACTCTTTCTCCTCCAAAGAAAATGTGGATTGATTGCATAGCTTCAGCCTACTGATTATTCATAAATGAATAATTGTTATCCCGACCAACTTAGTGACAGCCTCCTGACTAGGATCTGATGATAATAGCTCTGCTCACCTGGGCTGTCTCTACTACTATTTCCTTTTCCCAACATTGACCCTGAGGCCTCTTCTAAGGCTCACTTACCACCTATTGTGATGTGAACAGGGGTAAAGAAGAATGAGAGACTGATTCCTCAAGTTATCCCTTCCACCCGCCAGAGGGGCCAAGATTCCAGCTAGTAGGATTATTGTTTGGAGCTAAAAATTCAATTCCCAAGAAGGTAACATTTAGTTTGAATCCACCCCATTTACTGATTCTTGATATTATTTCTTGCGCTAAAGGATTCTTGTTAAGGAAGTTGGGGCCTAATCCAACATGATGCAGATTTGGCCTACTTTTTCTTCTATTAGGCACAGGGTCTTTGGTCTAATTCTTAGGTTTTTTACCCACTTTGAGTTGAGTTTTGTGTATGGTCAGAGATAGCGGTTTAATTTCATTTTGTTGCATATGGATTTCCAGTTTTCCCAGAACCATTTGTTGAAGAGGCTATCTTTTCTCCAATGTACATTTTTGGTGCCTTTATCTAATATAAGATAACCATATTTATGTGGGTTTGTCTTTGTGTCCTCTATTCTATACCATTGATCTACAAGTCTATTTTGGTCCCAATACCATGCCATTTTTGTTACTATTGCTCTGTAGTTTAAGGTCTGGTATAGTGATGCCACCTACTTCACTCTTCTTGCTAAGGATTGCCTTAGCTATTCTGGGTCTCTTATTTTTCCAGATGAATTTCATGACTGCTTTTTCTATTTCTATGAGGAAAAGCTTTTTCCTCAGCAAAAGAAACAATCAGCGAGGTGAAAAAAGAGCCTACAGAATGGGAGCAAATTTTTACCATATATACATCAGATGGAGCACTAGTCTCCAAAATATATAAATAACTCAAAAAAATTAACATTGAAAGAAAAAATAATCCAATCAATAAATGGGCTAAGGAACTGAGCAGATACTTCTCAGAAGAAGATGTGCAATCAATAAACAAATATATAAAAAATATTCAACATCTCTACAATTAGAGAAATGCAAGTCAAAACTACTTTAAGATTTCATCTCCAGTCAGAATGGCAGTTATTAAGAATACAAGCAACAATAAGTGTTGGCGAGGATGTCGGGGGAAAGGCATACTCATACATTGCTGGTGGGACTGCAAATTGGTGCAGCCAATATGGAAAGCAGTATGGAGATTCCTTAGAAAACTTGGAATGGAATCACCATTTGACCCAGCTCTCCCACCCCTTGGTTTATACCCAAAGGACTTAAAAATAGCATACTTCAGAGACATCATATCAATGTTTATAGCAGCACAATTCACAGTAGCTAAATTGTGGAACCAACCTAGATGTTCTTCAATAGATGAGTGGATAAAGAAGCTGTGGTATTATGCACAATGGAACATTACTCAGCATTAAAAGAGAATGAAATCATGGCATTTGCAGGTAAATGGATGGAGTTGGAGAATATCATGCAAAGTGAAGTAAGCCAATCCCCAAAACCCAAAGGCTGAAAGTTTTCTCTGATAAGTGAATGCTGATCCATAATGGGAGGGGGTGGAGATGGAAGGAATAGAGGAACTTTGGATAGGGTAAAGTGGAGGGAGGGGAGGGGAGGGGGCATGGGGGTAGGAAAGATGGTAAAATGAGATAGACATCATTATTCTAGGTAACATGTATGAAAACACGAATGGTGTGACTCTACTTTGTGTACAACCAGATAAATGAAAAATTGTGCTTCATTTGTGTACTATGAACTGAAATGCATTCTGCTGACATGTATAACAAATTAGAAAAAATAAATAAAAAAATAAGAAATGATGCCCCCCCCCAAAAAGAAGGTGATATTCAAGTGTAAATAAATTCACAAAGAACAAGTCCCTGAGAAACTGGGACACACAAATTTAAAAAAAATACTGATCATAAAATACATGCTTATTATGGAAAACTTGAATATAAGTTTTTTTACAAAAGAAAATAAACATGAATTTATTTACTCATTAAAGGTATTTACTAGTAACATTGTATCATATTTACTTTAAATTTTTTTCTCTATGTCAAGAAGTTCTATGCCAAAATTGGAAAATAATATGCTTTCCTATGTTATTAAGTACTCTTTGAATTTATGATTTTAATAAATTTATGATATTTCATTATTATAATTTATTGAATTATCATAATTTATGTAAGCAATTCCTTAGTATTAGATATTTATGATGAGATAAAATTCATTGTTTTCCCATGTTATTAAATACTGTAAAATTATCTTTTAGTTGTTTTGTTGTCAAACTAATGCTGCCTTGAACTCTCTTGGACATATATATTTTTATTTCTTTTTATTTCCTTAAGATAAATTTCCATAAATGGGTTTACTTGGTCAAAATGCAAAACTTTTTATAGGCTGTTTATAAATTTTATTGTGTATATTTAAGGTATGCAACATGATGCTATATGATATGTACAGATAGTAAAAAGTTTCCTATAATGAAGCAAATTAATATATCTATTATCTCCCATAGTTATTCCTTTATTTTTTTGTGGCTAGAGCAAATAATATCTACTCTGAGTCCCATATACAGTACAATTTTATTACCTGTAGTCCTTATGTATATATTAGATTTCCAGATTTGTTCATCTTACATATTTATTATTTATTATTTTGTATCCTCTGATCTATAGTTTCCATTTCTTCCCACCATACCCATCTGGTAATCAGTGTTCTGTTCTGTATCTCTATGTATTAGAATTTTTTTTTTTTTAGATTTCACATTTTAGTGAGAACAAGTTTGATAGAATTCAGCCATAAAGCATCTGATCCTAAGCTTTTCTTTGTTGGAAGCTTTTTGATTACTTCTTCATTATTTTTTTTTTGTTAATATTCTACTCAGGCTTTCTACTTCTTCCTGAGTCAATCTTGATATATTTTTCTGGGAATTTTTCCATTTTCCTAAGTTATCCAATTTGTGGGCATGTAAATATTCACAATGATTCCCTATTGTCCTTTTAAATTTTGATGTGTCTGTTGTAATTTCTTGACTTTTATTTTTTATTTTATTTATTTAAGTCTTCTCTGTTTTTCTTAGACAGTATCTAAGAGTTGGTTGTTTTTGTTTACTTTTTCAAAAAACCTATTCTTAGTTTTATGGATTCTTTTTATGAGTCTTCTTTTCTCTATTTTACTTGTTTCCTTTCTTAGTTTTTACTTTTCTTCCTTCTGCTAATTTTGGGTTTAGTTTGTTTTTCTTACTCTAGTTCCTTGAGATATAATGTTGGACTATTTACTTGAGATCTTTCTTCTTCTTTTTTAAACATAGGTATTTATTGCTGTATGCTATTCTTCCACAATTTTTGCAGCATCCTGTAGGTTTGGGGATGCTGTCTTTTCATCGTTATTTGTCTGAAGATATTTTTAAATTTAATTTTTATTTCTTTTTTGACCTATTAACTGTGCATAAGAATGATGTTTACTTTGCATATAGTCATAAATTTTACAAAATTCCACCTGTTATTTACATCTAGATTCATACCATTGTTGTTTGAAATGATACTAAGTATGATTTCAGTCTTTTTATATATATTAGGATTTGTTTTGTGGCCTACCATATGGTCTATCCTGAAGAATATTCCATGTGTGTTGTAGGAAAATATGTATTCTACTGTTGAATGGAGACTTTTATATTCTTGTTAGACCCATTTGCTCAAAAATGCAATTCAAGTCCAGTATTTTCTTATTAATTTTCTTTCTGGTTGATCTGTCCATTATTGAAAGTGGGGAATTAAAGTCCCTCACAATTATTGTATTGGTATCTATTTCTCCCTTCATGTCCATTAATATTTGCTTTTTGTCTCTAGATCCTCCAGCGCTGTTTGCATATATAGCTTCAATTGTTATATCTTCTTGATGAATTGACCAGTTGGCATTAAATAATGACCTCCTTTGGCTCTTACGAGAGTTTTTGAATTGAAGTCTATCTTATAAGGATTGCTACTTCTGCTTTCCTTTGGTTACCATATGCATGGGATATCTTCTTCCATCCCTTTGCTTTCAGCCTACACGTGTTCTTAAAGCTTAAATGTTTCTCCTGCCAATAGCGTATTGTTGGATCTTGTTTTTAAATTCATTCAGCCATTCTGTTGTTTGATTGGAAATTTAATCTACTTACATTAAAGGTCATTAATGATAGATAAAAATGACAACAATTTGTTATTTGTTTTCTTTTTTTGTTTTCTGTTTTTTTTTTTTTTTTTTTTTTGCAGCTCTTCTATTTCTTTCTTCTCTTGTTGACTACCTTTGTGATTCAACAATTTTCTATAGTGGTAAGTTTGGATTCCTTTCTCTTTGTTGTTTGTAAACCTGTTATATTGTTTTGTTTTGTGGCTATCATGAAACTTACATAAAAATCTTATTATAACCTACCATTTTAAACTTCTATTGCATATGATACTCTAGACTTTTATGTTTCTGATATTAATTTACATATTTTCATATTGTGTATTCTTTAACAACTTATTGTAGCTTTAGTTATTTGTAACATTTTTACTTATTATTATTATTTTTTGGGTACTGAAGATTGAACCCAGGGGTGCTTTACCACTGAGCTACATGTCCAGGCATTGTTACTTTTCATTTTAAGACAGGATTACAAAGTTGCTTTGGCTGGTCTCAAATTTGTGATCCTCCAGCCTCAGCCTCCTGAGTCACTGGGAGTACCGGAATTTGCCACCATGCTCAGTCTAACTGTGTTTACTTTCAACCTTGATTCTTGATATATATATATATAGTAGTGTGTATAAATCTGAAAGGCTCCCTCAACTGAGCTCAGGGACCCTAGGACAGTAAGAGTCTCCACTATCAAAGGCTGTGTTGTGGTAGGGGCTGCGGGGGTCTCCTTGCTCACCTTTTCCCAGTAAGGGGAAGCCCTTCCTGGTTCTGAGCTGATTCTGAGTAGGTGGATGGAGTAGTGGAAGCAAAATGTTCCCTTCTCTTGTCCAAACAGTCATTCTTGGTTTCTGTGTTCTGCAGAATTTCTGCTGTTTCTTTGCTCTTTTTACTTGTTCCCCTTTACCCATTTTGGTCAAAATGTTTATTGGTAATTTTGGAGGTTTTTGTTTGTGTGGAGAAGGGAGGATATGTATATATATAACAACTTATTATATATATCACTTTATATATATATCACTTTATATATATATCACTTTATATATATATCACTTTATATATATATATATATATATATATACATATATATATATATATATATATATATATATATATATATATCTCACTTCCCAGATAATATATATTGCTATCTTTAGCATATCTCTTTCATACTGCTTGTGATAGTATTGAATAAATGTAAAGCACATTGTTAAGTTTATATAATCATTAGTAAGGTTAAAATTGTAATTATCTATTGGTAATTTGTATATCTTCTTGTGAAAATCGCTGACTGACTTGCTGGGTTTTTAGGTGTTTATATAATGAACCCAGCATTATGATAGAATAATTTTTAGGGAAAGAAAGAATTTCGGATTGGAAGGAGATAGGTTTCTTTAACTGTACCTACTTTCCTCATATTTGGGTATTTACATATAGTTTCCTCAAATTTGAATATTGCAATCAGTTTTCACCTTCAGGCTCTTACATACTTAACTGATGAGTCCTGTGGATGTTTTTCTAATGCCTGAGATGGGTCAATAATCACCTCATGAATGAAAGACTGCTCAGGAGTGAGAAGGTCAGGCTGCATCTCCAAAGTTTACATACTATGACAATAGCTAATATTTATTGACTGCTGATGTGCTTATTAATTCTTTACATAGATTTTCTCATTTAAACTTCTCCAAATTCAAAGAGGTAAGTGTATTGTTATCTTCAATTGGTAGATGAGGAACTGAGACACAGAAGCCGTCAGCAAGCCAGGCGGGTGGGGCACACCAGTAATCCTAGCGGCTCCGGAGGCTGAGGCAGGAGAATCATGAGTTCAAAGTCAGCCTCAGCAATGGTGAGGTGCTAAGCAACTCAGGGAGACCCTGTCTCTAAAAAAAGAAAAAAAAATACAAAATAGGGCTGGGGATATGGCTCAGTGGTTGAGGGCCCCTGAGTTCAATCCCTGGTAGCCCACCCCAAAAAAGAAAATAAAGGGGTCAGAAACTTGCACAAGGTTGCAGAGCTAGTGAGCAAAGGAGCCAATATTCAAATCTAGTTCACTCTGCTCTCAACCCTAACCCTTAATTATGTAGTGAGGCAGCAGTATGCTAGACAGATGTGAATGCATGCTGTTTCCTGTGTGGAAGCCCAGCTGGCATTTTGACTTATTATCTTTTTGGTCAGAAGCATCATGATCCATGTAGACGGGCAGAGGATATTCAGAGCATCAACGGGATTGAGGGTGTCAGCTTTTGGAGATGGAACTCTGACTCTGAAGGGATCTGGGATAATGCCATCTGTGGAGGGGAAATGCTCCCCTTGTTTAGGTGTTCTGTTAGGATAATTAATGGTCTCAGTGCTTTAAAGCATTCTTTCTCGTCTTTCAAAGACTCTTGGGACCCTTCCAATCTCAGCAACTGAATCACACGTTTTGGGGTTTAGTGCAGCCAGGTTGGGATAACCTCGTAAAGCATGTTGGAATGAGGGAAAGGATAATTCCTCTGAAGTCAAGTACAAGGACTTCCACAGAAGCAATAGTCTCTTTGATTTTTTTTTTTTTTTCCGTAGCTGGTGAAAGGAATTCTATGTTAGAGTTAAGCATGTGGTGGAACAGCTATTGAAAATGTTAAGCCACAGAAAATAACTTGGGTTAGATATGGAGGGATACTCTGTCTGGCTTCTAAGCTCTTTGTAACAGCTAGTTTATTATTATACTGCATGGGGAGTATCCGTGTTTATGGCGGATCTGAAATATCTTTGTGTGGCAAATGAAGAGCAGCATGTTAAAAAGGAAAAGCAGTGTGAACCATGAATGTAATGAAGAGATTATTCTTGCTTCAAGCAATATATTGAAAGCAGCAAAGAATAAACCTTTCTTTGAAAGTACATTCAGAATCCTTTAAGCATGTTACTTGTGTCTCTTGAATTCTCCTATGGAATTTTCTTTTTCACCATCTAAAATGAATTTAGCTGTGTCTGAGTTCTGAACATGGCATAGATTTACTGCTGGTTTCTTGAGTTGTTTCAGCATCTTAATTGTACCACCATATAAAGGCAGCACTCCATGTTTGATAAGGGACATTCGACTTGTCACTCTCATGAGTCTGGGGAAAACCTAGTTTTCAATGCATACCTTTCATTTAATTTATACTTTCCAAAGTCTATCTATTCTTATAAATATACTGAATACGTCTTTGTCCCTCAAATATTACTGTGCCCACATAACTGTTCTGTGTTCATGATCCTCCATTCCACCCAGAAAGACCCTTAATTCATACTTCTAGAAGCTGTTTAGTTGGATCCTGCTGACGAATCACTTTCATAGCCTCACCCTTTCCCATTTTAGTTTTCCCTTGTCCTGCTCTGTGTTTCTCTGAGTGTAAAACAAGAGACCCAGCTCCACACTGAGACAGATTTCTGGGGAGTTATTTTCGTAAATAGCTTACAGTAATTGAGGGCTGATTATGTTCTACGCATTGGATTAAAACTTTGTATGGATTATCTAGTTTGATCCTTACAATACCCTCATGAAGCTGTTAATGGTAATGTTCATGTTTATAGATGGGAGCATTGAAAGTGAGACAGGGAAAGAGATTTACCCACAGCCACTCATTGGAAGTGTTATTGATGCATACTATGAGCCAGGATCTGAACCCCTGTTCACATCTGAACTCTGAAACCCTGTTCCCTGGAGACGGGGAGCATCCAACAGGGGCTTGTTGCCCCAAGGAAAATAGGTAAGGGAAACCATAGGGATGGTCCTCGGGAGAGGGATAAAGAGGTTTCCTTTGTCCTAGGCCAATATTCTACTCTGCAAAGAAGATTCTGGACAGAGGATGTAGTGATGTAAGCGGACGTTACCACTTCCTTCTCCTGAGAAGTCAGGGGAGAGAGATCGACATTCTCCAAAACTGCAAGTCCAAAACAAGTATTCTGAATTCTATGTTAGAGATATTCTGAGTATCCTATCCTCTTGGTTTAGAGAGTGCCTGACACTAGCAAGTCACTGACCTTTGACTTTTGGAGTACTTTTGTAGTGATTGATTTTGCTTTGGACAAATATCAGGGACATAAAATTATATCCTGGCATTTCTACATTTCAGTAGCCAGAGTGATATTTTTCTTGGTTGTAACTTTTCATGTGGAGAAATGAGGTGAGAAAAATCTCATAATCTTTGAACAGTGGTTCTCTCTCACCATCTGTTAATCTTAGCCCTATTAAGATCATATTATTATTTCCCAGACTCACTGCCTCATGCCAGTGGACTAAACTTCGGTTATTCCAAAGCTGTTTTTTTTCCTTTTCCTTGAAAAAAAAAAAATTAGGTGAAATATTTTAACTTGAGTTAATAAGATATACCTGCTTTCTACTTTTTCCTTTAATAGTTTACACAATTTTCTTCCCCAGGAACTTTCCCCACCATTTTTGCTGTTTTTTGCAATTAACACAAATATAATGAGGCTACTATTTAATCAAAATTAAATTAAAATGATATTCTCTGGACCTCAAAGCAGAGGGTGACAGGGAAAAGTATGTCTAAAAATGTAGATTTTAGAAGCAGGATCCCTGAATTCTATCCCAATGCTAGTGTTGCCTCATCCTGTGCCTTAGTTTCTCAACATGCAAAATAAGACTTTTTTTTTTTAAAGAACCTGTAAGGATAATGTGAAAGCATATTTGAAAGATTTCTAAGCACTTAGCAGGAAAGACTTGTAATCTGCCTCCTATTATCTTGTGTTATAAAAGGGACTAGCATAAGGAATAATTTGGGACCACAGTGCTATAAAAATAATTGCATACACTTATTCAACCTGTTTCTTACTCTTCCTTATACACGCCTATTCTATTAGTGTCTGCCCTTGCTCAGGCTGATAGGGTGGAAACACTCCTAGACTGGTTGGCATGGAAACTAAACCCAGAGCATGCTGGGAGCATGCAGGGTGTCCTTGGACCCAGCTGTGTGGCAGGTGAAGAAATATCACCCCCTCCCTCAGAAAAAAATCATTGCAAAACTAGATTAAATTAAAAGAAATATAACTGAGTTGTAAATATGCTATTATTCTTTCTCTTTAAAAAAAAAGAAAAAAAGAAAAAGCACTACCCTACTTATGGTAAGTGACTTTAAATTAGCCTTTCTTGGCACATCAAAACCTGCCTTAGGAAATTATTCAGCTAAAAACTAACTAGGACCTACACGTATCTATTGAGATAAATGCTTTTAGGGCTGTTTTCTTCTATGCCCAGTCCCCATTCTCTGGAAACTTTCTCTCCCCACAAGGTGGTGAACCTTAGGCAGTCTGTGACCCACCCCAACAGGATTAGGAATGAGCCCCAGATTCAAGATAGACAATAAGATTCTTTCTCCCTGGAATTTGGAATTGGAAATGATGGATTTTATTTAGTCTGGATTATTTGCTTAAATTCTGCTATGCACAGGGAGTGTGCCAGAGATTAGTCTGGTAAGTTTTACTGTTAACTGTGTGTGTGTGTATAAGTTTCTCTCTCCAAGTAATGTGTGAACTTGTTGGTAGCAAGAATTTAGTGTTTTGAAGTCTGAATTCATCTGAACCCACCAGCTTGTTATCTTTGACATTTCAAACAAGATCTGTGAGAGCGATGAACCATCTTGAAGATTGAATCGTTCCTTCTGGGATACTGGTGATTCCAGCTTACACGTTAAAGCTGCAAGAACTGTGAAGAAAGGGAATTTAAGTGAGGGTGGTGTTTAGTGATTATATTAGTCAGGATCCTGGCAGCAAATAGCTGGCACACATTTTGCATAATTTGAGAATTTAATAAAGGGACTATTTAGTAAAAGCCTAGCATAGGGAAACCACAAAGGATAGTGTAATACCCTGTAGCTAGTGGGTTTCTGTTACCACTTCATTGCCTAAATGGGAAAGGGAGGGAGTGATTCTGGGAATCAGAACACGAGAAAGCGACTGCACAGGAAGAGAAAAAGTGCAAGAGCTCTTTGCACCCAGGGCTACCCAAAAGGAGAACAAAGCCACAGGTAGGCAACTGGGATTCTCTATTCAGGACACTAGGCTGACCTCACTCCCCCACATTAATCTTCTTCTGCTTTTCCCCATAGGTTGAGCCAACTGTTAGCCAGAACCTATAGGTGCAATCCATGCAACAGAACCTCCTGCAATAAAGCAGAGTTGAGAAAGGCAGAGGATGGATCAGAAAGAGCAAATAGAAATGTACAGCTTGGGGACCTCCTATATTTGTCAGCTTTTTGTCACTGTGACAAAATACCTAAGAAAAACAAGTTATGGACAGTGTTGTGGTTTGGAGATGAGATGTCCCCCAGAAGTTCATGTGTGAGACAAAGCAAGAATGTTCGGAGGTAAAATGATTAGATTATGAGAGTTGTAACCTAATCAGTGGATTAATTCATGAATATGGATTAATCAGGTAGTAGCTGTAGGCAGTAGGATGGGGCTGGAAGAGGTACACTGGGGTTTATATTTTGTCCCTGGTGAGTGTACCTTTCTCTCTGCTTCCTTGCTGCCTTATCCTATCTGCTTTCCTCCTCCACACCCTTCCACTAAGATGGCTGTTGTGTCTCAGGCCTGGAGCTATGGAGTTGGCTGGCTGTGAACTAAGACTTCTCTGAAAGTCTGAGCCAAATAAAATTTTCCTTTTCTACTATGTTGTTCTTGTCAGGTCTTCTGATCACAGAGACGAAAAAGCTGACTAAAGCAGGAGGAAAGATTTATTTTGGCTTATGGTTTCAATACTTTCAGTCCATGTCAGTGGTTCGGTTGCTTTGGGTCTGGGGTAAGGTAGGATATCATGAGAGAAAGGGATACTGGAACACAGCTTCTCACTTCATGGTCCCCAGGAAGGAGGCAGGGTGGGAGAGACAGACTCAGGTAAATTAAGGACAGGATATATTCTTCCAGGGCACACCCCAGTGACCTACTTCCTCCAACTAAGCCACACCTCCTACACTTTCCATCACTTCCCAATAACACCATCAACTGTGAATTAATGAGTTAATCCACTGATGAGGTTAACACCCTCACAATCCAATTGCATATCCAAAGTCCTACCTCTGAACACTGCTACATTGAGGACAAAGCCTTCCATATCTGAGCCTTTTGGGGACATTCCAGATCCAAATCATTATGCCTCCCTGTCCCATATACTCTGACTCAGGATCTCGTCTCCTTCTACCTAGATATTGGTTGATACGTCTTACCGGATCTGATCATAGGTCTGATCATGTGACTCCCTAGGTGTTTCTATTTCATCTGACACTAATTCTGTGCCATCCCCATTTGTACCTTGAACCCCAGACACACAGATTTTTCTACATGCCTCTTTTTGTTTGTAGGTACTCTATTCTCTGCCTTTTGCAGCCTTTGTCAAACTTCTATTTAGCTTTTGGTAACTAAAATTCACT
Organism: Callospermophilus lateralis; assembly: GCF_048772815.1. NCBI lineage: Eukaryota > Metazoa > Chordata > Mammalia > Rodentia > Sciuridae > Callospermophilus > Callospermophilus lateralis. The sequence goes on along the minus strand of NC_135307.1, from coordinate 71,604,526 downwards.
TTTCTCTGAAGCTTTTGGTCCCCTTTTCATAGCCTAAGGCACTTTCTTAACTTGGCTAACAGTTGGCTCAACCTATGAGGAAAAGCAGAAGAAGATTAATGGGTAGGAGGAGGTGAGGGAGGGAGGTTAGCCTAGTTTCCTGAATAGAGAATCCCAGTTGCCTACCTGTAGCTTTGTCTTCCCTGATCATTCTCCACCTTTTATGTTCACGCTGTTGTAGAGCACGGTTAAGGCTGGTTGATGTCTGTCCCTCCTTCTGTGGGTCTTTGAAGGTTCTTGTGTCTGTTGTACTCACTCCAATTGGTGTCTTTAACACTTAACAGAGTGCCTGGCACAGAGCTGATGCTCAGAAAATGCTTGACAAATGAACAGTTTTCTTGCTTTCAATCATGCCTGTCTTCCATCTGCCTTCTACATTTCCACATGCCCTCCACATTAATCTTTCAAAACACCATCTCATGTGATTCCCCCATTCCTTGACCTCTCCAGTGGTTTTTCCACTGAATGTGGAATGATGTGCAAACTCTTCAACCCTCTACTGAGCCCTTGGCCATGGGGACCCCGACTGTATTTCAATCTCATCTTCTCCCATTCCTCCCTGCCTCCCTTCCTACATTCTCTCACCCTGATTGCAAGTCCTGTGGAACTACTGAGCATCCCTCACAAGCCATACTTTCCCATAATTTGTCACATTTGCATCTGTTCATCCTTCTGCCTGGAATGCCTCCTCCGTTTTCCAACACTCCCTAGTTCTTGCCCCCCCCCCCGCCCCCTTTCCCAGCTCTTCTCTACCTGAGAATGGTGGAAAATTGGCAAAGTCCTATTTTTTAAAAAAGATTTAGTTGACATGGCATTTTTCTCAGTAAAAATTTCCTTGAAATCTCTCCCTTGCAACTCAACAAAGTTAGCTACATTTTTTACCTCTATGAAATTCTCTTCATGCTATGTTGACATGATTTTATTACTTATGTGTTTCTATTGCCTTTTTTTATTTGCAGAATCTAATACAAAGCCTGGCATATACCATATGACTAATAATTGTAACTTGAATGAATATATAGACAAATGAGTAAATTAATCAAACCTTAGTTCTATGACCCTGGACTAAGCAGAGAAAAACCAATCCCTTTCCTTTCTGGTTATTTCTACACAGTATGTGAGTCCCTTTTGACTGGAGACACAGGTAGATCACACCATGTGGAAGACGGTCAATGAAAGTAGAAAAGAGTCTTTGAGACTTTGGTCAGTTTTCTTTCAGGAAATGAGAGTGTCCTTCTTTATTCCTTTCTCCTTCCTTCAGGCCCTACTGTGGCTCTGTAGGCGCCAGCTGAGCCATCCTGGATCATGAGTTGGAAGTCACATTTCTGAGAGTGGTGGAGGGACAAGTTAGACCTGCATCTCTGATGTTAGCGGAGCTGCCAAATCAACCCTGCATGACTTCTGCAGTCTTTCCAATGAGACAGAAAGAAAATAAATGTTATGTTGTTTAAGCCATTGTTACTTTGAGATTTCTCATTTTCAACCAAATCCAATCCTAATTAATAAATCTACTTAATCATTTATACTGACTGAATCAAAGTCTAATATGAAAAAATAAGCAAATCATGTCACATTTTACTTACTATTCCTGCTTCTGTTTTCTGATGTTTAAAACCAGCTTTCTGATAGAATTACTAAAGAGCTTAAATATAGAGAAGCGAAGGACACTGGTCTTTCTTTGTTAACAGACCTGTAACATGCAGTTTCAGAATTCCATCTTACTATGACAGCTGACTTTCAGTTGACAGTGTCTATACCTCACCATTACAGAAGTACTCAAAAGAGGTAAGCCTGTGCTGCTGCCTGAGTGTTTCATTTTGCTCCCAATGGAGTAGCTTGCCTTCATTACTAGGAGGACCAATTTACATTGGCCTGTTTATCTCAGACTTATTTACCCCTGCTTTACATTCATGCCCACAGAGCCCTATCTGGAACCTCTTAATCTGGCTCCTCCAACATGTACATTAAATGCATTGTAGCTTCTTGTTCTTGTCCTTCAGTATTATCTTATTTTACTTATTTACTCATTTATTAGTTTGTTTGTTTGGGTTCCCATTTCAGAAAGCAGAAGATGGGCAGCTGTTCAGGAAAGGAGAATCATTATCCACTCCAACCAACAGAGTTCCGTTTTCTCTGTGAATTGGGATTTTTGTATTAGAAAAGCTAAAGAGATTTTTTGATTAGATGGATTTTTCTGGGAGTTTTCCATGAGGAATCAGCAGCCCGTGGTTATATTCCACCTATTAAAAGATGGAGTTGTAAAACTGATGTGTATGTAATCTCTTTTCAGGTTTCCACGGCAACAGTGGCAGCAATTCAGTGAGTAGCTTTTCCATTCTTCCTTCAAGACTTTCAGGCTGTAATATTGTTTAAAAAAAAATCTCTTCTCTTCCTTTAAAAAAATAATGTATGCATTCCCAGGATGAGAGTCCAATAAGTAAATGGTTTTGCTACTAACAATGGTGTGATTTTGGAAAGTCAATTATCCTCTGTAAGCCCCAATTTCCTCATCTACAAAATATAAACAAAAAAGGCATCTACACAAAGAATTGTGGGAGAGGTACATGAATTGTTTGGCACAATCTATAGCTTACAGTAGCAATTAGTAATTATCTTGAATGAAAATTTAGCCAATTGGGATGCCGTGTGAGATTGCAAGCCTTCAATGTGAACATAACAGATAAAGTCCTTTTAGCATCTGTAGAATCCCTGACCAGTGGCAGGATGGGGGAGAGGGGAACAGAGAGTTATAGTTTAAAGGGTATAGTTTCAGTTGTGGAAGGTAAAAAGAATTATGCAGATGGATGGTGCTCATAGTTGTGCAACATTATGGCTGTGTTTAATACCATGGAATTGAACATTTAAAAATAGTTAAGATGGTAATTTTCATGTTATGTGTATTTTACCACAAAGTAGAAAATATTATTTAATATTGTATTGTATCTGATGTTGGCAGTTTGTGTTCTCTCTCTCTCTCTCCCTCTCTCTTCCTTTCTGTTTTTGTCTTTATATTTAGAGTGAATCATTTGTTAATAGCATGTCTGTGTTTCTTTTCTTTATCCAGCAAGAAAAGCTCTCTTTAATTAGCATGTTTAAAATATCTAATATAAACATTCTTTTGATTAGGTTCAAGTCTATTTGGTTTTGTTCATTCTGACTACTCTTTTTTATTCCTTATTTCCTGTTCTCCACCCCTTTTATTTTGGGCTCAGTAGGTCTCCTGGGAAGGTGGTGGGGTAGGAAGCACCAGGAATCTATCTCTTCAACCTAGACAAAAATTGCACGGGTAGCATCTGCCTGATGTAACTGCTTTGGAACTCTGGGTCCTACTGAACTCTTGCAAATTCCAGGGGAAGGTTTAGACAGTAAATTGACACCACCCATCTTTCTGCCCATCCCCTGTGCTGGCTGCCATGCATTGCTCCTGAAGCAGCTTGCACGTCACTCGCTGGAGACAGGGTGAACAAATAGGACTCTGCCCTCAAAATATCAGGGGCCCATGTTCTGATCACCGATTATTAGTTCTGAGGTGAGCATCAGGAACACTGATGCTGAACCTTCTACACTTTTGAAAGCCTTGCCCCCGCTGGTTGAAGGGATTTCCAAATTTAAAGGGCCAGTGAGATTTTGCTATTCCCCCTTCTGGGAGCCAGATCTTAAAGACTAAGATACATTCAAAACCGACCACAGTTAGAAGGCTCTTCTGCATATTCATGGAAAGGCACAGGTTCAGAAAAAAATCTGAGAAAGCCTTAAGTTTACACATTTGGATGATCTTTGGCACAAGATAACCTACCACAACCAAGAAAACAAAAACAATAATATAAAACAACAGACTCTGGAGAAGAGGGAGAATCTGATCTCCAGAGTGACCACATTATTTAAATATTTAGTTTTCAACAACAACAACAATAAAAAAAAATCATAATCACAAAGCATATAAAAAATTAGGAAAATATGGCCCATTCAAGGGAAAAATATAAACAGAAACTGTCCATGCAAAAGGCCTGAGGGCAAATCTACAAGATGAAAACTGAAAAATCATTGTTTTAAAGATGCTCAAAGAACAAAGGGAAGATATGGAAAAAGTCAAGGGAAAAAAGGTGAACAAAATGAAATTATCAATAGAGATGGAGCTGAAAAAGAGGTACCATGTTGTATGTTTCTGAAGTCACGCTGTGATTTATCTAATTAGAGATAAATTCAAATTACAGCATTATAACTTTAGGATGCTCAATACATTCCCCATGGTAACCACAAAAAAAAAAAAAACAGCTATAGAATATACAGAAAAGGAAATGAGAAAGGATTTAAATATTTCACTACCAAAACCAACTAAACACAAAAGACCATAATGCAGGAAATGAGGAACAATAAAGCTACAAGGCATATACCAAACAAATAGCAAAACAACAGCAGTCAGTCCATTCTTATGACCAATTATCTTAAATACAAATAAATTTTCCCGTCTAGAGATTTGAAAAATGCATAAAAGCATGATTAAATCAAGTGCTGTTTATAAAAGATTCATTTTAGATATGCATACAACAGAATATTATTCTGCCTTAAAAAAGGAAAGAAATTCCTACATACGCCACCTCATTGATAAACCTTGAGGATATTATGCTATGTGAAATAAGCCAGTTACAAAAAAGGCAAACACGTTATGATTCCATCTATATGAAGTACTAAGGTCATTCATGCAGTCATCATCCCATGAGGACACAGAATATGTCTATCAGCCCAAGTGTTTTCTCTTACCTCTTAGCAGCAAATCTCCTGTCATCCCTAGCTCTTGTACCTATTGGCCTGTTTCTGTCACTGTAGTTTTTTACCTTCTAAAAATAAATATAAGTGGAATTAAGCAGAAAAGAGTCTTTTATGTTTGGGTCTTTTCATTTAGTATTTGCCTTTGTGTGTGTTAGTAGTTTCATTTTATTGCTGAGTGACATATAGGTATATGTGTGTGAAACACAGCAAAATACATGGGACTGAATGTAGCACAATTTATCCATTCACTGGAGATGGATATTTGGTTTCTAGTTTGGGGCTATTAGGAATAAAGCTATTATAAATAATCATGTACAAGTCCCTATGTGGATATGTTTTAATTTTCCTTGGGTAAATACCTAGGAGTGGGAATGCTAGACTTTATGGTAAGTTTATTTAAATTTTATAAGAAACTGCTAATTATTTTCCAAAAGTACTGAACTTTTGCATTCCCAAAGTTTTAGTTGCTTCACATTCTTGCCCAAATTTGGTATGCCAGTCTTCTTATATTTTTGTCTCCATTGTTGACTTTATTTCTTGCATAGCTTTTAGCTTTTAAGTAATTTTTTAGTGTTTAAAATATGGGTCATTGAGGGTCTGGGGTTGTAGCTCAGTGGTAGAGTGTTCATCTCACACGTGTGAGAATCCACGTTCAATCCTCAGCACCACATAAAAATAAATAAGTGAAATAAAGGTATTATAAAATATAATAATAATAAAATAAAATATGGGTCATTGACTTATCACTATATACCTTTAAATGACATTATACAACTTCGCATGCAGTCCAAACATTTTAGAATACAATGCTTTCTTTATCCTGCTCATCCTTGGTCATGCATTTTACTTCTGTTCAAAATTTCACAATACATTGCTATGTTAAAAATCTATAATACATTGTTATTATTTTATCATAATTGATAAAATTGCTTTAACGAGGTAAAAAATGAGAAAAAGCCTCTTGAATTTGCTCACCCACATATTTTATCAATTACCATGGTCTTTACTTGTCCACATTGATTCAAATTTCCCTCTCATATAATCCTTCTCTCTGAAGAATTTTTTCTAATATCTTACAGCACAGTGTTGTTGGTGAAGATAATTCTCCCAGTTTTTGTTGGTCTGAAAATTCCTAATTTCTCTTCTCATTTTGGAGTTGAGTTTGCTGAGTGTTATCTATTTTGGCGTCTCTCTTCCTCTCCCGTCTCCCTATTGTCCTGTGGCTGGCAGCGTTTCTGAAAAGACATCTGTTCTCATTCTTACCTAGGTAGTTACTCTGAATATAACCCTTTGTTTCTGAGTTCTTTAAAATTTTTATTTTTATAACTGACTTTCAGCAGTTTGAGTAGGATGTGCCTTGGCATAGTATCCTTTGTGTTTATTCTGTTTGGTTTCTGTTGGTCCTTCTCAGGGTTATGGGGTTATAATTCTCATCAGATATACATTGTTTCCTCATTTCTTCAAACATTTTTCTCTTCTTACCTCACCTCTCCTTCTGAGACTACATTTATAAGTAGTTAGACCTCTGAATATTGGTAATATTAATGGTAACAGGTCACCAAGGTTCTATTTTTTTTTCAGTCATTTTTACTCTCTGTGCTTCATTTTTGTTACATTCTCTCTCTCTCTCTCTCTCTCTCTCTCTCTCTCTCTGTGTGTGTGTGTGTGTGTGAGAGAGAGAGAGAGAGAGAGAGAGAGAGAGAGAGAGAGAGAGAGAGAAGTGCTAGGTATTGAATTTACAGCCTCATACATACTAGACTAGTGCCTTACCATGAAACTACACCCCAACCCTCTTCTGCAATATTTAAACTGCTATTCATCCCCTCTTGTTTTACTCCATCTTTTGTAATATGTAGAACACATTTAAAATAAGTGTTTGAACATCCTCGCTTATAATTTCATCATTATCTCTGGGATGGATTTTATTGACTGATTTTTCTTTTGATCATGCATGATATTTTCCAACTTGATTGGGTGCCTGATAATTTTAGATTGGATGTTACAAGTTGGGAGTTTTGGGGTTTGGGTTGCTGGATTTTGTTACTTTTATTTCAGTAGTGTTGGAGTTTTTGAAACTTTTAGAACAGGTTCAGTTCAATTTATTCGATAGCCGCCTTAGCCTTACTGTAAAGGCTTCTGACGTTTCTATAGGATGTCCAGAGGTTGGGAGGTCTTTCCACTCTGGTTAGTGAAACATTACCTATTTCCAGCTTGTGAGAGCTATGGAAATTATTCTGCCTACTTCCACATAGTGATTCTTTTCTTAAACTGAGTAGTTTCTCTCATAGAATAAGTCTATCAGTACTCATTGAAAGTCTCAAGTGGATCCTTCTGGAATTTTATGGAATTTTTTTCTCTGTGTACATCATTCTTTCTCCATATTCTAACCTACCAATTCTAGACATTGTGGTCTTCTGAAATTCCAATTTTTGCCTCCTCAATTGGGAGAGATTATTGGGCTCTATATGACTTCTCCCTCCCTGCACTGAATCCTAGAATTTTCTTCCAGGTCATAAGCAAATTCAATTGTAAGCTTCACACTGGTTTGTCTTTTTCTTAGAAATCACAATTCTGCTTTACCTGTTGTCCAATATCTGAAAGGTATCATCAAATATATTTTCTGTTTTCTGGTAGTTCTTGGTATCAAGGTAAATCTGGTCCCTATTATTTCCTCATAGCTGGAGAGTGAATGTCATTGTTAATTTTCTACTTTTTTAAAACTTTGAGCCATTCTATTGGGTATGACGCAGAGTTTCATTGTGATTTTAATTTTATTTTTTGATGATAAATAATGTTGAATCTCTTTTCCTATACTTGTTTTCATTCTCATATCTTCTTTGTTGAAGTGCATATTCAAATATTTCCTCCATTTTTTAAATTCTCAGCAAATAAGATTTCTGTATGTATTTTCACCAGAAGGCCTTAATCAGATATATATTTTGCAAATATTTTTCCCATAGTCTTTGGTGTGACTTTTTACCTTGTTATCAGGGTTTTAAGGAGACAGATATTTAAAATTTGATAACATTAATATATCAATTTTCCATTTTATAATTCATGCTTTTTTGTATCCTAAGAATATTTTTTGCCTAAATCAAGATAAAAAATCTCTGTTTTGTATTCCTCTAGGCATTTTATAAATTAACTCTTACATTTATAACTATAATCTATTTCAAATTAATTAATGTATATCATGTGAGATAAACATCAAAGTTTATTTCTCCCATATGGATACCAATTGTGCCAATAAAAGACTATTTTTACTGTATTGAATTATTTTAGAAAATTATCCAAGTTAAACATTTCATTTTCCTTTCCATCTCCCATGTCTGCCTCCTTTCCTCCTTACCACATATTTCTCTCCATCCATCATTCAACTATCCACCCATCTGTCCATGCATCTATCTACAACTTACCCATTCATCCACCCACCTACCTCTCCATTTCTTGGTCCAGAAAAAAAACTTAAGTCTTCATATCACAATCTTCCACTTTCAGAGGCTGAAAATCTGCCCCTAATCCTATTATATTCCCATAACTAGTACAGGGAATCTAACACATAATTTTTATCATGTATTTTTAAAAGAAATTCAGAGAATTTTACCAGTGTGATTGTTTACGCCCCAAACCAATATTTTCTTCAAGAAAAAAATTTTAAAAACTTTTTATAAATTTAAAATATTGGACTGTGGCTTAAAAGGCAAATAAGATTGGGGTTGTGGCTCAGTGGTAGAACGTTTGCCTAGCATGTGTGAGGCACTGGGTTCCATCTTCAGCGCCACATAAAAAAATAAACGAATAAAATAAAATTTTTTAAAAGGCAAACAGACAGAAATATAGACTATTTTTTTATTCAGTGCAAAATAATGCCAGTTGGATTTAGAGTTCTGAAGTGATCTGAGGTTGGATGCGGTGACACTCGCCTGTAATCCCAGTGGTTTGGGAGGCTGAGGCACGAGGATTGCAAGTTCAAAGCCAGCTTCAGCAAAAGTAAGGCACTAAGAAACTCAGTGAGACCCTCTCTCTGATAAAATACAAAATAGGGCTGGGGATGTGGCTCAGTGGTAAGTGTCCCTGAATTAAATCCTCCCTAACCTCCCCCCTCAAAAACCAAACAAACAAATAAACAAAAACTTGAAGTGATCTGGGGTGGAAAAGTACATATGAAACCCATATTGTTTAAGACTTACCTTTTGAAAAAGGATTCCTTCTGAAACAGTTTCAGAAATTGCTGTGAAAATCCTTTTGACAATTTAAGAATCATTATTTGAGCAAAAAAAAAATATTATATTTCACTAGCATTCAGTTTTCTCTGGTGTTTCACTGCCCTTAATTACATTATTAAACAGCATCAACTTCAAATATCACAAGAGGGAAGAGGAAAGAAACCATCTGGAATTTGTTTCTGTTGGAAACAAGATTGCTAATTGTACTTGGTGGTATTCTTGAAAACTCCTATTTCTCTTTGAAAGGTTTTCTGTTTATAGGACAATCAGAATATTAGAACATTGTGTCTAGCCTTTTATTTGAAGAGGGGTTTGTAGTTTGAAAAAACACTTTCATGCCCATTATCTTATTTGTTTTTCATCATATTCACCCATTCATTAAACAAATATTTATTGAGGGTTTAACTCTAGGAGGCACTGAAAACACAATATTGAAACCAATGATTTTAAAATGTCTCCATTTGGTTCTAGAGCTGAATTTATTATCTCCAGCTTGTTTATCTTCCCCAGACATCTGAGAGAGTGTATCTAACACTTCTACTTGGATTTCTGTATGTTTCTCAAAATTAATTGATACATCTAAAACCAAATTTTTATCTCTGCTTATATCCTTCTCCTTCTTCCATCTCTTTCTACTTGTTCAGGCTAAAACCTGGGTCACATCGTGAATTCCTTTCCTCTCCCACTGCAACCTGCATCCAAGCTGTGTCAGGCTAACCTGGGTCCTCCACCTTCAGAACACATCTGGAGTCAAATCTCTTCCCGCTGCCATGGCTGCCACCCTACTTAAAACACCTTCATTCTTATTTGCATTACTGTTCTGATCTCCACAGGTCACACTGTTTCCAGTAAGGCCCTTCTTCACTCTCTTGTCCACCCAGCAGCCGCAGGGGCCTCAAACAGAAGTCACCCTTCCCCCTCAACCAGCCTGTCTTCTCTTCTGTCTCAGAGTCAAATCAGACAGGAAAGTATTTAGTGAGTCCTGCATGGCATTCTGCCTCTCTTCATCTCTCCCATGGTGCACCTTCCTTGCTCTGCTCTTGCCACACTACCCTGGGGAGGACTAAGCCTGGCCTTGGCTCCTTGTGCTCCCACTTTCTGGAATACATTAGCTCCAGCTATGTACAGGTCTAGCTCCTTTCTTCCCTTACATCTCTGTTAAAATGTTACCCGCTCAGAGGCCCTCCTTGGCCACCCTGTATACATGTCACCCCCCAGTGATCCATTTTACTTCCTTACCTGCTTTATTTTTCTTCAAAATACCTATTACCACTGGACATGTTATAAAATGATTATTTGTTTAAGGACTAACTTCCCTATTTAAAAACAGAGATTTTGTCTTCTTATTTTTATTTAGTGATACAACTCCAATGTACAGAACATATTCTGGTACCTAGAAGCCACTAAATAATATTTGTTGTACGAACTCACAAAGAAATAAAAGGTCCTTACCTCCATAATTCTTGTACTGTAATTGGGAGATTTAGGCAGCCAACAAAAAAGCAGAGCTTGGAAAAGGAGTTAGAACTCAGAGTTGTGACGGAGTGGCGAGGTGGTTTATGGGAGACTCTTTAGATAGGGTACCTCTCAGAAGAGGTGGCATTTAAAGTAGGACCTAAATAACAGAAAGAAATTAGTCTTGCAGAAGAATCAGTATTATTTTCTCACCCATTTAATGGATCTAAACACTAAGGCTAAAAGAAATCATCTGTCTTTTTGCATCTTTTAAATTGTAGAAGTGAATTTACATCCCAAACTCTGACCACTAGTGGTTCTTCCTGTTAAACTTCAAAGCCTTTCACAACACTTTTTATAAGTGCTGACTAAAATGCAACACAAAAACATAAGCAAAATGAACAAACAAACAAACAAACACCCAATCCAGCCTATGTCTCTGCTAACTTAAAGCAAGATTCACCACCCAGTCTAGGCTGGTTGGCTGCTGGCCACATGGAGACAGTTGGAAAATATATTTAGTTTTTCCTGTTCCATTTTATATCCAACCTTTGTATTTGAGTCTAGGGAGCACTGAGCTAGGGGAAAAAAGAAAGTCCACGATTGTTCTCACTCAGACAGCCACTTCTTAAAAGTCATTTCTCTTAATTCTGCAAAATAGTCCCAGAGGAGTGATCTCGTTCGTTCAGTTGCACAGTGCTGAGCTTGTCCTGGAGTTTCTGGGATGCTGCTCCGGAATTTCTCTTTTACATGGTCAAGCCATGCTGGTGGTTTTCAAGTCCTCAGAGTTCTCCTGGGCTTTTTTTTTTTTTTTTTTTTTTTTTGCAAACACAGAGAGCAATGCAACACTGAATCCTCCCTAGTTTTATTCTAGCTTCCTGCAACTAAGGATACTGAGACACTTGAGGCTGTCCTCTCCTTTGCCTTGTAAATAGCCAGTGAGCCTTGGGAGAGCATGATTGATAACATCCTTGGGGAAACAAAAAAAGAAAGAAAGAAAGAAAGAAAGCCCTAGTGAGAAGATGACCCATTCTGATAGTGGCTTGAGGCCTAGTTTGGAATATACCCAATGTCACAAAACTTTGAAAAGCAGAAGCAAAAATTCAAATATTTGTTCATCCTGGTATTTAGTGAATTACTCACTAAATACTTTCCTGAGTGAGATCTGAGTATCTCATATTTTCTTTTTCTTTTTTTGTATGCATGTATTAACCTAGGGCCTCATACATGCATACAAGTTGGCAAGTGCTCTACCAGTACTGAGACACACTACCCCTCTCTTTTACATTGAGACAGTGTTTTGCTAAATTGATCCTCCTGCCTCAGTCTCTCCAGTAACTGAGATTAAGGAATGTACCACACACTTGGTTTCTAGTTTTTATTTTTATATACATGACTTAATTTATTTCTAGGTCCACTTCCAAAAATGCAATGTGGAAGGGAGCTCTTTCTCTGTAGATAAGTAGTTGGAATGTATTAGGAGTACTGGCTTGCTTGATTGTGGAAGCTGAGAAGTCCTACTACAGGCTATTGTGAGTCAGAGAACCAGAGAGGCCTCTAGGGTTGTCACTCTAATTCTGAAGGCCCAAGAGCCCAGGAAGCCAGCAGCTGGAATGAGTTCAGAGTCCAAAAGCCAGAGAATCTGGAGTTCTGACATCCAAGAGCAGGAGGGTAAACAGCCTTATTAAGACTAATTTAAGGTTGTGGCTCAGTGGTAGAGCGCTTGCCTAGCACTTGCAAGGCCTTGGGTTTGATCCTCAGCACCACATAAAAGTAAATAAATAAAACAAAGGTATTGTGTCCCTGTAAAACCAAAAAAAAAAAAAAAGACTAATTTAAGGTATTATCAAAGAAGAAAAGAGATTAGTAAGGTCTCTACCTGTGAGGAAGAGAGGGATATGCTAGAGTCAGAGGACCAGAAAATGGTTAACTAGAAGGTCCTGCTGAGAATGTTCCAAGATACAAAAGAAAAAAGGGGAGTATTAGCTAGTCAGTCAAATCTAGAACCTCTGAAAAGCAGATTAGAGGGGGCTGAGTTCCTATAGATCCAGAGTGTGTGTGTGTGTGTGTGTGTGTGTGTGTGTGTGTGTGTGAGGGGCATCATATCACACCCCAGCATAGTGTAGTCACATGAATTGGCTTTGCTAATGGGCATGGGGGTGGGGCTGCAGGTGGGCCTTTTGGAAATAATAGCACGATGTATGCTTGATGAAAATAATTTAGTGAAAGCACATGATTGCTACATGCAATTAGAAGTTGGAATAAAACATGATTGCTGTTTTCATGTTTGCATATGTAGGATTATATTATAATTAAATGGAATAGTAACAAGAGGTGTGTGTAAATTATATTTCTGGCTTGTGTGAAATATAGAAACCAGTGGAGGTGGGCCTGGGGCAATGGAAAACTGTCTGTCTGGGGGGTCTGTTTATGCCAGGAGATCCTGGCACCTTGCTCAGAAGCTGAAACTGTTGGGTACTTGGCTGTTCAGGTGAAAAAAAAACCACCGAGATCTTAGCTTTGAATTGTCAAAAGACTAAACTTTTACAGTTTAGTGAGCGACGCAGGCTTCTGTAACCAGCTTGAGATTATCTTGTCAATGCCTTGCTGAAAGCAGTTTTCCCAGGGAGGGCTCTGTTCTTATTGGCATATAGATTTGATCAAGGCAACTCTGTTCACCCACATCTCTACCAGCTCATGACATTTTGACATTGATCTTTTTTTTTTTTTTCTTCTTTTTTCCTGGCTGTCTTTATTTTGCTTGAAGCCATGGAATAATTGGTTGACTGTTCCTCATTAAATGTTAACTATTGATTATAAGCCTAAGCACCTTGGACCTTAGAGTGTGAGAATGAGAGTCTAACATCCACAATGGATAGATTAGGGTTAATATTTGTTACATAATGATATTGTTAAACTTATAGATGGGACCAAGAAGAAAGAAACTGGTTTGGGGAACAGATCTATTGAATTTGAAGTACCCGTGGAATACCCAAATTACAGTGTCCGTGGGAGTAGTGGTTATGTATGTATCTAGAGCTCAGGAAATACAGATTGAACAGGTTGGGGATAGAGATTTAGGAGTCATCAGTATGTACAGGTGATGAATCCAAGCCATACAAGTGTATGAAATAACCTGGGATGATGCAGAGAATGAGAAACTAGTCAAGAGTAAATCAATGGAGAACATAAATGTTAAAGGTGAATGGAGACAGAGGATCTCAGAAACAGGAGGTATTATGGACTGAACATTTGTGTTCCCTCAAAATTCACATGTTGAAATCTAACCCATCATGATGACATTTGGAGGTGGGGTCTTAGGAGGTAACCAGGTCCTGAGGGTAGACACCTCATGAAAGGGGTTTGTGCCCTTATGAGAAGAGATCAGAGAGCTCCCTCACTCTCTTTCCACTATGTGAGAAGACGATGAGAAGTTTACAGCTTGCAACCCAGAAGAGGGCTCTGCTCAGAACCAGTTCTGCTGGCACCTGGATCTCTGACTTCCAGCCTCCTGAAGTATGAAAAATAAGATTCCATTGTACATAGGTCATCCAGAATGTGGTCCTTAGCCAGACTAAGAAGGAAAAGAAGAAACCAGAGATATAGGAAAAGCCAGAGGAACTGTATCAGGAAAGCTATGACAGAAAGAGAGTGACAATGTGAACGTTATCAAGAAGTCCAACGCCATAAGATGGAAAGGACTGCAGTTCAAATGGATGGACTTTCAAGATGATGGTTGGATAAAAGAGCCAGATCCCATAGGTGTATGTCTCATCTTTTAAAATGACTCTAATGAAGTTAGGGCCAGTCTGTGTTTTGACCTTTCCCCTGGTATCTCTTGTCTGTCTATTTTCTAGCTCCTGATTTTTGACTGGCTGATTATAACTCCTGCTGTTTTTCTATTTGAACCCCTGGACATGGATCTTAGCATCCCCGAGTGGGGTGGGTACCAGTCACATCCCTTCTAAGTTGTTCAGTAAGAACTTCTTTGGACTATTCTGTTTTCAACTTCCTTGGACAGGGGAGAAAACGAGACCATTGACTACTAGGTGGTTGGACAACATATTTAGCAGGGTTAGAGGAGCCAGTCAGGACTGATGAATGGTGTGGCAAAAGCAGGCATCCAGCAGGGTGCATTATCAGGGCCCTTGTGCCCTAAAAGGCAAAGGAAAAAAAAGGGCCTAACACGCTGCTGCTGGGCAATGCTGGCCTGGTTAAGGAGGCACCCGGTCTCCTTGTCCTTCTGCTAAGGTGAGTTTGGAATGGAAGAGCAAGTTGCAAGGAGCAGACTCAAACCCGGCAGGTGGAATATGGCTATGGAATGAGGTAAGAATTTCCTCAGAATTTGTACATCTGCCCCAACGTTGCTCCCCACTCTAGGAGTCTCTGTTGTCAGAAGGATGTTGTTCCAGGGTCCCACTTATTACTCTGGATGCCTTCAGGATGCTTCATCCCCTTCAAGGATTCCCTTCATCCCATTCTATATTAATTGTATTAATTGTCATTGCTGCACAACAATTAACACAAATACAGTGGTTTAAAAACTAGATCTAATATTATCTCATAGTTCTGAAGACCAAAAGTCATTGTGGGGCTACCTGGGTATTCTGCTCAGGCTAAAATAGAGACTTGAACTCTGCTGAGTTCTTAGCTGGAGGCTCTGTGGGAAGAGTCTGCTCCTAAGCTCATTCAAGTGCTTGGCAGAACCAGTTCATCATTGGCTCTCAACTGAGGGCCACTCTCATATTCTAGAGGCTACTCACATTCCTTATGATGTGCCGCAGTCTGGCTGGGCACAATAACCGGGAGGTGACAAGCGACTTGAAGGTTGAAGCGGGAACTGATTTATTGTGGGGAAACAGCGGGAACTGAGCAGGAACTCAAGGTAGTGGGCACCCAAGATAGCAGGAGCCGCCTTATTGAAAAAAAGCAGAGGTATATATACCTAACTGATTACACACAGCTTGACTCAATTAGCATCATCCAGTTAAGGCAATCATCCAATAAGGAATCTCCATCAACTTAATGGCTCGGTGGCATTGCTTCAAAAACCACTCCTCTTAGCAAACTGCCAGGCACCATCTTGACTTGATTTGTGGTCCCCAACAATGATGTAGCTCCTCTAGCTCCAAAACAGCAATGAAAGGTAAAGTCATTTTTATGCTTAGGATCTCTCAGACTTCCTCTTCTACTGCCAGCCAGAGAAAACTCCCTACTCTTAAAGAGATCAAATTATTTAGATTGGCTCACCCAGGTCATTTCTCTATTTTATTTATTTTTTATTTGGTACCACTGGGGATTGAACCCAGAGGTGCTTAACCACTGAGCAACATCCACAGCCCTTTTTTTTTAGATATACATTTTAGTTAGAGACAGGTTCTTCCTGAGTTGCTTAGGGCCTCGCTAATTTGCTGAGGCTGGCTTTGAACTCTCAATCCTCCTGCCTCAGCCTTCTGAGTTACTGGGATTGCAGACATGTGCCACCATGCCCTGCTCATTTCTATATTTTAAGTTAAAATGATTAGATCTTTTATACCTGCAATATCTTATTTGTCATGTGCAATAAAAGCTGAATATTTATGTCTCCTGGCCCCAAATTCATATGGTGAAATTCTAACCTTCAGTGTGATTATATCTGGAGGTGGGATCTAACAGAGGCAATTAGGTCACAACGACAGAGACCTCATAAATGGAATTAGTGCCCTTATAAAAAAGTCCTTGCCTATGATCCCAGATGCTTGGGAGGCTGATGAAGGAGGATCACAATTTCACCAGCCTCAGCAACTTACAGAGACCCTGTCTCATAATAAAAAATAAAAAGGGCTGGGATGTAGCTCAGTGGTTAAATGTCTCCAGGTTCAATTCCTGGTACCATAAAAAAAGGAAAAAAAGAAAAGGTGGGGAGGGAACTTTGGGAACTTTCCTTGCTCACTCTGCCTTGTGAGGATAGTAAGAAGACAGTTGATAATGAACCAGGATGTGGACCCTCGCCAGGCACTGAATCTTTTGGTGCCTTCATTTTGGACTTTAACTTTCCAAAGTAGTGAGAAGAACTTTCTGTCATTTATAAGCCACCCAATGGACCAAGAAACCATGTGATGTGACAAAATCCTAGAAGTGACAGAAGTGATAGCTCAGCATATCCACAGGGAGAGAACTGCAAAGGTGAGGGACTTTGAAGTTCTTGGAAATCTGCTGCTCAACTTTGGCAGCCCTCATTTTTTTTTTTTTTTAAAGCTGTCTGTAGCACTGTCTTTTTTTTTTTTTAAAGATTAGATCTGCTCTTTTGGACACAAAGTCACACAGTGAATAAATTGGGTGATAATTGATTTCCTTTTTTAAGAATGGATTTGGATAGGATAAAGGCATGAGAGTGTTTTGCTTCCATGACCCACAAACAAGATCTGAAAGTCATTTCAGCATGGTGGCTTTCTTATTTCACATTTGATTATACTACTGCTAAGAGAAGGGTTTTTTTTATGGAAACCAGTGTGTTGGGGGGAAAATTAAAATAAAACAAAACAAAACATATTTGAATGGAGGCATAAGTATGTGAAGCCCCAAATTCCCTTCCTCAGTTTTAGATAAACTGTTCTCCTGGGCCCAACACTTATTCACTAGCAATGGAATTTGTGTCTTAATTTTCCCTCCCCTCCCACCTGCAAGTGACACTGGGCCAGAGGGGGAAAATTCCTGTCTAGCTCAGCAATTCTACAGAGGAGCAAAGCCTCCTGGGCACTATTTGGAGAGAGATTGAAAGGCAAGCTTTTGCATTTCTGTGGGGTTTGGACAGGCCATGCATCTACCGCAGGTGGGTGGTCTACATGATCTGCAGACAGTTTAACTCCTCAGGGTTTGGGGTCCTGGGATATGCCTAATATTTCAAAAGCAACTCAATTCTGGATAGTTTTCTGGAGGCAAAACCTCAGAGACAAAACTGATCTCACGAAAATAAGGAGAGGCAGCTGAAGTTGAGATCCCAGAGGGAGCTGTTTTTCCTCGAACTTCCTTTATTTGACTTTCTTTGGCCAAAAAGTAAGATAAATAACTAAATAACAAAGCCTGTGTGAGAAATCATCGTCCTAAGTTTCTCCCTTTGCTCGCTGCTCCCCAGCTTTGTCCAATAGTGAGAGGGAGGATTGGCAGCCAGGGAGGAAGAAGGAAAGTCTCTGCGGACTAACCCTTTAGATTAATGTCATCATAGAAAACAACACTGGACCTAAGGCTCAGTGTCAAATTCTATAATAAGAGGGGAGAGACAGGACATATTTATCCACCATGAGAACCATTTCAAAGAGTATTCTATCCCTTGTATTGCGGTAGAATTTTTTTTTTTTTAATTTGTAAGGTTAGGATTTGTAAGACAGGCATTATATAGATGATAGGAAGAAATAATGGCCTGATTAAGAAGATGAATTCTTCTTGGGATACTAGCTTGGGATACTCAAAATATTTTGTGTGTTTATATTCATCTTATAGATTTTTTCATGTGTCTGAGCAAGATTCCCTTTCAACCATCATGCATCTTAAATAAACTGTCATTTTCTATTTTTCAAGTTACTTTGACCAAATCTTTGAAAAAAATTAATTATCTTAAATATTTAATAAAACTAAATTCTGCCTTTTGCTATATTGCTTTCCTTTCCTTTCTCTGGCCTAGGATACAGACATTTTCAAATTGAAGACAGAACTCTGTAATAGAGCTTGAAGTATCTTGGTAGATAGAGATTGGATTTTGAATGTCTTTGAAACAGGAGTTAAAACTTAGTTTGCCATCTATTTAAAAATTACTCTCAAAGCCTTTGTGATACGAAGATTTAGCTATCAACAAGAAGTAGAGGGGAAATTACTTAGAAATAATATAATGAAGAGATGGAATGTATGGGCTTCCAAGTCAGACAGACCCACTGACAACACCTGGCCCTGCCTCTTACATACCCTTGAGCCAGTTTCATCATCTATAAATTGGGAATAATGATAATGACTACTACAGGAGGTAATACATAAAACTAGAACTCAGGAAATACTTAAGTATTAGCTATTAATATATTTTTCCACATTTAAGGACTTCAAGCACAATTATTTTTAAAACTTGGTGGCTTACCAAAATAAGTAAATAAATAAAATAAGCCAAAAGAAAAAAAAAAAAAAAACTTCCCGTAAAGATTGAATCATTAGACTCTTGGAAGAAGAAGCTTCTTCTCCAACTCCATTAACCTCAACCCTGAACTTGAACATCTGCCTCAAGGGTGTAGAAAGGATTGCATTCTCTATTGCTTATCCAAATATTCCCCTCACCCATTTCCTTATCTTTTTGAAAATCACCCACTAGTTTGTAAACATAGCATTGATAGTCATTTCTGTTGGTCTGGGCTGACTGGTTTCCTGAGTGTCGGTAGAAGTGTTAGCCTTCACCTACCCTAGTTGGACTCTCTGATTTGTCTGAGATGCTCCTACACTTGCCCTTTTGAAGGAAGTTAAGTTATATTCCAGGCCTTGTTTTGAAATGACTTTGCCAGTTACAATGTCTTACCTTGATATGCAACCCTAGCAATAAGAAATGACAAAATGGCACTAAGTGCTTTTCTCTCTGAAAGTAAAAGTTCATTTCTACAATTTAGGAGGCTGAAGGAGACAGAGAGAGGGGAATGGGGGAGGACAGAGAGAGATTTTGCATCTGTTTTTATAAGTGTGACATAGACTATTATATGGAATATTGGGAAAGCAGAATACGGGTTTTTTTAATGACATGTTTGCTCTTATATAAAATAATATTCTTGGATATGCTAGAGTAGGAGTTTGCAAACTATGACCCATGGCCAGTATGTTCTCCTTGCTTGTTTTGTTAAAAAAAATAGTGTTAACATAGTCAGGCTCATTCATTTACATACTGTCTATAGCTGCTTCTATAACAACTGAATTGATTAGCTGCAACAGAGACCTTGGGGCCCACAAAGTCTAAAATATTGACTCTAACCCCTTAAAGAAGAAGTTTCTGGTCCATGTGCATTTAAAGTAGCATGAAGCATCCTCAAAGCCTATGTGGGTTTGCCTGGTGTGTTCTGCCTGTCTGATGTGAATACAGCAGCTTATCACAATTTCCTGTACAGTCCTATTAAACATTATTTCCCTATTGCCCTCATAACCATCCATGAAGAAATACATCAATTTGATAGTATGTGTTGTTCCATGGTTTTAAAAAATACAGCCCCTATAGGTAGAATGGCAGGCTTCCTGAAGAAGATGGAACAACAGAAATCAGCAGAGGCTACCACTGTGTTGAACCAGTGTGGCTGTTGTTAGTCCTGAGGCTTTCTGGGTAATTTGAAAATGTCCACATATTGCAACATGACTCTTCATGTTAGAACACAGATTAGAATCTTCTTTTCTTCAGGCTCCCCCCACCTCCGCCAAAAAAAAGAAGCAAAGGGAATTTAAATCAGTGAGTGGTTCCCTAGCCTCCCTCCTCCCCTATGCCTATGGCTATGAAACATGTTTTTAAGAAATATTTTTCAGGCAAACAAGATTCCTGACATGAACAGGGCTAAAAAACATTATTATCTTGTACAAGATAACTTGATAACAGGGCACTTTGAGACAATGCCTTACACTTGTTTCATAGCATTTTTTCATGCTTGTGGGATTTATGGTGATGGGCAAAGTCAAGTCTGTTACACTAAACCAGAGAGCCTAAGAAGAGAACAGAAATCATACAAAGAGGAGCACTGTTGAACAATTTATTGTTCCATTGCTTCCAATAAAAGAAAAACTCACAACAAAACACACAACAGAAATAACTGGAAAATTAGTAAGGACCATCTATTATTTGGGAATTATTCTTTTAATGCACAGCAAAGTGCATAATTATTTCACACTGCTCGAAACTTAAAATGCTTGACTTACTAACGAATTAATTTTCTTACATAACTGCCCCACCTATTTCATGCAATTCCCTTAGTTGCCATGAGAAGGGCAAAGTGGAACTATTTTGGGAACTTGAAGTCTATAAAAGTAGAAAGTTCTGCAACTTTGAATAAACAACAGCTAAGGGAGTTGGTTTGGGCGTGTAATGTTAGACGATGTCCATTATCAGCATCTCCACCCACCCCAGAAAAACATGGGATGCTATGCCCAGACTCAGGAAAGTGGTCCTGCCCAATTCCAAAGCAAGGATATGAGTCTTTGTGTTTTATGAAGGCAGTAGAACAAAAACCCAAGTATCTCATTTGGCTGCAGTGTGAGAGCAAAATAGCTAGATAAAAAGCAGGAGTCTAGATACAGGACCATTTGGAAGGCCAACGGAGACTAGGAATGAATGGAGAAGTGAAATAACCAGTGGCATTTGTGAAGATGTATTTGGGGACAGATGGGATGGGAAAATTTGCTACTGGCATTTCCATGAAAGCATCTATAGACAGCTGGGCGTATCTCAGAGCTATTAGTGTTGTATTAGTCAGGGCCCCATCCGGGGTCAGAAATCGCAAGCACTTATTTTAATAATAAAAATGCCTTTAATATAAAAAATTAATTAGATATTAAAGAATCAAAATGTCAAAATTAGAACCTAAGTTTTCAAAAAGGTGGCAAATTGATGAAAACAGCTACTGCCACTTGGTCTGGGTGAAAAAGAAGGGCTTCCTGGGATTGAAAAACTGACTTGGAGGAAGGGTTGTCACTGTCATCTTGGGCTGCCGTAACAAACTACTATAGGCTCTGTGATTTAAACAATGGACATTTGATTTTCTCACAAATTCTCTCCAGGGGAGAATCCACTTCTTTGCCTTTTTTGACTTCTAGAAACTGGACTCTTTGTCTCACACTCCCTTCCTCACATCAGCCTACCCTCTGCTCTGTCACCATCACATGACCTTCTCGGACGGGGCACGCCCAGAGAATCCGGGATGCTCTGCCTCATCTCCAGGTTTATAACTTAATCACATCTGTAAAGTCTTTGCCTCATTAAATAAAATATCCACAGGTGCTAGGATTAGAACCTGGACGTATCTGAGGGGGATAATCATTGTGAGTCTATGTGCTAGGGAAAGTTATATGCCCAAACAATCCAGCCCTGGCCATGTAGATTCTACATTTTTCCCAAAACCAGAGATTCTTAGAGGGTCTTTAATGGCACAGAGGTCCTCACTAAGCAGGGTTTGTGCCCATGAATATTTAACCGATTTGTCTCCTGAAACTCTCAGATATAGGAATAAACTAGAATTAGTTAATTTGGTGTCATTATGTTATTGCAGAAATGGTAACATTTCCAAGTATGCATTCATCATCCAGTAATTGTTGTTAACCACTCCGAATCACTGTGTGGCTCATAAATTATTCTATAGCACTGGCAGGCAGAATTGCCACTGTTGGCAAGTCTTAAGATGCTCTTTCATTTTTGGCAGCGTGGTTTTTGCTCTAGCTGTCTTCATTCATCATTAGGAATCATAATTCTTCATAAAGTCTTTAACCCTGCATTTGAATCTCCCCAAGAGACAAACTCCACACATGCTCCTCACCAGGGCCCCTGGGCCTCTGCTTCTGGGTCATTATAGCACTCTGTGGGCCTTCAGTAATCTTGCAGACAGTTTGTCTGGTTTGTGAATATTCATTGCAATTTAATTCACATTAAACTGGCCTCCAGGTACTAATGTGGCACTTAGGGAAATCTTGCTAGACTACTTGACTTTTTGCAGAATACCTGCATTATATAGAGCCATGCATTGCAGAATATCTGCAGAAGTCATTTAGCCCTCCCTTGAGGCCATTGTCCTGCCTTTTATAATTCACAGTCTTTAAAGGGCCACCTAAAATCCCATGCTGGAAAGAATTCCTGTTGAATTTCCATTCTCCTAATAGGAAGCACTTGGTGAAGTTCAAGTGTTCAGGGAGGGTGCTTCTCAATCACTGTTGAAGGGTGTGAACTGAGGGGCCAGAGGGCAGATGTTGACACATGAGTCCTGGGGAGGATGCTGAAGTCAAGGCCAGGGCAGCAAATCCGAAAGAAGTTTCATTCATCAAGGAGACTTCAGCAAACCTGGGAAGATAAATTGGCCTGCCAAGAATCAGGGGATTAAGGATACAGGAGACAGAAGTGAGGAGAAGCTGGAGGGAATGGACTATAGGGAATGGTGAGTGAATGTGGAGAGAAAGCACAAACATCTATAGCATATTTTATTTTCAATTTTAGTGAATTTGAGAGATTAAGCTAGATGCATTAAAAGTGCATATTCAAATGTGCACCATAATGTTGCTTACAGCAGCAAAAAAAAAAAAAAAAAAAAGCTGAAGAATCTGGTTTAATAAATTACAATCTCTGTGATAGACTATTTTGCTCTTTATAGAGAAGGAATGAACAGCTGGGCTTGACGGCTCATGCCTGTAATCCCAGCGGCCTGGGAGGCTGAGACAGGAGGATCTCAAGTTCAAAACCAGCCTCAGAAAAGCGAGGCCCTAAGCAACTCAGTGAGACCCTGCCTCTAAATAAAATGCAAAGTAGGGCTGGGGATTTGGTTCAGTGGTTGAGTGCCCCTAAGTTCAAGTCCCAGGACCCCCCCCCCCCACCAAAAGAAAGGAATGAAGGAGATTTGTATGTGCTGTGATAGAAAGACTGTCAAGATCTACTATTAAGTGGCGGGGGGTGGGGGAAGAGTAAGGTGCAGAATATGTACAGTCAGATAAATGTTTGTTTGTTTCCTGAAAGGGAGGACAAGAAAGTGATAACAGTGGGTATTTCAGGGAGTTATACTTCAAGAAGTGAAAGGATCTTACACATTTCTATAAAGTTTGAACTTTCTAATCAGGTACTATATTCTTTTTGTTGCTCTTGGGTGTTAGGATGGGGATCCTATTTTGTTTTTTTCTTTGTATTTCTTTGCAATTTTAAACCCAATGAATATTATTTTTTAAAAGAAATTATATAAAGAAGCACAATAAGACAGATACCCCTAAACAGAATTATTCTTTCCTTTTCTCTAGCTTTTAAAAGCATAATTATCTTCCTTTGGCTCTTATTTTTATTTTGACTATTTTCACAACAAAATAGGTAAATGCAGTTGTAGGGCTTGAATCTCAAACTTTCTGACTCTAAAACCCGGGCTATATATTTTATATCAATTCCAAGTGAAACTGCCTTGCAAATGGGTACCTAGTCTCTTGCCCACTGAGGGAGATTTATTTATGGAAGAGAATATTTGCAATCATAAAATGCATTCATGTTATCTTTTCTTCATGACTAGATTTATAGTCTTCATGTGAGCAGAATTCCTTTTCTTTAAAATTAAAACATTCCTTATCTGCAAACTTGCATAGTAAATACTCAAATTTATGCTGAAAAGATGGAGTAAGTTGTGTGCACATAGACATAAGCAGTAAGAATCCTAAGGTGCTAATTATATGATTGTGCACATTTTCCATCTCTGAAGAGCTGCCTGGAGCACAGTTGAGAAGGATGGTGCAATTAGCAATGTCTGTTGTGGGACTGCCCTGATTTACACCTGTTGCCATCATGAAGTTTAGCTATGTTTTTTACTCTCAGAAGTGTCTATGTTTAGATTATAAATTAAACAATCACCCAGCATAAGGCACGTGTCGTCCTATGCTAAATTGTTTACCTCTGTAAGTGTTGTACAAATTCAAGGGATAGGGAGAGGAGCCTGAGCTGCACAGGTGAGACTTCTTAACTCCTGAAATACAATAGAAATGAGACAGTAAAGATATATAAACTATAGAAGAGTAGAACTGAATAGACACTCAAATGACTAGCATTCGTCATAGGCATAATGAGTCCCAGACATACCCTTCAAAAAAAAAAAAAGGATAAATGAACTTCCCTGAAGATGGGGTTGGGATTTACTCTGGAACTGGCCAGGATCTGAGCTGATAGAACCCCAAATTTGGTGATTCCCATTGGGAAGGACTGAGAAGAAAAGTTTTAGAAACGAAACATCTGTTTTGTAGGGTTTGAGTAGCTGGAGAGATTCAAAACCTAAAAGCTTCTAGAACATCTACAGTTACCACGATTCAATTGTTAAATAGGTATCAAGAGTCCATACGCTTGCATTAAAATATTATACAGTGGGGCTGGGGATGTGGCTCAAGTGGTAACGCGCTCGCCTGGAATGCACGGGGCGCTGGGTTCGATCCTCAGCACCACATAAAATAAAGATGTTATGTCCACCAAAAACTGAAAAATAAATATTAAAAAAAATTCTCTCTCTCTCTCTCTAAAAAAAAAATTATACAGAAAGATGAAACAAATAAAGGTTCCTTGTTTACCATTTCTTCCATAAATGATGTGTGAGAGGGTCAAGCAATGTTTACAGGATTGGTTACCATTGAATGTATAATTTTTTTCATTGAATTGTCCTTAGAGTTGATAGAACAACAATGATGAAGCGCATTGGTCTGAGCTCTGTGTCTCTGGACAAATAACCCAACCTCAGAGTCTTAGGATTCTCCTCTGAGAAATGGGGAAAATAATCATGGTATCCACACAGGGCTGCTGTGAGACTCAAGAAGATGATAGAGATCTGGACACAAAGAAAGTTTTGAATAAATGCCAGCTGTGTCACATTAAGGACAATAGTTTCCCATCTGTGTTCACACAGTTTAGTGTAGAGTCTCATCTTCACTGGACTTGCTCAGGATGGCTGGACCCCCTCGACTGCATGTGATGCAAAGGTCTACTTAGATACGGCAGCTTCCGCTGTGGTCTGAGGCGCTGGTCAGTCGAGGAGAACTCGGCACTGCCAAACAGCTGGGATGTGTCCTGAGTTTGCAGGCAAAGCTGGCCCCAGGGAGAACTGTTGTGGTGATAAAGAGGTTGCTATTTTGGCTTCTTCAGAGCAACGACTCA
Source organism: Callospermophilus lateralis (assembly GCF_048772815.1). Taxonomy (NCBI): domain Eukaryota; kingdom Metazoa; phylum Chordata; class Mammalia; order Rodentia; family Sciuridae; genus Callospermophilus; species Callospermophilus lateralis. The sequence continues at coordinate 71,579,185 of NC_135307.1, read as the reverse complement.
CTGATGGCCCAGAAAGAGCATCCTCTCCACTCCCACCCCAGATAGGTTCCAGCTGTGTTCCGCTGAACTGCCCTTGCTCCCCACCCTAAGATAGCACAAAAATTTCTCCAAGGTATATCTTTTCTTCTTAAAAAGGGGAAGAAAAAAAAGAAGAAAGGGAAAGATATTTTTACTGTAGTGACTTCCCAAAGGAGACAGGGAATAAGAATCCACCATTCATTCACATTTCCATTTTCTTTCTCTCTACTTCAAAGCTCTGGCAAATATGTGGCAAACGTACTCTGACAGCCATGGAGCCGTCCCACAGCCATTTTTCAGAAAAAAAAAATAATGTGTAATAGTTCCTATGTGAGTTTAAGAAAATATTGAGATGATGTCATGAAGATCAAGAAAAAGGCAACTGATCCCATGGGTGGTCTGCTGTGGGTCCCCTTAGACAGAGCTGCTGTTCTGCTGGAAGAACTATAGAAATTGATGATCCCGAAGGGGGTTGATATTGAACTAGCAGATAGGGGTATGGTTTCTTTGAACCTAATCTTCCCCAATATCCAGTAGGCTGCAGATCTCATATATAATTTTTTTTTAGTGTTGAGAAATCAGAGCATAACCAAGAAGCTGTCATCTTGGTATGGCCTCAAATTCGTTTCTCATCCCTTACTGTGCTTGACCCAGGATGGATGTGAGTCCCAGGCTCTGGTGTCAGCCGGCTTTTGACAATTCAGCACCCTGATGAGAGATTTTGGAGGCTGGAAGTGTGGTGTAGGAGGAAGGGAGCACCCAGGACGGCTCTCTGCTTTGGGTGGCTTCTCCAGCAGTGGCTCAGCTCCCACTGCATGGGCTGCTGTCTTACCTCCTACCTCCGAGTACTCTGACTCTGGGCTCTGGGGCTGCTGCTGCCTCCCTTTGTCTCTCTCTGCTACTAATCTCTGGGTTGCCTTCTTATTCCCTATTTGGCTTCCAGCTCTCTATCACCTGTGTAATTAATTCCCTGCATCAATTTCTCTTAAGAAAAAAATAAACTGGATTCTTTCTTGGACTCTGACCATTACAAGTAGACAGATGGGAGAGAAATCAAGCAGATTTAAATACTTTTCAAAAAAAAAAATAAATAAACGCAGCAAACATTTGTTTCAAGATTACCTTGGAAACAAGTCAATTTACTTGATATAAGCGTTTGGAGGCCATTTTTAATTAGACCTTCACTGTTTGAACAATTTACAATGGTTTTAAGATTGGAAAGTCAAGAAAAACATACTAGATATGTGATGTGGAAAACGGAAAGGATGGCCAGCATTCTCCCTTCCCTGTTTGATAGAACTCCTGGAGACTTTCAGCCTTGCCTCTTTCCCTCCTGCCCTCTGTGGAGACCAAGAGCAGGAGGGTGGGCAGATGTGGGTAAAAGGGTCCTGGAACTGTTGGGGTTCTTTTGTTCCTGTGCCTTAAGGCTGGGTGAGCAAAGCAGATTTATTTGTGCCAGGAAAGCTATATGTTGTAGTAACCAACTACTCTTATTTCTTGGCTCTGTCAAGCTCTCGGTCTACTGGAGTCTGAGGTTTGGGTAAAAATGCAAAAAAACATAACTTTCTATTATTATCCTCAATTTTTCAGAGGAGAACCCTCATAAACCTTCAATACAGCTTTTATACACAGGATACATAAAGTGCAATAAATATACACACAGTCACTTGTGCCTTGCTGTTCTGAAAAGCAGGCTTTAAAAACTAGAATTTCAAAAGAGCCTCCTTGAGGACATTTGATTCCACCTGGGACTTGGGTGGCTAGAGCCCCCAGCAGCCAGCAGCTCCGGTGCTGTATTGACTTTGCTCACCTTTATCCACAAGGCAGGAATTCATGGCAAACCAACTTCTTACTATAGTTCCAATAAAATCAGAAGTGCCCAGGCCAGTTCTAAAACAAGGCCTTCATTTTTCAAAGAAAAGTGTTATGTAGAGTGAAATTAACTGCTAGAGAGGCCATGCTGGCTCATTTGATAAGAGCTGCCTGCTGGAACTTTCAGAGCACCTTTGCATGTCCCCAACCCTTCTAAATTAATAAAATGGACATTTCAGGATGTGTTACTTACCTATATGTTAATAAAATGTAATTATCCTCCTACTTTATCCAAAAATTAGAAGCAAAAAGGTGAATTTCAAAGAATCATTTGTGGATTTAAGAGCCTCGTATGCCATAGCCTATCACAGGAGGCACAGAGCACCACACAATTTGAGCAAGGGCGTTGCAGCCGCGCTGCTTAGAATTCTTCAGCCCTTAGTATGCTTGTGTGACAGGATGATTTGTTGATGCATTATCTTCCCATTTCCCCCCATTTTCTCTAGTTTCAAGAGGAAAGGCAGTTTTCTGCATTCTCTCCATTCAGGGATGCTTCGGTCTCTTGCCAGCAGCCTTAACTCATTAAGATGATTATGTCAGGTGTGTGGGAGGTAGGGCAGAGACAGGGGAGGTGTGCACTCCTTCTAAGTGGTCTATCCATTTCTATTAATGCACATCCCCCTCTATAGAAAGGTGGAGGAAACAGTGGCAATTCCCTGAAATGCACAATAATAGCTGATTAGATAGAGAAAATGAGGCCAAGAGAAGCCAAGGAATTTTCTCAAGGCCACATAGTAACATGGCTGGGAATTGAAATCCTATAATAAATAAATGTAAAGTAATCATGTGGACTGTGATTGTTACTAATATTATAATCTATATATAGTAAACCCTGTGAACCCTGGGTTCTATCACTAGAACTCAATTTTTCTCATGAATTCTGTAATGTATTAACACTTTTTGGAATGTAGAGACCTGATATATGCAGCTCTGAAAGTCATGCATATTTAAACATCATCATGTTTAAGTGCACCATCAATCCTATGCCATTTTCTTATCTTTGTTTTCTATAATTAAATACGATAAGTGACCAACACCTTTTCCTAAGCTACATGCTAATCTAAGTACATTCTTATACTCCTCCAATTCTTCCACTCCTTGCTTGCCCCACCCCAACACACACACACACACACACACACACACACACACAGTCTGATAGGATGGTTAGAAATGGAAAAAGTCTTTATACACTGCTCTGTCATCAACAATTCTTAATTTGTATTGTCACCATTGTTTATTAGAAAACCTTAATTAGGACATAATTCACACAGCACACAAATAATCCTTTTACAGTATACAAATCAAGATTTTCAGTACATTCAGAGTTGTGCAACCATCATCACTCTACCTTTAGAATATTTTCCTTATCTCTAAATGAAACTCTGTACGATCTGTATTTTATAAAATATTATGGAAAATCTTTGAGAAAACAGTGAATGCCATTACACATGACTATCAGGTAATCTTCAGAATAAATAGTTCTTAAAACCAGTAGAGTTTGTCTTTTATTAAATCAATCTAGAATGGGAAGCTCAGATCCATATCCTATGTCAAACAATTCTATCTCCAGTTACATGTGAAATTGGAATGTTAGAGAATGTGAACCAGAAGACATGTATAAGAAAGTTCAGAGCAGTTCATATTGGCCTTAGGCTGAAAACAACAAAGTGCCCATCAAAAATAGGATGAGTAAGCAAATAGTGGTATATTCATAGAGCTAAATGCAAAATAGCAATTAAATATTAGAAGAAAAAATCTAGCCATATGCAACAGCATCTGCAAATTTCACGAAAATACTATTGTACCAAAGAATGGGAATTACACAATACTTTTATATCAAAGAATGAGAATTAAACACTCTATTATTCCTTTAATATGAAGTCTTCAAACAGATAAAAAGAAAATGCAGTGTTTGCGTGTATATATAGCATATATGCTATAATAAAGGTACAAGGAATAAAAGGGGAGTGGTTACTATACACACCTGTGGTTGACTTGGGAGAGGAGTGAGGTAGTGGATTAGGGTGCTACTAGGATTCTATTCTTTATTCAAAGAGTGTTTATATAAGTATGTGCATTATACTATCTCATTAAACTGTGTTTACATTTTATGCACTTTTTAGTACAAGTACTTAAATCATTTATATAAATAGTAATAAAAGTGGCATGTGGGCTGGGGTTGTGGCTTAGTGGTAGAGCACTTGCCTAGAATGTGTGAGGCACTGGGTTTGATTCTCAGCACCACCTACAAATATATGAATAAAATAAAAGTCCATCAATGTCTAAAAATTTTTTTAAAAAAGTGGCATGTGAACTAACTGGTTGGCCTATACAACTGATAAATTGACTGAACTCTTAATCTGATGACACTGCCTAGATGGTAGGTAAAGTGAGGAAAAGATATTGAGGAGCCTCACAGGGATGGTGTATTAGTCAGGTTTTTGGTTTTTTTTTTTTTTTTTTTTTTTTTGCTGCTGCTATAACTAAAAGACTTGCTAAGAACAATTTTAAGTAAGGAAAGTTTATTTGAGGGCTCATGGTATCAGAGGTCTCAGTCCATAGAAAGCTGGCTCCACTCCTCAGGGCTTGAGGTGAAGCAAAATATCATGGCAGAAGAGCTTGGCAGAGGGAAAGGGTTTACATAATGATAAGGAAGCAGAGAGAGAAACTTCGCTTGCTAGATACAAAATATATACCCCAAAGCCACGCCACCAATGACCCACCTCCTGCAGCCGCTCTGTACCCACCTTTAGTTATCACTAGGAATGTCCCATCAGGGGATTAATTCACTGATTGGGTTAAGGATCTCATAACCCAACCATTTCTCCTTTAAACCTTCTTGCATTGTCTCACACATGAGCTTTTGGGGACACCTCACATCCAAACCCTAACAGATGTCCTCACAAAGTCAGCAAGGGGGAAATTTAATCTGAAACCAAGATATGCTCCTTGAAGTCCAAAGGGTTCCATGGAGATGCATAAGAATTGCCTTGGTGAATAAAGGAATGGAAGTAGTTTCCAGATTTCCATGCTTTTTCAAAAGCAGCTCCACAGATATTTGTTTTGTAATCTTTGATATACAATTTCCATTGAAAAAAAAGTTCTAGTCTTGAAACTCACAGAAATAGCATCTCCTGGATATCTCTCTCTCTCTCTCTCTCTCTCTCTCTCTCTCTCTCTCTCTCTCTCTCTTTCTCTCTCTCTCTCTCTCCCCCTGAGGAATTCTATTTTGAGGAATTAATTATACAAAAATCTTGCAAAATGAACAAAGATATGCACCATTTTTGTTGTTGTTTTGTTTTGTTTTGGTAATAGTAAAAAAAAAAAAAGAAACAACTAAAGTTTGACTAATTCAACATGTCATTTTGTGTCCCTATCTAGGGGACTAGTAAGTCATTACAATGGAATGCAGCACAACTAGGCTGGTGGTTTTCAACCCTCTTATAGTCAGTAACTTCAATTTGTAGCAAAAGTTTTGCAATGCTTCCTGTTATATTGTAACATGAAATTCTTAAACAAGTAGTTTTTTTAAAAAAAAACAAAACAATATAACTCTAAACTAAAACATAAAGTAAAAGAAAATCAATTTATAAATTAATATCCATGATGATTAATTTTATGTATTGATTTGACTGGGTGATGGTGTGGAGATTATTAGTCAAATATTATTCTGGCTGTATTTGTGGGGCATTTCTTGATGAGATTAACATTTGAACTGGTAAATAGTCAAGAAGATTGCCCTCCCTGATGTGGGTGGGATTCATCTAATCAAGTGAAGTCCTGCACAAAAGGAAATGCTGACTCTCCCCTAGGTAAGAAGGAATTTCTCCTGCTTGATTTTCTTCACACTGGAACATAAAATTTTTCTCTGCCTTCAGACTCAGTCTAAAACATCGATTCTTCCTGGGTTTTGAGACTACCAGCCTTCAGACTAGTTCACTTGGCTTTCCAATACCTGCAGCTTACCAACTCACACTGAAAATCTCTAATCTTGAGATCCATAATGGCATAATCCAATTCATTAAAAAGAAATATATACATACATATTTATTTATTTATTTATATTTCCTGTTGGTTAACTATCTGGAGAACCCTGACTGATACATAATTTATTCCATTATGTAAATGCTCAGGGACTAAGAAATTAGTAGGCAAAACAATATCTGATGCTTTTATAAACACAGTTGCATTGGAATGATTTCAAATAAAAGAAAATTCAAACTTTCCTTACTTAATAGTAATTGTGTTTCTCAAAATTTCAGGAAATGTATGTATATAACTACTATATAGAAACACTTTGTGTTTAATTGTATAAAAACAAAGCTCTTCGCCTTAAATAATTATATTTTTTTTCACCTACATAAATGTCTGGTCAGATAACCAAAAGTCATGCAAAAGGCTAGACAATTTCTCAGTGTCTTCAAACTGCAGAAATATATTCTCTTACAGTTCTGGAGGCTAGAAATCTAAAATCAAGGTGTCTGCAGGATTGGTCCCTCCCAAGCCTCTGACAGGGAATGTGTTCCATGCCTCCAGGTTGCATACAATGCCTGGAATTCCTTGGCTTATAGAGGCATCACTCCAACGTCTGCTCCTGTCTCCACATGTCCTTTCCTGTATCTCAGTGCTTTCTTTTCTCTCTGAGGACTCTCAACATTGTATTTAGTGCCTACCTTGATTCAGGACGATCTCATTTCTAGATCTTTACCATAATTACAACTTCAAAGACCCTTATTCCAAAAAAGGTCATATTCTGGGCTCTGGATGGATATGGATTTTGGGGGGATACTATTAAATGAACTACAGTCTACACATGCACGTATGTGGACAGATAATATTGGAAGAATGCATAGTCAATTGTCATTGGGTTACTTTTGGGACAGGCATTTGACTATGCAAGGGAAACCAAGAGAATTGCACTTTTTATGCTTTGCACTTTTGAATTCAATTTTAAAAGTTTTAAACATTAGTGAACTTCTCATGTTACCAGTTTATAATATATTAATTTGATAATTTTGATCATGAATTAAATCTCTGTATTTTCTATAAGCACAGGATAAACGGGTGATAAGCAGATACAACACACTGAGGGTTCCCAGCCCCCCAGGTGATACCTACTTAGAGAAGTACACATCACAATTAAGCTGGGATACAGAGATATTGTTTTGCATTGTTATGCTTTGTGTTTCTGTGAGGGGGAAAGATCTCTAACTCACTGAGGAAAACACATTGTCTCATCCGTGGGGGCGGGGGGAGTGACTTTTTAAAAGGGGCATCCATGAGTGAAGCAAGGACCAGCTGACATCATCAATTGAAGAGGATCTCAGTCTTCCTGCAGCATGATTGGAGTAGCCATGGCTGGTTATCCTAGCAGAGAATGCTGGTGAAATGGTAATTTTCTTAGGAAATGGCAGGTAAGGAAGACGTTCTTTGTATTTAAATCAGTACTGTTGTATGGCATCATTTGAAATAGAGAAAACTTTAAATTGGAAAGGGGACAAACATGCAGTGCTGAGGCCATTATTCTTTGAGTTTCGGAACTAATAGATTTTTCTTCCATGGTTCATTTCCTGCTTATCTGTATATTGCAGCACATACCTCCCGTATCAAAAGTGACTTCAAAACAAACATGTGCAAGGGCAATTTCAGAATCAAAGATACAGGTACAAGGTGATGCTGAAAGGCAAATATGTATTCATGATTTGCTTTCAATTCTTCATGCTTTGGTGCATGGATGAAGTTGGGTCATTTTAAAATTATTTCCAAATAGTCTTTTTGAAATATTTAAGCTACAGAATTCAAAGTGCTTATGGTATTTTAATTCTGCTAAAATAAGCTGTGTTCTTGTGAACTTGAAAAAATCTAGACTTTTATTTTGATGTTGATTATTTACTGGGAAGTCAAATAGTGACCAATTTAATCAAAGGGCATTTGCTTCAAATTACTTCCATTCATTGTCCTTACCATGAAAGACTGATTGTGCTTTGAACTAGGCTCTTACTTTTTTTTTTATTATGGGGGAGATAAAGAAAAATTCTTACAAAAGAACCTACACATCAAAGAATTAGCTCCCCTACAACATTTCCCTTTTATACATGCTGGCTACATGCCTACATCTGTTCATAAATTGATATGCAGTTTTTAAATGTACATTTGTCATTATTAAACATTATCTGCTTTCAAACATGAAAATACCAATAGACTTGAAAATGAACTTGAGATAGAAAATTACACAGAAAATGCTGGGATTTGTTTTCTCCTGTCTTTGGAGTAGATCTAGCATTAATTTCTATTTAGTCTGAGTTTCTAATAATATTTTATAAATGAAAATTTATCAGAAGTGGCCAAAGCAAAGAGATGAGAAAGCACCGGAAATCCAGAGTTGACTACAATATTCAATATAAACATTTTGATTTAAAGATTTTTTTGGTTATGCCAAGTTATGCTCCAAATCCTCATCTTAGATAGCAGTAGAGATTAAAAAAAAAAAAGAAAGAAAGAAAAGAAAACATATCCACCATCTAAACGTAGGAATACAAAATAGAGTAACATTAATTTTTCCCCTCATAACAACCTAGAAGGAGATTTTGAGAATTGAGATTGAGGTAAGAAATGGATGGGATAAAGCTCTCAGGGTAAGAAAGGAAGGGTGACAGAAAACCCAGGAAGAGATTCCTGGTGGCAGAGAAGGGGCAGTAACCTCTAGGCATAATGATCTGCAAAGTTAACATCTCAAGTCTTCATTTCTAATCTTTAGAAATTTTCCCTATTATCCCCAAATCTTTAATGCATGTGATACTTACAGCAATGTACTGTTGCTACTTTAGGGAATGAAGTGGAGGTTTTCTTTAAATCTGGGGAATTGTTTTACTTTTACTTCATTTGGGCTGCTATAACAAAATGCCATGAACTGGGTAGCTTATAAAGAGAAAATTATTTCCACTAGTTCTGGAGGCTAGGAAGTGCAAGGTCAAGGTACCAACAGATCAGGCATCTGGTGAGGGCTGCTTCCTGGATCACACAGGATGCCTTCTTGCTATGTCCTCATGTTTTAGAAGAAAAAGGCAGAATTCTGGGGTCTTTTTCATACAGGCATTTAATCCAGTTGATGAGGACTGTGTTCTCGTTACCTAATTATGTCACAAAGCACCTACATCTAAAATATTTCATCACATTGCAGGTTAGATTTTCAACATATGAATTTTGGGGGACACATTCAACATTCAGACCATAGCTGGTACAGATGCCCAGAGTGCATTAAGGCAGCCAGTAAAGGTTGTGGTAAGATCCCTAAAGGAGATACAGTACTTTCACAGGGGTAAGAATTCAAAACAGAAGGAGACATTTGAATACAACATTCTAGCCTTGGGATCCTCAGAAATAGGAAGAAGACACATCTGGAGGTGATGGAATTACACAGCTCATATCATGACTCCTATTATCCTATATATAGGGTACCTATAAAAACCTAGAACATTTTATAGGACACCTATATAAGTTGCTCAATTTAAGTTTTTATAGGAATCCAATATATAAGACAATAATACCTAATGGGTTAATTCAGTGAAGATGATTAAAAAAAATTAATCTCCACAGAGAGGGTAGAAATTATACCCTGAAAGGAATTATAAGAATAAGCTAACCTGCACCATTTTAAATCAGGGGATTAACTGTGGAGTTGGATTTTTATTTCCTTTTAATGCTTCTGGTAATTCCTTGTAAGAAATTAGTAGTTAGCAACCAATCATCTCCATCTGTGTCTTGGAATGTTTTTTATTTCCCACTTTTTTTCTCAATTGTAGATGTTCTAGATAGAATTCTTGGTTAAAAAGTTTTTTTTTTTTTCCTTTCAACACTCTGAATGCCACTTCACTGCAATCTGACCCTCTTTGTTCCAGAAGAGAAGTCAGGTGTGATTCCTTTTGCATCACTTTTGCTACTTGCAATTTTATCTTTGTTTCACCTTCAATAATCTGACCACAATGAAGAGTGGGCTTCACTGAACCTCTTGGATATGTACATCATTGTTTTGTATCCAGCTTGGAAATGTTTTGTTGTTGTTGTTGTTAGTACTGGGAATTGAACTCAGGGGCACTTAACCACTGAGCCATATCCCAGCCCTTTTTGTACTTTATATATTTATGAGACAGGGTCTCACTGAGTTGCTTAGCATGGAGGCTGGCTTTGAACTCTTGATCCTCCTGCCTCAGCCTTTGGAGCCAGTGGGATTTATAGGCATGTGCCAGCACACACAGCATAAAGTTTTAAGTTTAATTTCTTTTTTTCTGCTAATTCTTGTCTTCTTCACAGACTCTCATTACACATATGTTGATATGCTAGATGTTGTCCCACATGTTTTAGGTCCTGTTAATTTTTCTTCAGTAATTTTTTATCTATTTTCTTCAGATTGTATAATTTTTATTGATCCAACTTCAAATTCACTGATTCTTTCTTTGCTGTATCAAATCTCTTGATGATAACAAATAGTGAATTTTTTAATATGGTTATTATAGTTTTCAACACCAAAATACCCATTTCTAAAGGATAACTTCTATCTCAATATTGAGAATATTCACTAGTTGGTTCATTACTGTCATACTTTAAATATGGCTTCCTATATTTCTTTAAATGTTTATAATGGTGTTTTGAAGTTTTTTTTTTTTTCTGATACTAGAAACACCCCCAATTTTTTTTATTGCCTGCTCTATTATCAGACTATGAGTCACACTTGCCTGTTTCTTTGTGTGGCTAGTAGTTTTTGTTGAGATCTGGACATTTATTTAATACATCAAAGCAACTCTGGGTTATGATTTTTCTTTTCCTTAAAGGTTGTTTTTGAGGATTTTGTTTGTTGAATAACTTAAGCTAAATCTGGGAAATCTGCATTGTGACTTGAGATTAGTGATATCTCTGCTCAGTGTCTTTGTTTGGTTTCATTTAATATTTTATTTATTTATTCATTTTTGTGGTGCTGGGGGTTGAACCCATGGCCTTGTGCATGTGAGGCAAGCACTCTACCAACTGAGCTATATCCCTAGCTCTAATATTTTTATTTTTGAGTTTACTTCCTTGGAGTCACCCTGTGCCTTTATTGCTTTTGAAAGGCACCAGTTGAAAAGAGGTTGTGCTCAACAATTTAGGCTAATAAATATGTGTGTGGGTAAGAGCAGGGATATTCAAAGGTTATGCCATTTTCAAGTATACCTAAGCTTTTATTCTCTCTCTCTCTCTCTCTCTCTCTCTCTCTCTCTCTCTCTCTCGGTGTGTGTGTGTGTGTGTGTGTGTGTGTGTGTGTTCTGTACATGCATCACCTTTGGGGCTGGCTAGGCACGTGAGTCTGGCTTGAGTTTTCTTCAGTATCTGCTGCATATGCACGCAATTAAGCAAGAAACATTCTTCTCCAACCACAGCTACCACCTCAGAATAAAAGGACTATGAGCCTTACCTACTTTATCGCCATGCATGATTGTCACTTCCACTGACAATGCTATTAGGTGTGGGTTTCCACACACTGAATTGTAAGCTACTGGTCTTTATGATTCACTGGAAAATCTTGATGCTTAGCTTGGGGAGCCATGGGAGCAGCCCAAGTTCAGAACACCACAGATTCCTAGCATCCCTACCCCAAGTTAAGCAAATTTTCAAGTATATAGTTCCATGCTTTTGTTCATTTCCAAATTGCTGAAATAAAATTATTTTTGACAATTGTGTCCAGCTTTATAATTTGCATTTTCTTTTTTCTTTTATTTTTCTGTGGTGCTAGGGAATTGAACCCAGGGCCTTATGCATGATAGGCAAGCACTATATACCACTGAGATACATTCCCAGCCCCTATATTTGCTTTTCTAGGGAGAGAATTTTCCAGTCTCCTCATTTGGCCATAGCTGGGAGTCTTACCTCTACAACAGCTTTCTTAACTACTTTCTCTCACCCAAATGATCATTCTAAAATGAGGTCTGATTTTATCATTCCCATGACTTAAATTGTTCAATGGTTTTCCTTCTTTTTTTTTACACAATAAACTCCCTATAAAACCCAGCATAATCTGGGTCCTGATTGTTCTTCTAACTTTCCTCTTAAAGTCTTTGCTCTGACTGGACTGACTATCACTCAGGCCATTCTTTCTCTGGTCCCTGGGAGGAAGCATGTGTTCTTCTTACAGGACTCACAACTCCTCAGAATCCCCCTTTCTCTTGAGTCTTATTTTCTGGACCAACTCCTTCTCACTCTTCATACTTCCATTTAGATATAATTTCATTTCAGGATTACCTATACTATTGCCCTCTCCATTCTATTATCTGTGTTCCCACAATCTGCTCTATTTTCTCTACTCTAGGTTTGATTGCACTATTGATGCCATTGCTATTTAGTTATCTGCTCCAGTAGGATATCAGCTCCCTGGGGCAGAGACAGAGCTTAGGCTCATTTGTATATTCTTATCTCTGAGACCAATGGCTGTTATTACTGAGACCAATGTCTGCAAAACACTTGTTAAATGACTGAATGGCTGATTGGAACAGAAGCCAGAAAACCTTTTCTATGAAGAGTCCTGTAGTAAATATTTCAGACTTATAAACTCAGTAAGTATGATTTCAGTCCAATCAATTTTACTTTTCAAATCCGTGGCTTGCATGTATGCTGTAGTTTGCAAATCCCTTGATTTAATGAATGAAGGAAAGAATGGTAAGTAGCATAAGTGACTATGAAATATTTCAATGAGTTGAAATAAACTCAGACTTGTAGTTTTTTTTTTTTTTTGTAAATAATTAAAATCCATCTTCTCTACCTTTGGTCTGAATGTTCTATTTTGGATCTTAAGTGTCCCTCAAAGGCTCCTGTGTAAATTTGGTCCCCAGCTGATGGTGCTATTGGGAGGTGGTAGAATACTTGGGAGGTGGGGTCTAGTGGAGGGAAGCCAAGGCTTGTGGTCATGCCTTTGAAGGGATATTGGGACCCTCTGCAACCATGAATCAAAACAAGTCTTTCCTCCTTATAAGTTGATTGCCTCGTCCATTTTGTCACAACAATGGAAAGCTGCTAACATGCCAAGAAGAAAAGTCATTAGTGTTTTCCACATAACCATTCACTATCAGAAGTAAAAATCATGTCATTTTATATTCTAATACTCATAAAAACTTGGGTCCCAGGGTACATTGGATTCCTCTTTGCCTTTCTTCCTTTAGTCTTCTTTTCTTTATTTTCATGATTTTATGAAGTACAAGGCAAGGTTAGAGAAATACACCAAGACAGTTAATGAACAATGTCAAAGGACAATTTATTTAATGTGCTGAGTGCAACAGTCAAGACTATGACTACATGTGACAATTTAAAGTCACCATTGGATAACTTAAAGTTTGGCTTGTTTGGCATCATACATTTTTTCATTAGTTAATAATATTATATTTTATATTTGGTTTTATACATTTTTATTGTTTTTTAAGTACTTAATGCCATATTTTAAATTAATGTACTTATTTTTTAAGCAATGTAGCCATTGAAAATAAGAATTGGTGCACTCTGAATCCTCCTTGAGAATCATTGTATTCTAGTCTATAAATTGACATGCATAATCACAAAGAAACTCAACTTCAGTTAAGAAATATTGTAACTACTATCAAATATATATATACTGTTATGGATAGAATTTATTATATGTATTGTACAGCTGGACTCATGGTCCCGCTTTTGTTCAGGTGTTGGTCATTTGTGCTGTGTGAATATACATATAGGAGTTAATCAGAAACACCTGAACACACACACATTTAATTTAAGGACTTAAAAAAATTACCTCTTCTTTCACTTCCAAGAAGTCTTTTTGTCATTTCAGAAATAAGACAACTTTTCAACAGTTTTATTGTAAATCTTTTTAATGAAGAAAAATTGTTCTTAACTATTAAATACAATTTTTCAAAGTAATCAGATTCAATGTTTTACTTATCAAGAAACAGATAGCAATAGTCAATGTAACAGGGATGTCATAATTCATGTCAAGAAAAATCTGATGTTACATGTCAGTTTGGAGAAATGTAAGAAAAGGAGAGATTACCTGGATGATTTGCCTCTAGGGATCTTGGGGAAAGGCTAATGATCTTGGATTTACATCAGGGACTTCAAGATCAACCGATTTACAATAGGCAGCTGAATTGATCATTTGTTTTTATCTTAGTGGTACATTTAATTGTACTCATTAAAACTCAGTGAAAGACTGTCCTAAAAACTCAGCAAGTAGGGTTGGGCAATTGCATAAGCAAAATATATTTATCTCAGATTCAATAAATAACCACAGTAAGGAACCAGAAATTTCGAATTTAAAAGTGGATGGTCACATGACTATACTTGTACAAAAGGTATCTGAGAACCAATTGGAATTGCATCTGTGTAAACTTGTTGCTATACACAGCATTAAAAGAGAATTGCTTCTTTTAAGAGATTTTGAATGCCACAGAAATTGAGATATTTTTTCTTATCTTACAGTGGCATTTCTGAAATCTCTATTTTTAAATAGCTGTGCCTCAAACAAAAAAGTGCTATATTCAAATACATTGAGATATCTGAATTAAACAGAATAAAGTAGTTGACTTTCTTTCCAACTACTTCTCATATTCCATTACTTTCTTTCCAACTGCTTCTCAGTGAGACTTCTTAGATCCTAAATATGCTGAAATGTACACTAGGTTGCATTAAAAAAAAAAAGGTGCTTTTAAGTTTATAAGTCAAATGTACAAATTTATTTGACCTCGAAATGTTTACCTCTAACAAGATAAGGAATTATTCCTTAAAAAAAAAAAAAGATTGGAAGATCCTTTCATTACATTACTTTTGAAATGAACTGTATTCTGTTTTCTTATTTTTTTTTTGTAGCATCCTGAAAAACTTAGAACTTAAACTTTGCAAATATAGTACAAAAACCTGTTTACCCTTTACCTGGGTTTATCAGTTATTGACATCTTGCCATATTACTTTTTCATTCTCTATCATCTGTTCCTTCATGACCCATTTGAATGGAGTATCTTTTTACCCCCATGCATAGAACAGTGCCTGAAATATGACACAGGTTGGTTAAATAATTGATGATTACTGAATAACATCTTTCAGAATTTTTATCTAAACAAAGTTCAGTTACAAAAAGCCATTCTGGAGCAATACTTAAGTGTGAAGTTTTATTTATTATGAAAGGGCAGCAAGTCAACTTTTAAAGTAAAAAATATCATTGTACTGTTTCAAAGTTTCCAAGCCAAGAATCAGAACAAACACCTGATTATATTCTTTTTCTGAATTATGGATGTGCTTAATGTGGTGAACCAAAGCCAGATGCTCTGCCTTCTGTTCCAGTCCAGGAAGGTACATTTGGCCCTGTGGTTTCCAGTTAGCTGGTACACTTACTTCTTGATTGAATTAAGACCTACACAACCCTCTGGAAGAGTTACAGAATTCTGTCAGCTGGATCTTTTCTGTGATTCTTTTCTCTGTGTGTAATCCTGCTTTCCCACTTTCTCCTTCAGTTTCTATTTCTCCACCCAGAATAAATTTTATTTATTTTTATTTTTTATTTTTTCAGAATAAATTTTATACTAGCACTAACACATTTACAGCTGAAAGAGACCTGTGTATTAGTACTGGCTGGTGGTGGGACAATGTAACATAGTTACATCAAATAGTTATGATTTAAAATACTTCCATCTCCAATCAGCTTTGAGAATAAGAATGCTCAGAGGTTGGTAGACTTCTATAAAATATGATTTTTTTATCTGAGATATCTAGTCCCATTTATAGTGACAAATGGTAGAAAAGTGTGTTTCAGGAACTGAAGAAAAGGAGAGGAGAGGAGTTATTATTTAATAGATACAAAGTTTTTATTTGGGAAAATGAACATGTTCTAAAGATGGATGATGGTGATAATTAGGTACATTCCTTTTTGTGTGGGTGTGTTGGGGCGGCGGGTACCAGGGATTGAACTCAGGGGTACTTGACCACTGAGCCAATCCCCAGCCCTATTTTATATTTTATTTAGAGACAGGGTCTCACTGAGTTGCTTAGTGCCTCCCTGTTGTTGAGGCTGGTTTTGAACTCATGATCTTCCTGCCTCAGCCTCCTGAGGCACTGGGTTTACAGGCATGTGCCACCATACCCAGCAAAGTTACATTCTTAGTGTACCTAATGCCACTGAACTATACATTCAAAAATGGGCAAAAATGGTAATTTTTATGTTATGCATATTTCACCACAATTTTTAAAGGATGCTAAATGCGATTGAAAATCAACAATTTTCCAGTAAGGATATACAAATATCCTTACATTTTCTGAATCATAATACAATTATGGTTACCCAAAATCAAATTTTGCTTACACAAAATCAAATCATGCATGTAATATTATATCTTTTGACATTATATATTTCTTTGGTAAGTTTTTTTTTTCATTTCCAAAAGACAATTTGATGGGAGAGGTGAGAGGTGAGCTTTGTGGGGACTTCAAGAGTCTGACACTTGATGGCACTTGGGGGACATATACTCCTCATGGCTGGTGCATGCTTGGGAAAGACAAAGCATCCCAAGAAGGAAAGAGGCGGGAAGTCGTTTCCCATGGAACAGATGTGGACTGAGCAATAGAGAGCTGGCCTGGAGTCACATAAGTGTGGGACTCTAATGCCAATTCTGTGAGAATGAACTGATTTTGACTCATAAAACTCACTTCCAAATGTGTGTGGCTGTTTTTTCCCTCCCACAGGAACAACCAATTTTCCAACCCTCTGGACATCAACTGAGGGCCCGTGTGATTCAATTCAATTCTAAAACTAACCACTGTGTGTTAGTGTGAGATTCCACATGTTTAAGGGCTCAGACCCACAAGACTGCCCTCACTGCAGATGCCAGACACAAGTGCCAGGTTTCCACTAGACCAGTCAGCTATGAATCAGGGGTTCCCATGACCCTTTCCTCAGGTTCAATAATCCTGGCTGGCAGAACTCACGACGTCACCTTATTTATGTTCACTGGTGAATTGTAAAGGACACAACTCGAAAACAACCATCTGGAAGAGATGGATGCACAGGGCAAGGTATGGGGAAGGATGGGTCTCAGGGCTCCTATGCCCTCTCCAGGGGAGCCATTCTGGCAGCACGTCATTGTTCTCCAATCCAGAAGCTCTCGGAACCAAACTGTTTCAAGAGTTCTTGTGGAGGTTTCACTGCATAGGCTTGATTGACTCTATCCTTGGCTGCTACTATTATTTTTATGGGGTGCTGAGGATCGAACCCAGTACCTCATACATGCCAGGCAAGTGCTCTACCACTGAGCCACAACCCAGGCCCTCCTTGGCTATTACTGCTTAACTCAATATCTAGCCTTTCTCCCTCCCCTGGATTTAAGTAATGGAGTTAATCATTCCACGTTTCTGCTCAAGGTTTGATCTGGAGACTAAGCCCCATGCTGAAGCTATCAAGGGAACCCCAAATAGCAGCCACTTCTTAGCACACAAAATACACTTCAGAGATTCTAAGGGCTTTAGGATCTGCCTGCTAGGATCTAGGGACAAAGACTAAGTTTTTTATTATACTGCAGTAAGAAATTGACTTTTTTTTTTTTGCAACTGCTTTGAGATAAGTAAATAATTCTGTCTTTTATGTTCCTTTCCTCCTCGTCACCTATATCCAAAATATATTCTCAGGTCACTGTCAGTCCTTTTCTTGAAGAAGTTCAATTTCATATTAGAGAACAGCAAGGGGAAGAAGCAAGAAGGTAGTTCAAAGCTTTGATTTAGTTTTTTCTCAAATGCCTTTTTATCAATTTGATTCCTTTTATCCTGGGAGTATCAGGTTTTGGTTTTTTTTTTTTTATGTTCAAGGAAAAAGATCTCTGGTCACAGATATTTGCTGTAATCTGTCCAATGTTAACTTCCCATCTTCCCTCTTTCTCTTATCCCTTCTCAGAACCTCTAACCTTCATGCACTGAAGCTTAGATCTTAGACATATGGAAGCAGAATATCAGTGCAGGATATTCACCATCCTACTTTTATTCTAAGCAAATGACTAGAATGTGCCTTTCAGGACAGTGATACTAGATTTTACATCAACACAACCTGAGGCAAAAAAGAAGCCCAGATCAGAGCAAGTAACAAAAGGACAGTCTTTGAACAACCCAGGCAGGTGGGGAGTAAAAAATAAGTACAGAACACCAAGCAATCCCTGGATTCCCCCTCTTCTCTTCCTCTCCCCAACTCCACATCCCTCAAACATCGGGGTGTACAGCAGTCTCTAGTATTTCTTAGGATTATTGTGCAGTCCCTTTATCCATTCTCTTTAAAACTAGGGACAAAAATAGATTTTTCCCTACTTCTGATCCTGGTAGCACAATGTAGGAATTATAGCCAATGAATACGCCAATAAATTAGAGTTAAAAATTGGAAGGAAAGAAAGTGAATCATTATTTGAAAATGAGATCAATTATGTTAAAAAAAATCAGTCAATGGAGAAACTGTTAGAACCAATAACACCAGCAATAAAAGACTAGAAAAGGTAGTAGCATCAAGACGTCCTCCACCAGAGTACTTTTAAAAACCTGTGAAGTACATGTTCATAGGTAACAGGCAACTTTATCCTTTTCTTCTGCCATTCCTTTTCAATTTTATAGAGGTTATAGAATGTGGTTATAATGATTAACAACAAATACAGTTCATAAGTACGTTCATTAACGGACTAGAGGAGGAATGGACATCACTCAGAAATGGAAAGAATTCAACAAAAATCCACAAACTCTTATGGAGAAAAATTTAAAATATTTTTATAGGACATAAAAAAACCCCAAACAAATAGAGTCATGCCATCTTTGTTGGGGCAACTTAATATTATAACAATGTAAATTATCACAAAGAATTCTATATACTTGATGGGATTTAAAAAATAAATCCAAGAATATTTTAAAGGTTTTCATCAAATCCATTTAAAAATTCATATGGGAAAATAAAATTCCACTGATAAAATCCTGCAGTGACCTATCTTATAATGGAAGCCAGATGCTCACTGCATTCAGACTTAACCTACTGAACAGCCAATTCTAGATTCCCACTTTACTCCATGAGGGCTTGTAACCACTTGTACCAATTATAGTGTAAGCCAGTCTTAGTTGCCAACAACAAAATCCTTTCTATTTTGAGTGGAAACCAGTTTCCTAAAAGGTATGAATAGCTCATGTGAATCATTGGGAGGGCTGATGAATTCTGAGTATCCAACAGCATCTGGTCCAACATCTCCCTTATATATACACAGTCTCCCCCATTCTCAAACTTTGCAACAACATGCTCCCACCTAATGTAATGTAACTACTCTCATGCAAACAAAAACATATACAACCTTCCTGCAAAAGTATAGATCAATATCTCAATGTTGTTAAATTAAGATGCCATCCTATGCTTATTAAATTATCAAAAATTACAGACATGTTATCAAATATTAATGAGAATGTGAGGAGAAAGTCTCATGTACCATTGATGGAAGATTAAACAGGCCCGGCTGCCTTAGAGAGCAGATACTGAACTGCTCAGTAGAATTAAGAATGAATATATTACTATGAAGTTCCACTCCATATCCCGAGGACACTCTCTTAAAGATTCATGAAAGGCTGAACATGGATAATCATCACAGTGTTGCTTGTTGTAAAGTGAAGTGTTGGAAGTCACCTAAGTTTCTAAACTGGAGAATGATAGAAAATGGCAGAAGCACACTGTGGATTACTATGCAGAAACCAGAAGCAAAGCATTTGGTGCACATAGAGTAACATGGTTATATCTCAAAAGCAAATGATTTCTCCAAAGTAAGAAACAACAACAACAACAAAACAATATTCCTACCACAATGTCCCTTTTGTAAGTAAGTGCAAACACACACACACACATGCATAAAAGTGTACAAGTATCTAACATATGTATGTAAGGGAACATATCAAGCGCATCAGAGAAGATAACTATGATATAGAATGAGAGTGGGGAACAGAAATGAAGTAGGAAAACATAATAAAAAATGATGAGCCTTGCATGAGTGTGTAATGTTGTGCCCCACAGATGAATGGGGTTAATTCAACTCCACACCTGATGATTTGATTTTTTTTTTTAAGGAGGAAATGTTCTGATAATGGCATCTCATTACCCTACTTAATTATAATAATTAAAATTCAAAAATTACTCTGAAGGTACTGATGCATTTCACTTTTGAAAACAGTCCGACTCTTTTATGTTTCTAAGGAAAGTCCCACCAAACACTTCAGTCTTATTCATATCCAGGCTGCTTATTTTCTTGATTCCATTGAATCTTGACAAAGGAAAAGGGAAGTCAGAACGACCGTTCAAAACCTTGAAAATGATTCTAATTGCTCTAAATTTAGGTAAAGTTACCGGTTGCTTAATAGCCATTTAGAGCTCTTTGGATAGCAGACAGCCATTCTAACTCTAAAGGTAGTTTCATGGAAATGTTCCTTTTGACAGAAGGAAGACATTGGAGAATTCTTAGGCTATTTTAGCTGACTCTGTGATTGCAATCACACAAATCACTACATTCCAGAGAGATCCATGAACAGGAGGTTTTTCCATTTCAAACTTTCAAGGTAAAACATTATCTTTTCATTTCATATATACTCTGGAGTATCAAGAAATGATGGAATGTAAGTATAATTATGATAGCATTTCTAAGTAGTTCCTAATGGTCAGAGGTAAGGAAGGGAGAGAGAAAAGGCCTTTATTCTCAGTGACATTAAAATAATCTTTCAGATTAATATATATATGTATATATATATTACTGTCTTCTCTTTGTTCAACTTTCATAGTCTCATGAAATCTTACAACATGAGTTAATGCTGCATAGCAAGATAATGACTGTCTTCTACAAGCTATGTAGTGCTGTGGAACTGGAATTGGGTGGTGCAAAGAATTGAGATGAAATTGGAAGGCGAATGGATTGCACATTTGTCATACATTTTCCAGATGTTCATTCTGGCCTTCTGGTCCTTTCCTTGGAACTTTTATTTATGCACATATAACACCATGAAGAAGCAGATAATATAAACAGTGACTATCTTTTGGGCCATTCAATTTTGGCTTTATATTTTTTAACTATGCTGATGATTGCTGGGAACATTTCTATTCCATTTAGGTGGTCTGATTTAACTGCAGAATATCACACAAGGGATGGCCAGAATGGGTACCTCAAGTGAAAGCTTCTACATTCAGTAATACAGATTTAATTACTCAGGAAACGCTAGCCTGGGAAACTCAGCTTATCCAGACTTCCTGAGGACTGATCATTGTCATAGCATCTGCCAAGCTCTGGTGTGTGGCCCCCATTCACTACCAAGGGAAGACTGTCTCTTAGGAGCAGAGCAAGGTTTAGTAACTGAAAACAAGATTTTGTGCTTTTAGAAATTAGGTTTACTAGTTCTAAGTCCACTGGGTATTAAAAATATTTTTCCATGTAGATCAGCCTCTGTGGCCCTAGGCAACAGGCAGGCCCCAGGTTTCAGACCAGCCCAAATCCAGGCCAGACCACAAGGCCCCAGGCTTTCATCTACTGAAGCACCATATCTATACCCCTGACCTCGGACATCAGGCCAGCACCAGGCTCTGGGCCTGCCTAGTGTCAGGCTGGTAGCTACAACTCCATGTTCCAGCAGACTCAAGGTGCTATCCTGTCACAGTGGACCATAGTGTCAGGCCAGACCCCACAGACTGAGACCATGCATCCACTTCTACACATGAGGGACCCAGACCTATGCCTACAGATTCACACCTAGGGCCTGCCCCAAGACTTACCACAGTCTTGAGTTCCAAGCCCATCCCAGTAAATCCAGACACTAGGCTAATCCCAGCACCTGGCTAGTCCTTACAGACTCAGGTTTAAGGGTCATCCCAGTGCAAGGTCAGCCCCTGTGGACCCAGGCTTCAGATCAGCCCCCAGGATTCAGGCTCAGATCTTCATTTGTGAGCCCAGGCTCCAGGCCCACCCTATAGAATTAACTCAACAGTCACTGGAATATCCTAACCTAAAACCTGGAAAGAAAGAAGCTAAATTGTCCCTATTTTCAGAAGACATGATCTTGTATACAGAAAGCCTTCATAAAGATTTCATTAGGAGCAGAGAAAGGTTTGGTAACATTTAAAAAAAAAAGTTAGAGTGAATAAATGAATTCAGTAATGTTGCAGAATATGAAATCGACATAAAAAACAAGTAACATTTCTATACACTAACAACGAGCCATTCAAAGAAGAAATAAAGCAAGCAATCCTATTCACACTGGCTACAATAACAAAAAAATAATAAAATACTTAAGAAAAAATCTTAAGAAAAAAATTTTCTTGGGGGAAAAAAAAAAAAAAAGGAGACGTAAAAGAAGGGGAAAAAAAAAAAAAAAGATGACCTGAAAGTAGAAAAGACATTTTAAGGGAATAGAATTGGAGAGGGAATTGGAAGAGGAAGAAGTGAGGGAAGAAGGGAAAGTGGACATGATTAAGGCACAATACATGTAAATGTCATACTGAAACCCAATAATTTGTACAATCTTAATATGTGTTAATGATGTAAAAGCAGATTTGTACATTGGAAATTATAAAACACTGATGAAAGAAATGGAAGAAGACACAAATGGAAACATACATTCATGGATTGAAAGAATTAATACTGTTAAAATGGCCATATTACCAAAAGTGAACTACAGATTCTAGGCCACCTCCATCAAAATGCCAATGACATTTTCCCCAGAAATAGGAAAAAAGTCCTAAAATTCATGTAGTACCACAAAAGATCCCTATGGCCAAAGCATTTTTTTTCAGCAAAAAGAACGAATCTATTGACATAACACCACCTGATTTTAAAATACATTACAAAGCTACAATAATCAAAACAGCATGGTCCTGGCACAAAAACAGTTATAAAAACCAATGGAAAAGAATAGACAGACCAGAAATAAGCTCAGGTATTTATGGTCAATTAATTTTGAATAAAGGAATCAAAAACAGACAATGGAGAAATTTGTGTTGGGGAAATGGGATATGTACATGCAGAACAATTAAACCAGCCCCTTTTATGACTCAAAATCAACTCAAAATTGATTAAAGACCTGGAGGAAGAAAGATGGCGGGCCAGGGGGAGGCAGCGTTCTGTGTTGCTCTGTGATCCAGATCTCACCTAGTCAGAATACTGCATCTCTGAGAGTGTTAGAGGGCCCTATACAGCTGCTCTCGTGCAGATCACCACTGCTGTGACTCCATGCCGGGCTCAGGGCCTCAACACTGGAGCAGGACTCCTGGCTCCTGACACCAGACCCCGCCAAGTTCTAGCCAACACAGGCTCGCAAGCGCCTTAGCAGAATCACCTATCAGCACCTCTGCAGGACTCCCTGACTTCACTCCACTCCCACGCTGGTCACTCAGCTGCTACCTACCCACAGCACAATGCTATCTCCTGGCTCCCCACACCTCACCAGACATCCCGGTGCTGGAAGCAGACCCTTCCATCTTGGCTCACCTCCTTGCCATATTTGGTGGAGGCAGCTCCCAGATCAGATCTCCAGCTGGCCAGGTACCAGGTTTCCAACTCCCCCCTCTCCCCAGCAGTGGTAACCCAACACAGTAGCTGCCCAACACAAAACAACTCTCAGTTGAACAGATGTGCAGTGCGACCAGGGTGCTGCCCACAGGACCCTTGGTGTGAGAGTTCCCGCAACTGGGAACTGCTAAGGGAGAGGGAGATGGAGCTAAAGTTTGGAGCCTAACAGAGAGACCAGGAATTGGGAAATCTGTAGGCAAGATAGGGAGATAGTACCAGATGCTCAAAGTCATATGAGTGGTCCCCAAAAGAGACCTGTGAGGTGCAGTCTCCCTGAAGGGACTGGAAGGTGCCAATCCCTGTGTCCAGGGGCCCTGCACCAGGTCCAACCTTCTCAACCTGGCTGTATCCACCACCCTGAGGGCAGAGACACCAGCATACAACAGATAGCTCCGCTTATTGGATGAGAAGAGAAGCAGGAAAGATACGGATCTCTAAAAGTAGCAACAACACTGGTTTCTTCCTTTGAGAGTTTTTTTCCCTCTTTTTCTTCTACCTTTCTATCCTCCCACTCTCACATCCCCAACATATGTGAAACCAAGAACTTTGCACGAAATAGGATTTTGCGGACTGAGTCATCTGAATAACATAATATAGAGGTGTTGTATATGCCCTGTTTTTTCTTCTCTCATTCTTCTTTCCCCCTCCAAATTTCACTATTTTAACATCCTGTATTTTTCTAAGTACATATATGTTTGTTTTATGTACTCTACTATCTTCCCATGTACTTGTCTACCCTAAATTACTTCCTTTCTATTCTCTTGCCACTAACCCTCTTATTTAGATTTCTCTTTCACACTTCCTAAGATATATTAACTTTATATCCTCGTATCCTACCTCCTCAGCATATCATCCTAAGCCCCTTGCCCAGTTCATTGTCCACCATCAGAAACTGTAAACCCTTTTACAAAACTACTGATTATATCATAGATAATAATCGAATCCAACATTTCTGTATGTTGAGACCAAACTGTAAACTCTTAATAACAACAAATTGTTCATAGGAGGTTTACTGTTGATATTGGGATCTGTTAACATTGTCCTTTCCCACAAAGGAGAGGTCTTGGAACCCTACAAGAGTACTACAAACCTATAAGGTAAAAACAATAACACCCCAGACCCACAGAGCTGGAAAGGAAGACACACGAGCAACATGAAAAGACAAGGGAAGAAAGTGCCCCAAACAAATCAAGACGTGAAATTATTAGAATCATTGGCAGCCACAGCTGAAGAGATTCCAGGGAGGGAGTTAAGGATGTACCTGGTTAAAATGTTCTGTGAACTCAAGGAAGATATAAGAGAGCAAATACGGGGCTGTGAAAGATCACTTCTACAAGGAGCTACATAAACAAATACAGGAAACAAAAGATCACCTCAACAGGGAGATAGAGGTTCTTAAAAAAAAAACAAAACAAAAACAAATCCTTGAAATGAAAGAAACTATAAACCAAATTAAAAGCTCAATGAAAGCATCACCAACAGAGTAGACCACTTGGAAGGTAGGACATCAGACAATGAAGACAAAATAGATAATCCTCAAAAGAACATAGACCACAGTGATAATGTGCCTTGGTGTGGATCTGTTGTTATTTTGTACACTTGCCATCTTGTAAGCCTCTTAAATTTGGTTTTCCAATTCATTCTTCATGTTTGAATAAATTTTCTGATATTATTTCATTGAATAGATTGCTCATTCCTTTGGTTTGGAACTCTATGCCTTCCTCTATCCCAATAACTCTTAAATTTGGTCTTTTTATATTATCCCATATTTCTTGAATGTTCTGTTTATGACTTCTTACCATCTTCACTGTAAGATCTACATTATTTTTGAGATTATATGTTTTGTCTTCATTGTCTGAAGTCCTGTCTTCCAAGTGGACTAATCTGTTGGTGATTCTTTCTGTTGAGCTTTTAATTTAGTTTATTGTTTCTTTAATTTCAAGGATTTCTGTTTTTATTTTTTTCAGAACTTCCATCTCCTTATTAAAGTAATCTTTTTCTTCCTATATTTGCTTACGTAACTCTTTATCAAAATGATTTTTTCGCTGCCTGTATTTGTTCTCTGATATCATCCTTTAATTCATAGAGCATTTTAATTATGTACATCCTGAAGTCCTTTCATTTCTTCTGTTATGCTAGCCATGGATTCCAAGATTGTAGTATCTTGGTTTGTTTGGGGCACTTTTTCTCTTGTTTATTCATGCTGATTGTGTGTCTTTCCTTGTAGCACTGAGGATCCGCAGTGTTACTGTTTTACACTTTAGCCTTATAGTGCTCCTGCATGGCTTCAGTGCCTCTCCTGCCAACAAGTGTTCCAAGCTGGGAGTTGCTACAAATAAAGATGGTGATGATAGTATCCCAAGATGGAGGCGGCTGCTTTCAGAGATGTAGTGTCGGGTTGAGTGGGGTGGGCCTGGGTGGTGGTGTTGGGCAATGTGTTCAAAGGTGCAGTTCAGACCCAGTGCAGGCTACTCGAGCATTGGTGAGGCTAACCTGGGCCTGCCTGAGCTCTGCAGGTGCCATTGGGGCTGTCCTGAGCCTACCTGTGCTCAGCACTGGCTCAGGGGGCTGTCCTCTGATTTTCTAACATTTTATAAAAGACTTTTGCATTTATGTTTATCAGGGATATTGGTCTGTAGTTTTCTTCTCTTGATCTGTCCTAATCTAGGTTTGGTCCAAGTGTGATACTGGATTTGTAAAATGAATTTGGAAGTGTTTCATCTTTTTCTATTTCATGGAATAATTTAAAAAGCATTGACATTAGCTATTACTTAAAGTTCTGGTAGAATTTAGCTGAGAATAAATCTGGTCCCAACTTTTCTTTGTTGAAAGGCATTTATTATTGCTTTTATCCCTTTGCTTGTTATTGGTCCGTCTAGGTTTTCTAGGTCCTCTTGATTTAATTTTGGCAGGTTTTATATGTCTATAAATGTACCAATTTCTTCTAGACTTCCCAACTTATTGGAGTAAAAGTTTTCAAAATCATCCATAATGATCTGTATTTCTATGATATCTGTGGTAATTTCTCCCTTTTTATCTCTAATTTTATTAATTTTGGTCCTCTCTCTCTCGTTTTGTTAGTTTATCTAAGAACTTATCAATCTTGTTTACTTTTCAAAGAACCAACACATTGTTTCAATAAAAAATTTTTTTATTTTGTTTATTCTCAGTTTAATTTATTTTGGTTCTGATCTTAATTATTTCCTTCCTTCTACTGCTTTTGGAATTGGTTTGCTCTTCTTTTTCAAGGGCCTTGAGATGCATCATGAGGTTTTTTATTTGGGATCTTTCTGATTTTCTTATGCAGGCACTTGTAACTATAAACTGTCCTTTTACAACTGCCTTATAGTGTCTCAGAGGTTGTATCATGATTCTCCTTTGATTGTAATGATTTGTAATTTCTCCACTGATTTCTATAACTTGTTCATCATTCTGAAGCTATTGTTCAATCTCCATGTTTCATACAGTTTCTGTAGGGTTTTTTGGCATTGATTTCTAATTTCATTCCATTATGATCTAATAAGATCAAGAAACTACATTATATATATATATATTTTTTTTTTCTAAGTATTGTTTTGTGACTTAACATATGGTTTATTTTGAAGAAGATTCCATGAGCCTCTGAGAAAAAAATTTATTAAGTTATTCAGTTTTTTTGTACCTGGGATTGAACTCAGGAGCACCTAACAACTGAACCACATCTCTAGCCCTTTTTATTTAGAGACAGAGTCTCACTAAGTTGCTTGGGGCCTCACTAAATTGCTAAGGCTGGCTTTGAACTCATGATCTTCTTGTCTCAGCCTCCCAAGCCACTGGAATTACAGGCATACACCACTGCACTAGGCTTGTATTCAGTTTTTGTTGGATGAAATATTATTTTGATGTCTGTTAAGTTCTTTTAATTTATAATATCTCTCTGGTCCAAAGAGTCTTTACTGAGTTTTTGTTTGGATGATCCATCTATTGGTGAGAGAGGGGTGTTAAAATAACCCAGTATCATTTTACTGGTGTCTATCTGAGTCTTCAATTTGAATAGTGTCTGTTTTATATAATTAGGTGCATCAACACTTGGGGCATAATAAATATTTATCATTATATCATTTGGTTAGATTATTCTCTTTACCAGTATGAATTTGTCTTCTTTGTCTGTTCTGATTAATCTTGTTTTGTAGTCCACTTTGTTGGATATAAGAATAGCTACTTTTTCTTGTTTTCAGACTCCATTTGCATGATTTATCAATTTCCATCCTTTCACTTTTAGCCTGTGGCTGTCTTTGCCTGTGAGGCGGGTCTCTTGCAGACTATGTATAGCTGGGTCTTGTTTTTCAACCCATTCTTGCAACCACTGTCTTTTAATCCGAGAGTTGAGACCATTTAGATTTGATTTTATTATAGAGAGATGTTTTTCTGTTATTATTTCTCTGAAGAGATTATCCATACTATCAGCCTGCATTTCACAACAATTTTCACTTCCAGGGATTCTTAAATTTGGTTTCTTAATGCTGTCCCAGAGTTCTCCTATATTCTGGTTATGATTACTTATTTTCTTTAATACCATCTCAATATTCAAACATTTAGCCACCTTATATTCCATCTCTCATCTATTCTATTAGATACTTTCTACTGGACATTTTATTTGATTTATTGTGTCTTTTATTTTGAAGATTTGTAAGATTCTTTTTCAATATTTCTATCTCCTTATTGAATTTCTTATTCATTTCCTTTACTAGCTTCCTTAATTAATTCAAGGGTTTTTTTTTTTCTGTGTTCTCCTATAATTCATTGGTCATTTTTGTAATTGTCAGGGGTTTTAGCCCCCTGTTCCCTCCTGACCTGTGGGAGAGATTGGGGGAGTACGCCCGGACCAGGAGGAACCAAGAAAGGAACCAAGAAAGGTAAAGGTCGACTGGCCGCCTGCACTCAGCCCTCCCTCCACAGAGGACAATCAGACGCCAGGGAGAACAGTCAAAGCAGGATCTCGTTTATTGAGAAAAAACACACAGCTAATATAATGTACAGGAGCCAATCAGGGTAAAGGTCAGCAGGGTGGGGAGAATTTACATCTACACCCATCCTACAGGCAGTAATGGGAGCTGTCTGTGAGGGCAGAAGGGTTCTGAGCCTATCCTAGAGGTGGTCCGATTCTTCATCACAACCCACAGCAAAGCCTTCTGGCTAATTGCTAAGTACTCTCTTAGCCACATGTGGTCCCAGGACTGGGAAGCGGGTAGGAGCCAGCAAGTTAAGTTTCCTCTTTTCTGATGCAACATGCCCCACGTTACATCAGGCCCTACATGTAATCATTCTTTTGAATTCTTTATCTGATTTTTCATCCATTTCAATATCTTTGGGCTCACTTGTTGGTGAATTATGAATTTTGAGAGGCATTGTGATAACTTGTTTTTACCTCTTGCCAAAGTCTCCTAGAGTGACTAGATTGAAACTCTTCATAGGTGTGGTCTCTGTTTTTGCTGTAGGAGTGAAGTCTGCAAGTGGGGCCTGGGTCCCCATCCCATTCTCAGGCATTTCTACTTTCTCAGTTTGAGGTTTTGTCTCTTCTATTCTCTGTATTCAAGTATAGCTGAAGTTGGAGTATGGTGAATTTGTGTGTGGAGCAGAGTATGTAGTCTTTTGTCTGGTTTAGTTCAGCAGCAGAGTCTCTTCTCTGTGAACTTGCAGTGTTCCTGTAGATTCTCAGCACCTCACTGAGAAGTAACATTCCCACTGCTTGAATCCTGAGCAACTGGAAGTACAACCTTCCTTTAATCCACCATCTTGAATCTCCTGATTTTTTTTTTTAAACATGACTCCAAAAGCAGAGACAACAAAACCAAAATTAGCCAAATGGGATTGCATGAAACTAATAAGCTGAAGAGCCAAGGGAACAATCAACAGGGTAGAAAAGCAAATTCTAGAATGATAGAAAATATTTGCAACTCACAAATCTTATAAGTGGTTAATATTCAAACTATATAAGAAACTCACAGAGTTCAATAGCATGAAAATATAACCTGATTTTTGAAAAGAGCAAAGAACCTAAATAGACATATCTAAAGAAGACAAACAAATCAACAAACATATATGCAAAGATGCACAACATCAGTAATGATCAGAAAAATACAAATCAAAACCACAATGAAATGTCATTTTTCTCCTGTTAGAATGATTATTACAAAAAAGATGGAAGATAAATTTTGGCAAGATTGTAGAGAAGGAAAAACCCTGCACCCTATTGACTGAAATGCAAATTAGTATGTCATTATAAAAACAGTGTAAAAAGTTACTTAAAATTAAAATTAGAAGTTCTATATGACTACCAGCAATTTCACTACTGAAGGAAAATAAATCAGTGTATCAGAGATATCTGCACTCTCATGCTCATTGCAGCATTATCCACGAGAGCCAAGATATAGAATCAACTTAAGTATTCATCAACAGATGAACAGATAAAGTGTAATACACACACACACACACACACACACACACACAGTGAATTACTAGTCAGCCTTAGAAAAGAAGGAATCCTGCCCTTTTTTTTGGTGATTAATTTTATTTTTATTGACTTTTTTATTATTAGTTGTTTAAATACACGACAACAGTGGAATGCATTACAATTCTTATTACTCATGATCTCACTTAAATGTGAAATGGTGGTTACCAAGAGCTGGAGGAACTGGCAAGGGTAATGGGAGATCTTAGTCGGAGGATACAAAGGAATAATTTCAAGAGCTCTATTATACAGCATTGTGATTACAGTTAATAACGACATGTTATATTTTGAAAAACACTTAGTAGATTTTAAGTATTCACTTTAGAAAAATGATAAACATGTGGGGCTGGGGATATAGTTCAGTTGGTAGAATGCTTGCCTCATATGCACAAGGTCCTGGGTTAAATTCCCAGCAACACACACACACGCACACACACACAAAATGCCAACAGAAAAATGATAAACATGCAAGATTTAATTGAGCCATTCTACAATGTACATATAGTTTAAAACATGTTGTACACAATAAATATTTGCAATTTTTGTTAAGAAAAATAAAATAAAATATTCCTCCATGCAATGAAAAAGATATTTCAAAATAATTTTCTTTCAGGATCATTTCTTGAGACATGAATACTATAAGAGATAAGAAAAAATTACAACAAATTGAAATTCATAGCTGAAATTGAACTCTAGCCTATAAAATCTTTATGAACATTCTTTGAAAACTCCTTCTCTTTTCCTTAATTTTTCTGCTTTATATCTCAACATGGCCATGAGCAGTGATTTTGCTAGCAGATCTGGGCAGTGTTTGCTAAAAACATGTTGGCATATAGATTTCACTATTATCCAACTAAACACAAAACTAAAAATTAATGAGAGATGCTAGAAATCTGAGTAATTCCACAATCCATGGTAAATGGCAGCAGACTCAATTGATCAGTCTCCTGGTTGCAAAAAGATAAAACCCATAGTTATAATTGTTTGTGTGATAGTCTTCTGCTTTTTCTCTTCTTGACAGCAAATAAAACCTATGCTCTTCAAATCCCTAAATATTTTTGTGCTTACATTTTCCAAATGTTTAAGGCTGCTATTCCAAGATAGTAGGAACCAGCCTAATCTGTCATCTTATCTTTCTTTAATAATGAAACACAGATTGCCACAATCAACTAAAACTAGGATTCAGAGGTAGCCCTTTGAGATTGTGTGATGTTGCTACAGGAGAAGTACAACTTCCATGGCCTGAGCCTCAGAGTCACAGCCAATGTGTTAATGACCATGGATATCTGAGATACATAGGAACATATGTGAACCAAAAATTTGAGGAGTTCTTAAATATTAAGCATATCTTGTTGAATGATCTTATCTAAGTGAAAGTGTTTAGATATGAGGTGTCCCCCAAAAGCTAACATGTGAGACAATGCAAGAAAGTTTAGAGGTGAAATGATTGGGTTAAGAAAGCCTTAACCTAATCAGTGCATTAATTCCTAATTCCCTGATAGAGATTCACTGAGTGATAACTGTAGATGGGTAGGGTATAGCTGGGGGAGATGGGTTCCTGGGGCTATGCATTTGGGATATATATTTTGTCCTTGTTGAACAGAGCTAGTGTGCTCATGCACATTCTCTCTCTCTCTCTCTCTCTCTCTCTCTCTCTCTCTCTCTCCTCCTCTTTCTTAAAAAAAAAAAAAAAACAGTGTTGGTTATTTACACATTGCAAGGATAGAGGTGGTAGGTAGAAACCAAGACTATAACAAGAAAATTGGAGAGTATAAATTAAACCTGAGAAGTGAGATAGAAAAATCAACAGCATGATTATCCAGAAAACATTCATTCCAGAAAAACATAACAGATGGTGTGATGTTAGTTCAGTTACCTGGTTTAAAAGCTAGGACTGCTTTGATGTGAAGCCTGGCATGCTGCATGCCTGTTTGAAGGAAGCACACTAATTAGATATAAACTCTAACTCAAATTTGGGTGTAGGGCATAAATTATAGGAAAAAATTTTGATAAGCTTGTGGAATAGGCTTCAGGTGGTCACTTAGAGGTTTAAATTTGCTTCTTTGAATTTTGACTCTTATTGGACCTTTTTCTGAAGCATCTGACCTCAGTGGTTGTTCATGTTCTCTGTCCCCAGGGATGCTGCTAAGAAGATTATGAATCAGGCTTTCAGCCTTTTAGGATACCCTGACTTATTTGTTATACTGGGACAACCTCTGCTTTGACTTTCTCTACAAATATATTTTTTAAAAAGCTGGAAATGGGACACTACAAATCCAGCCTTATTAGTTTAAGTATCTTGGAAAAACTTTAGTGCCTGCTGAAGTCAGCCTTATACTTTTCTTAGATTTGGATTTAGCTGACACTAAGAAAGGCACAAATCCAGAATTGACAAATATTGAGACTGCCTCTGCATCTAGCTTTTCCATTTTTGAATGAAATGATTGTGAATTTTGGCAAGGTATTATAGGTAGAAGGGTTTGGAGACTGAATGTCGACCCTATATGCACCCCTAATTGTAGATGGAACTGAAGAGCCTGGGATAGAGTGCCTCCCTGGCATTACTACTGCTTTTACTTGATGAAGAGGGTATGGACTAGGTGTTTTGGCTACTTGAACTTGAAGTGACTTGTAATTGAAATAAAGTGTAGGGCCTGTTGCTTCTTCTTCTGGCTGAGCGTCTTGGAGACGAATAGCTACACTGGGCTGCAGTACTTAGTTCAAAGAATCAAAGAAAGATTTAGGTGGTACTGAATCAAAGGAAAATTTTACTCTAAGGACTGGTTTTCTGCATAGGTGGTTTTTGGTTTCAGATGGGGGCCAATTGATTGCTATACATAGGGCAAGAGAGTCAGTAGTTGATTGGAGCAAAGCAGAGGAATGTTGTCCTTACTTACTGTTTCTGGTATTGAAACCAGTTATTTGAGGTGGCTTTGGAGGTTCACAAGGAATGCTGACAGAAGTGAGGTGACATGAAGACCCATGTCTAAGTTTCATGTAATTATGAGATTATGCAACTCAAGCCCCAGGAAAAGTGATCATGAGTTTGGCAGTGAGATGTGATCTATTACCTGGCTTCTTGATCTTATGTATAATTGATGATAGTATAAAGGTATCCAGTGTTTATGTTTATTTCTACCTAGTACTAGGTATTGAGATTTGTTTTTCTGCTCCTGAAGATTGCTGAGTAGTGTAGGCATTTCAGTAAAGACAGAGTTCACTGAATTTTCCAAGGCCATGTTAAACTGTA
Source organism: Callospermophilus lateralis (assembly GCF_048772815.1). NCBI lineage: Eukaryota > Metazoa > Chordata > Mammalia > Rodentia > Sciuridae > Callospermophilus > Callospermophilus lateralis. The sequence continues at coordinate 71,545,968 of NC_135307.1, read as the reverse complement.
GGCTGGTCCTTGACTTTAGACTTCTGGTCTACCTCCAGGTATGATACATAAATGCAGGAGGAGAATGCTTAATTGATGCTTCATCTTGAAATTGAAGCACACTGAAATGGGAGGTAGAAAAACCTCTATGTTTGTGGGTATCTGCAAGAAGTAGAGATGTCCACTGAGTCAAGTACTTGTCCACCAGAACCAGGAATAGAGAAATGAAGAGATATGGATTGTTGATAATTTGTTAATAGGGAGTATGAAAAATTTCCTTTAAATTATGATTACAGATTTCAGACAAGTGTAGAGAGGCTCCAGGGTGTATATGCAGGCTTGCCTTGGATTTGTTGCATATGTAACAGATAAATACTGTTTGACGCCAATAGCTTGAGGGCAGCTGGAATAAGCAGTGGAATCTTGAAAAGGATTTCTGATACCTGAGGGAGCTCCTTGGGATTGACTTCTCCATCAAGAGGCCCTGCAGAACCCTCTATCCACTTACACTGAATCTAAAGACTCTGAGTTAGATCAGTAGTAAAGGCTAATTGCTCAGGTCTGTTAAGTGGACACATCCATTTTCCAACATGCAAAATTACTGGGGTTTGAGGAAACATCAAAGATACATGTTTAAATGAAAGCTAACTAAAATTTTTTAAATTCAACTAGTAAATTTGGTGCAAATACTGATAAAGAAATTCTCATTCTATCCTCAGGCTCTTGGAACAGATATGAACAGAAAGATGCTTTGGTGCTAATGAAGATTCATCCTTGGAACTTGGGCTCTCATGGTTCCTTTGAAGGGGAAAATGTGTTAATTGAATTTATGATCTAAGAATTTTTTACTTTAAGCTTCATACTGACTCACAGTCATTGCTTTGGAAGCCTGTGGCTAGGGAATGAGTGCATCCAAATTCAATATAAATGCCCCTGAAGTTCAAGTAACATGAGAAGGAACTAATCCCTTTCTTGGAAACAAAACTTTGTATTTCTTTAAGTATTTTATCTCATTTTAAACCATACTTTAAGAAGCACTATCAGTCTAAATTATTCTAAATGCTTTACAAAGAATACAATAAATATAGAGCAGTCCATGGTCCAGTATATATAGTCTAATATCATTCTTTTCTTTAAAAAGGGTGAATACATATATAGACATAGAAAATTCTTGGAAGCTTATTTGCTAAAATATTTAATAGAGATTATCTCTGTATATGGGCATTTTTGATAATTTTACTTTTTAATTTTATTTCAATTATTTCAAAATTTCACTTTGATAAGCAAATGGGACTTGAATGATAAGAAAGTTTACAAAAATACTTTTAAAAAATGAAATGAAAAAAGAAAGCATACCCACAATTTGAGACAGTCTGGGAATGATATCAGCAAAACTTCAAAATAAGAAAGCCTAAGATCATGTCCCCATAGATAAAACAATTTTTTCAACCATCCATCAACAAACAAAAGTCTTCCCTTGGGAGGTTTGGGAAATAAGTACGAGATTGCAAAAGTCCAGTGCAGCCTAGGACAAGGAGGACCATTTTGAGAATCTACCAAGGACACAGAAGGAGTAATACCTCTTCTTTGCCACTGATAACACCCCTGCTGACCTCAAAGCAAACTTCAAATACTACAGAAGCCCTGTGATATGACTCTTGCCCCTCTCTACTGCCATCAGGGGTAGTGCTTTATTCCCAGAGATCTAGAGGGACTTAAGTCTTTCCATTTTCCAGTAATGGTCCCACCAATTTTGGAACACCCCCAATAGCAAACACTAACATTTTTCCATCACCCAATTTCAGCCCTGTTCTACCATGGTCCTGGAGGAAGCCTTAACTATCCAAGGACCTTCCCAGGTATATGCAGGAGTTTAACATATCTATTTCTCTGGTAATAGACGTGCTGTCTGCATACCCAACTGCAGACCAACAAATGGCCTGGTGGACCTGGTGCAGGTCTTTTCTACCATGGTTCTAGAGGCAATCACATTATCCCGGTGCCCTTGTAGTAACCACATTCCTAGAAATATGCCTGCTACCTGGGGACCCAACTTTAGAACCAAAATTCACATGACCCAGCTCTATCTCCATTTGACTAGAATCCTAGAAGCAATCCATTATGCCCAGGGACAAAGAAAAAGAAGATCTTTGCCTACAGGATCAGTTTGTAAAGATTGGAAGAAGTGTTTCTTCTTCAAATGCACAAACACCAAAACAAAGCTAAACATCTTACAAAGAATCAGGCAAGCATGTCACCACTAAAGGAAACTTAAAAAAACTGTACTAACTAACCTTAAAGAAATAATGATTCATGAATTGCTTAACAATGAAATCAAAATAATGATCTTCAAAAAACTCAATGAGACATAAAAAAACAGAGAGAGAAGACCAAAATCAGAAAAATGATGCATGGAGAAAATGAGAAATTTAATAAAGAAATAGAAAAATAAAGAGAATCAAGTACAAATGTTAGAGTTGAAGAATTCAATAAGTGATCTGAAAAAATTTAATAGAGAACTTCAACAGACTCAATCATGCAGAAGAAAGAACCTGTAAATTTGAAAACAAGTTCTTTGGAACAGGCTAGTTAGAAGAACAAAGGAAAAAAGAATGTAAAAGAATGAAGAAAATATATGGGACACCACGAAGCAAACCAAATTATGCATTATGATAGCATCAGAAGGAAAAAAGAGATAAAGAGACAGAAGGCCCTTTAAGGAAATAGTGACTGAACGCTTCCAAAACCCAGAGATGGAAATGAATACCTTGATTTATAAAGCCTAAGGATCCCCCTATAGATTGAATCCAAAGCAGCTTATGTTGAAAAATATTATAATTAAACTGTCAAATGACAAAGATGAAGAGAATTTTGAAAGCAGAAAGAAAAAGAGATTTGTCTCATATGAGGGAGCCTCCATAATATCATGAGTGAGTTTCTCAGAAGGAGAAACTCCTTTGTAGAGTGGAATAATATATTTATTATTAAGGAGAGAGTGGAATAATATATTTAAAGCACTGATATAAAAACAAATTGCTAAGCAATAATTCTTTACCTGGCAAAACAGTCCTTTATGAATTAAGGAAAGCCAGGTGGAGTGATTCATACCTTCTCTCTCTGTTTTTTTTATGTCTCATTGAGAGGCCCAGGCATGAAGATTGCAAGATCAAGGTTAACCTGAGAAACTATGTGAGACTCTGTCTCAAACTAAAACTTTAAAAGGGCTTGAGATATATATGACTTAGCAGTAGGACACTTACCTAGCTTGTAATGAGGCCCTAGGTTATCCCTAGTGCCACACACACACACACACACACACACACACACACGAGTAATAACAATTTCCCTAGACAAAAACAAAAAACAAAAAACTGAGAGAGTTGGTCATCATTATACTCACTTATAAGAAGGTACAAAGGGAGTCATTCAAGTTAAAATGAAAAGCTGCTAAGTAGCAACACAAAAACACATGAAAGAATAAATTTCATATTAATGATATCTATAAAGATAAGCATGGATTGTTGTAATGGTGACATGCAAATCACTTTTAACACTTGTATATAAATTAAAAGACAAAAGAAATCATAATAAATAAAGCTACACAAACTGATGATAATACAATACAGAAAGAACTTTGACATGAATTACACAAAGTATGTTATGGTGGAACAAGGAGTCAGCTGAGAGTATCTGTATACAACTAAAATTTAAAACGGACGACTATGACTATAAAATATTTAATATGAGCTTCATGATAACCCACAAAAGAAAATGTACAGTAGATATGTAAAAGATTTTTAAAAAGCCAAAGAACACAAGAAAATAAGCTACAAGGAAAGACAATAAGAAAACAATGAAAAAAAAGAACAAGAGAATTACATAATAAAAAACAATTAATAAAATAAGAGGAGCATGTACTAAACTCCACAATCAAAAGACATTAACTGAATTATATTTAAAAAAATAAAGCCTAACTCTATGTTCTCTAGAAGGGACTTGTTCATATGACACACACATGCTGAATATAAAGGGGTAGAAAGAGAGATTCTCTATATGTGGTAAACAAGAGAGAGGAGGGGTGACTATACTCAGATGGGTCAAAATAGACATTAAGTCAAAAACAGTCACAAGAGACCTAAGAGGTCATTACACAATGATTAAAAAGGTGAATTCAACAGTGAGCCATAATAATTATAAATATATGTGAATACAACAACAAATCACCTAAATATGCAAAATGAATTCTTTCCAAATGCACATGAAATCTCCTCCAGGATGCAGGATATACTAGGTCACAAAACCACTCTTAACTGATCAAAATTATTGTCTTTTCTGACCAAAATGGAATGAAATTAAAAATCAATAACACTCAGAAAACAAGAAATTTTGCAAACATGTGAAAACCAAAATATTCTTGAAAAAATTAGGGGGTAAGATTTGAAAGATTTTACTCCTTTTGAAGAGGACATCAGAAAGAAAGTTTTCAAAATATCCACAGACAAATGAAAACAAACAAAAAAAACACACAACTTTCAAAAACAGGAGACACAGCAAAAGCAGTACTAAGAGTAACGTTCACAACAATAAATGTCTATTTTTTTTTTAGAAAAAAAGGGAAGATCTCGATAAACGCTAATTTATACCTCAAGGATCTAGAGAAAGAAGAAAATTAAGCTTTAAGTGAGTTGAAGAAAGAAAATAATGAAGAATAGAACAGAAATGAAGGGAAGTGAGAACAAAAAAAAATGATACATCAACAAAACTAAGACTTGAGGTGTTAGGTTTTTTTTGGGGGGCAGTGGGGTGGGAATGAACAACAAACCCCTAGTTAGATTAACTAAGAATTAAAAGCTGCTAATAAATAAAATCAGAGATGAAAGAGGAGACAATACAATAGGAGCCTCAGATAAAAGGGATTATAAGGGACAGCTATGAATGATCATATGCCAACACATTGGATGATCCAGAAGAAATGGACAAATTCCTAGAAACTTACAATCTGTCAGAACAGAATCAAGAAGAAATAGAAAGCATGAACAATCCAATAAAGAATAAGGATATGAAATTAGTAAATCAAAAGTTCCCAACAAAGAAAGACCCAGCACCAGAGGACTTCACAAGCGAATTGTTCCAAATATTCAAAGAATTAATACCAATCTTATGCTCTTCCAAAAAATAGAAATAAATTCATATGAACCACAAAAGACCCTAAGAAGTAAAAACAACCTTGAGGATGAAGAACAAAGCCACAAAACTGGAGTCTTCTTGATCTCAAAATATATTATAAATCTTCAACAATCAAAACAGCATGGAACTGGCATAAAAGCAAACATACAGACCAATGCAAGAGAATAGAAAGCCCAGAAATATGTCTACACATTTTAGGTAAACTGGTCTTCAAAAAAGGCACCAAGAACACAAAATGGAGAAATCCCCTCTCTTCCATAAATGATATTGGTAAATCGGATATGGAAGAATGAAATTGGATCCTTGTTTCACATCATATATAACAATTCATTCAAAATAGACTGGACTTAGCTTAAATATAAGACCTAAAACCATAAAACTATTGGAAGAAAACCTACAGGAAAAGCTTCTTGACATCAGTCTTTGCAATGATATCTTGGTGTGACACCAAGAGCACAGGTGACAAATGTAAAGAGATGAATGAAATTGCATCAGACCAAAAACAGCTTCTGTGTGGCAAAGAATACAACCAACAGAGGGAGAGGATACCTGTGAAATGGGAGAAACTATCTGCAAACCATGTATCTGATGAGAACATACAAGTGACTCAAAACAGCTCAGTAGCAAAACTTGATGTTAGAAATGGACTAAGGACTCAAAACAGATATTTCTCCAAAGGAGACATACCAATGGCTGACAAGCATATGGAAATCACTCATTATCAGGGAAATGCAAATTGAAGCCATAATGTGCTATCACCACACACTTGTTAGAGTGGTAATAATAAAAAAGATAAATGATAAAAATTATTGGCAAAGGTATAGAGAAAGGGGAACCCTTATACACTGTTGGTGAAAATGTAAATTGGTACAAATACTGCATGATCTTGCTTGTATGTAGAATCTAAAAAAAAAAAATTGATCTTCTAAAAGGTTTTGGGAGGGAACTAGGGAAATGGTGATCAAAAGGTGCAAAGTTTTATTTAGGGGGGAAAGTTCTGGAATTCTAGTGTATGGTATTGTGACTAAGATTCCCAATGCTGTATTGTATAGAGATGGTCTTCAGCTTCCAATAAGGTTACATCCCAATAAACCTATCACAAGGTGAAAATGCTTTTAATACCCTTAACCTACTAAACTTAGCCTAGCATACTTTAAACAGACACAGAACACTTACATTAGCTTGCAGTTTGACAAAATCATCACAAATTTATTTTATAATAAAATCTTGAATATCTCATGCAATTTATTGAATACCCCTGTATCCAAAAAAGGTTGGCAACACTGTACACTGTAAAGTCTCAGGGGTTTACCCTTGTGATTGTGTGTCTGACTGGGAATTGCACTCATTGCCAGAAATATTATACCTCAAACCGCTAGCCTAGAAAAAAGGTCAAAATTTAAAATACTATTTCCACTGAATGTGTATCGATTTCACACCATTGTAAAATTGTAAAATCATAAGTGGAACCATCAAAAGTTGGAGACTGTCTGTATTTGAAGTTGGCTGAGAGGATCTTAAGTGTTCTCAACACACATACATACACACACACACACACACACACACAGAGTATAAAAGGTGGATAGAAACTAGCTTGATCATGGTGATTATTTCACAACATGTATGTATGTAAAAACATCAAATCAGCATACACAATTTTGTGAAATGTGAAATGGGAGAAACTATTTGTCAATTATATATCAATAAAGTGAAAAAAAATAAAAGACCCTAAAAACAGACTCAATACTTAAATTTTTAACACAAGAATATGACTAATTGTCATATACACACATGCACAGTACCTGAAGTCAAGAGAAATCTATGAATTGATTTATTCCTGCTGGAGAATGTTAAGATTAAGACAAAAGCATGAGCTTTTGTCCTCATGTGTACAGGAAAGCTCAGCAATGTCCTCTCTGACTTATGGCTTATGGTTCCAAAGAAATTAACAAGGTTACTCTGCCTTTTAAGCTGGGCAAAGACAGAAACCAGGTCTGTCATGTTCACTAACATATTTCCACGGCTTTGCACAGTGACTGTTTGTTTATTCATTGGAAATAGGAGTTAAAATTCTTACCTCTCAGTGATAACGAACATTGAATGAGAGGGTAGCATTTGATTATTTCCAATTTCTTTTGTTTCTGGGCACACCTGTAATCCCAGAGACTCAGGAGGCTGAAGCAGAAGGATAGCAAGTTCAAGGCCAGCCTCAGTAACTTAGCAAAACTAAGTAACTTAGTGAGACCCTGTTCCAAAATAAAAAATGAAAAGAGCTGGGGATGTGGCTCAGTGGTAAAGTGTCCCTGTGTTCAATCTACAGTACCTTGCTATCCCCCCCATGATTTTTCTTTTGCTACATAGCAAACTTCCCCAAACCTAGTGTCGTAAAATATTTATTTAGCTCACAAAGCTTCAGTTTAGGCAGAATGGTAAGGATGGCTCCTTTCTGTTCTACTTGCTATCAGCTAAACAGGTGGTGTAAGTCAGAGTGGGAACCGCCTGAGATGGAACTCATTTACCTGTCGAGTGTTGTTGCTGGCAGTCAGTTGAGACTTCAGCTGGGCCTTCTGTCATGCACCTACAGGAGGCCTTTCAGTGTGACTTGTATTTACAACATTGTCCCTGGGTCCCAAGTGTGAGCATCTCAAGAGAGAGAAACACTTGGAACTCTTACCACCTTGACTTCGAATTTGTACCCCTGCTTCTATCACATTGTGTTTATTGAGGCAAAGAGTCACAAAGATCAGCCCAATTTCAAGAAGAGGGAAAATAGACGCCACTACTAGTGAGAAGTGGCATGTGGAACCAGGAATACTGGTGAGGTCTCATTCAAAAATACAATCTGCTATAATGACACATAATGGGATATTGAACGTTTGACATTATTTTTATTTTAAAATGTAACGTTTTATGTGTTATTAATCATTGTATTTACAGTTAAGCCATCACTCAATGATGATGTGGCCTTTTGTAGCAATAAAAAAGCTCTTTCTGATGAGAAGATCCTAGTTTCCTACAGGGTAATCTGAATTTGTGGTTGAAATTTGAAAGTATCACAGCCTCTCCTCCTGGGAAATTTAAGTGAGAATTAAAATGAGAAATATTACTGATACATTTTTAGACAAAGATAAAAACAAGATTGCCTCAATCAATGAATACATTTTTTTTAAGGTGTGACCTGGCTGTCTTTCTGTTGAAGCAGAGTATGAGCAAACAGCATGGATACTGTAACCAGAGAAGTTTTCCCCAAAACCAATTTTTAAATCTTATTTTGTGTTCACATTGGACTTCTGGACTTCTGAGCAGGATAAGGAAAAAGAACCCCTCCCAGTTCTTGAAGTAGAGCAGAGAGCTATGTCCTCCACTATGTGAACAGTTAAAACCTCTCTTTTTAATCTTCTGGATCTCCACTTCTAGTCCCTGGGTATATGCATTTCCTCCCACTCCTTAATTGAAAAAGTGGGAGGAGAACCTTGTGTTTGACTCACTTAAAAAGAAAGAAGTGCAGTTCCTGGAGAACATATAAATGAAATAAACTAGGATTTGCTTTTATTAAAAAGTCATTTGTTTGACAAGGCAAGGAAGAAAATGCTTCAGGTGTCTGTTTAATTGGTAGGTCAGGATATATTTCAGGCCTTTGATTCAGTTACTCATTGGTTTGTTGAACAAGTATTTATGGAAAGCTGACTAAATGTTGGGTTCCATTCTGGATACTCAAAATAGAAAAGTGAACAGAAGAAACAAGGTCCCTTACCATCACAGACATTATGGACACTATAGATAAAAATTGTAGGGGAATTCTGTTAGTTCTAGGGTTTACACAGCAGCCACAGAGTGACACAGATTGATTTTAATTCTGCTCAGCTCCAATCCGAGCCATGCCACCCTATGGCTGTTCTAAACCCTAGAACTATCATGGTTCCATATGATCCCTAAGCTATTTGTCTCATTTTGGCTTCTGTGTTCTCTGTAGTAAGAGTGAACTTCCAGCTGATCAGATGGAACAAATGGGGATTTCACTGGATCTCTAGATAGATGGAGTAATCCCCCAAATTTTCTTACAAAATTTACTATTTTTACAGCATCGCTAAAGAAATAGACCAAGGGAATACCACAGACATCAGAAACATTGATTTGTTGTTTTTTTGTTTTTGTTTTTGGTACCAGGGATTGAACTCAGGGGCACTCAACCACTGAGCCACATCCCAAGCCCTATTTTATATTTCATTTAGAGACAGGGTCTCACTGAGTTGCTTAGCGCCTCATTTTTGCTGAGGCTGGCTTTGAACTCATGATCCTCCAGTCTCAGCCTCCCAAGGTGCTGGGATTACAGGTGTGTGCCACCACACCTGGCCAGAAATGCTCATTTTATTGAGGTCACTGTAAAAGTTGTCATGATCTCTTTGTGGATAAGCTTGAGAAACTGGATAATTAGGTAGTGAAAATGTACATCAAGAATAGTGATAAATTAATCAATGCTCATCTGTACAAATTTTGGTAGTATGTGGATCCTCTCCAAAGGGAAAGTATTCTCATGCTTTACTATAAATTTAAAATTTTATTTTAATATTATAAAACATATGAACCTAAAACTACAAATAAGCTCTTAACATGCAAGTCTCAATCCATGATAACATATTTTAAACCCAAACAAATGTGTGCATTGAATAAAAACAGTTTAAGTTAATAGTATTAACTTAACAAAATAGATAATATTGTTCACTGATACTAAATTATTGATGCTGCATTTAATTTTAGAATGGCAAGGCTTCATGTCAGGTTTTATATCTTTAAGTATTTTGGCTTCTGTTTCTATTTAGGAAAAAAACCCATATATATGTACTAAATGCAATTTAAAACTTTGAGATATTTATCCTAAAGAATTCAAATCAGCGTACTGTAACAATATATGCATGCCATGTTTATAGTAGCACAATTCACAATAGCCAAACTATGGAGCCATCCTAGGTGTCCATCAATGGGTGAATGGATAAAGAAAATTATATATATATATATATAACATATTATAAATATGATAGTTTATATAATATATACTTACAAATATAATTATAATTATAAAAATAATTATAAATATATAATTCTAATTATTATATAATAACCATTATATAATCATACATTATAATATTAATTATAACAATATAGTGTTTGTTATATATAATTATTATATAAATATTATTTATTATATATTAGTATGTATAATAATTATAGTTATGAATAATATATAGTATAATATAATATAGATATAAATGATTATACCTATAATTATAAATATTATATAATTATATATTATATGATTATATATGGGCATTTTATTCAGCTATATATAGAGAGATTAATGCATGAATAAATAAAGCAAATAATGAATACATCATATTTTATATATATATAAAATGGAATTTTACTCAGCAATAGAGAAGAATGAAATTATGTCAGTTGCAGGAAAATGGGTGAAATTTGAAAGCATTATGTTAAATAAAATAAGTCAGACTCAGAAAGTTAAGGTCTCGCATGTTTTCTTTCATATGTGGAAGCAAAAGAGGAAAATGGAACAGAAAGGTGGGGGGTAATCACATGAAAATCCAACGGACATCAGTAGAGAAAAGGGACTAGAGGGCTGGAGAAGAGGAGGGAATGGGGAAATAGTGGAGAATGCTATTGGGCAAATTTTATTGTTATATTGTGCAAATGCATGATTATGTGACAAAGAATCCCACCATTATGTATAATTATTAACTGATAAAAAGGGAAGAAAATATAAAACTTCAAGAAGTTAATAGTTCAAGTTAGTTAGGACTTATTACTTATCAAAATTCTTCCAGTAAGAAATTTTACATGCCAATTTTGATAATTATGTTTAGCATCAATTGTTAGTATTTTTAGGGAAATGAAATCTGCATTCAATGGAATTTAATCCATGTATTTCTGAAAGTGAAAAGAGAATTTCTTTATATTTATTATAATATTTCCTGCCAAACTGAAATTCTAAAAGAAAAAGTTAAATATTATTTTCAAAACTAAGTATTCAATCAACACCAGCATTTTCTGAGCATAGTTCTCCAACCACCATATGTTCTGTGAACACAGATCTCTCATTACATTTTTCTCCTTGAACTGTTGAACCCGTTTTTTGTGGGACACAATGAAATTATTTGGTTTTCACACAGAGTGAACATAATTGCTGGAATAAATGCAAACTTAAACACTGAAAAATGAAGTAGCAATCTCAATTAAGACAATCACCAGATGATAAAGAATATGCTCACGTTAATTTTTTAAGATTATCCTTCAGTGTAAACCCATATTTAAAATTCTGGTTACAAATTCATGCTTCAGAGTGGATATTTTTGAGCAATTCTTAGCTTGATGCTTGGAACTGCTAAACAGATGATAACTACTATTGTTGCTGTTGCTGTTTATTCATCAAAAACATTTGTCTGACAAAAGGCCACAGTAAGTATTCAGTCTTTTCATTCTGGTGCTGAATAGACAACTCTTCTTGGATATCCCTGTGCTTGAGTGTTCCTATCCATAAATGAGATTAAAACCTAAAATTGCTGGGAGGGTCAAAGAAGTTTAAAATTTCATTCAATAGATATCTATTATGTAAAAACCTTGAGGTAAGTCACATGGCATTATGTTCCAACACTCTGAAACACCAAACAGTGCTGCACACATCTTTTAATAAACATGAACCAATTTGGAGAAAATAAATTTCTTTACAATAAAAAAAAAGAATAAAGCATTAAATCATTGCTCCTGGACAATTTTGTTGGTATTCTACAACAGCATTGTGATTATTCTCAAATGAGATTTTTCTGCAGCTGAAGAATAATTTCAAATGCAGATTTTTAACTTGGAATTCATGGATAGGCCTCAGGGAATGTTAGTCTCTGAAAATACATGCAACATTTGGTATGTGTGTGTGTGTGTGTAGATGGGTGTAAGAGAAAAAGTTTAGGTTTCATCAGATTCATAAAGATTTCTGTGTTAGCTTTGTGGCACTCTGAAAAAAAAAAAAAATACCCGACAAGAACAACCTAGAGGAAGGAAAGTTTATTTGGGCTTCAGGTTTTAGAGATTTCGTCTATGGTGGCCAACATCATTGCTCTGTGCCCAAGGTGAAGCAGCGTTTCATGGCGGAAGGGTGTGGTGGAGGGCAGCTGCTCAGGGCACGGCAGCCAGGAAATAGAAAGAAGGAGAGGAAGGGGACAGAGCACCCGGAGATGAGCTCTTCCAGACAGGTCCCCAGTGGCCCACCTCCTCTAACCATAACCCACCTGCCTACAGTTACCACCCAGTTAGTTCATTCAAATTAGGATGGACTGATTAGGTTATATCTTTCACAATCCAATCCTTTCACATCTAATATTCTTGCATTAACACAGGAGCTCTTGGGGGATACTTCATATCCAAACCGTAACAGTTTGTAAAAACAAAAAATTATACGAGCCACTGTTTTGGAGTGAGATTCTTAACTCTTAGTACCACTTGAGAATGCATACTTTACTTTGAAAGGTACATCTTTCTCTATTCCTATCAAAGCAAATTAGGTCTAGATATTAAACAGTGGTACATCCTACAAACATGGAACTGATGCTATTGGACCTCATTACTTAATTTGGAATTACAGTCCTAAATAAGTGGTACTCTGTAAACATGCAGTTGATCTTTGCAATTCATCTTTTTAGACAAAACACACTGAAGTCATAAGGCATCTTTTTAGTTAAGTGGATATGAGTCAGTATTTATCTGGAAACTAACCAGATTCAGACTGGTTTTAGCCTTCAGTTATTTTATTGAGGCATTTACAGTGAGATCATGAATACCAAATGTACAACAGGTTGGTCTTGACAAATGCCTATACGTAGATTACCCGTGTCCCATATAGAGCACTACCAGAAAGTTCTTTTGTTCCCTTGTCAGGTATTCTGCTGGATAGAGACTGATCTGGCTTTTCTGATTGCTGACTAATGCTCCCGTTATTTTAGAGTTTTGTGCTAGTTTTGTATTCAGAGAATCACTGGTCAGCGTGGCAAGACCAACTTTGTCAATTTGTGCTTCCGGAGTCTTAAGGAACCCTGACAGTGACGTGGAGTTTTTACTGCCAGACAATTAAGGAAAGAATGAAGGAGGATCAAAAAGAGATTTCGACACTTCCTTAACCCCCACATCAACTGGATCAGCTCCCCGCTCTGAATTTTTTATAACTAGAATCCCATGTGGAGTTTGGTTTTTTAAAGGGACTCTGCTTCTTTTAAAAAGTTGTCTGGCATAGACTATTGAGTCAAAAATAACTGCAGTACTTAAATTTAAACCATTAAAGAATTTGACTCTTAAAATGACAATGTAGTCTTCTGAACACCCAAGGGAATCAGTACAAGTTAGCAGTTGTGCAGAATAAAGACTAAGGAAACAAGGGGGTCCCATGTTGAAACTCATGGCAATTGCACCCCAGAAAGTGGGTTCTCAGTAGGATGGTCTCTCATGAGTGAGTGACTTCTGAAGTTATATGGAGGAGTCCATTAATGTCTATTAATTCCTAAGTGGTGTTTTTGATTTTCTGCCATGTTTTCGCTAGGAAGGCGACCATTTAATTTTTCCAGGTCAATCTTGCACTTTCAAATCAACTGGACACAGAAAGAGAATGGCTAGTCAGTTGTCACAATATCTTACTAGAGTTGGAATTTTCCTGTTTTCTCCCAACATGCAAGTTGATTCCTTTGCGAATTACAACCTAAGGTCTTTCTATACTTCGAGTCTTTGCTTTAATAGAATAAACCATAAATTATATATCTTATAAGAATTTTCATATTTAAGATAGGTAAATAGAGGCAACTATATTTGGATAAAATTTGATTTTTTTGAGTTATTGCTCCTAGTTGTTAAATTTTATAAAAGACTCATTAGAGAAATATCTTTTTGTTGGTTGTCAGATTTGGTGCTGTTTTTCTTTCAGTTTTTAATTCCCCCCAAAAGAGCATAAATAATAGCACTTTATATTTGTCTCCAGATTTATAGTATTTTAAAATAGTACATCTGGTTTTTTTCATAACAACCATGCAAAGCATATATCATTATCTCTATTTTAAAGGTGACTAAATGAGACTGAGACTTGGTCTTAGAGGTAGAGAGTATTACCTTCTCCTACCACCTTCTCAGTAACCTTCTCATAGACATATCCCTAGTAGAATGTCCTATATCCTGTTCCCAGCATGGCTTACCTGCATTTTGAAGAAGTACTGATGTGTGTGGATAAGACACAACGAAAAGGTAACTGTTCTTAACCCTAGATCTCAGTATCACCCATTTACTAGTCCATTATTAAAGATGGTTTTATATATATTTCAATGAAATTTGGCATCATATCTTATATATATTTTACAATTTTAGTTTCAAAAGAATGCTTCCATGGAAAAAGGGAACAAGATCATTTCCAAATCTTGAGCAAGTGCCAGGAAAAGTGAAGTGGTTAATTTCCCATAGAATGGATCCGACATTTCATTTTGGCAACAAATGACTCTGAGTTTGAAATCTTTCTTATGTTGGAGATAAAATCCTCAGGAGGTTCTCTGAACCAAGAAAAAGCATAGTTGTGTGGCAAGAAGAATGAGAAGTATACAACAAAGCTGCTGGGAAAATGCTCCCGAGAAATACCTGGAAAACACACAGTGGACAGGCCAAGCTCTCCTAGTAGAGGTGCCTGGACTGCTTATTTAGCTGATGAAGGGGCAGATTTTAATCGAGGACCGAGAGAGCGTTTTTTGAGTATTCACTTATTCAAATGCACCATTACTAAGAATGTACACCTCCCAGCCCAGAGGAAGACAGCACCTATTCACAAGCAAGGAGCACAAATGCTGGAAGGGAGATAGAGGCCAGCAGACGATAACACTGCAGTCCTCAGGTCACATTGGAGCCATGAATCTGAGTGAGTCACTGAGGGACTGAATTCTTCCAGATATCACAGCTGAGATTACAGAGGAGACTGAATGACAGGGAAGCAGAGGACAAAAGGTGAGACCTGGCAGCTGGACAAAAGACTGCAAAAATGGTTAAGATCCAGGGAAGCCACAGGGGGGCAGCAAAATCAAGCAGCCCAGAGGTAAATACAGAGGGCCCTTCAAAGAAGGATTCTTTTTTTTTTTTTTTTTTTTTAAGAGATCAATCTGTTCCAGACTTCAAACTGCTGTGAGTCAGTGTAATATTTCTTAACAACTCATTAAATTGAATCCAAAATACTGTTCCTATTCAATTTAAAGATTCAAAGAATGATGTCGGAAAAGTGGGTCTGGTGAAAAGATTTTCTGAGTAGGGGAAGAGGCAGATGTGGTCTTCCTTTCATTATTTTCTTATTGTCTGGCAGGATGGGTGCAAAATTCAAGGACTAGTAGTAGCTGAGAGTTCAGGACAGAGGTTGTGGCCTTTCTTTAAGTGACAAGCAGGCAGCTAAAGATATACTTACAATATCTATCAGAACCTGGGATGAATGAAAGTATATCTGAGGAAACTGATGATTGACTGATGAGACTTCCCAAATGCTCATTAAAATTATACCTGGGGAGTTTCAAAGAGGGTCTCTCCATATAGGACCCTCTTAACCACTTTGTGTACTCCCATGAGCTTTCAATAATTGTCTGGAGGAAACAGCACAGAGTTTTGCTTAATCACATTTCTCTTTAAAAGGAAAAGTGAAAATCCAGAACTGAAAAGCAGACACCATTCCAGCAGATCATCTGAGTAGACCTGCTGGTACATTAGGAGTTAATTTTGACCTAGGGAGGAACTTCATTACTTCAATTTAAAGGCAGGATGCTCAATTTTGGAGGAAATAGGCAAATCTACCCTGTAATGTTGGAACCAGATAACTAAGATGGAAAGCACTTAGTTTGCTCAGAAAATGTATTTTCATTCCTGTTTCTTGAAGCTTGAACTTCCTGCTCATCTATTTTTATCAAAGTCTGATAAATTATTAAAAACAAATATACATTAACCAGCAATTCCCTTTCTGGGAAATGAGTCCAAAATTAATCAGAGATGCAAAAAGTGATTTATGTTCAAGGATGTTTTCAGACATGGATGTTCTATTCATATCTGAGAAGAAGGAAAATGACCCAAAATTTCATAATAATAATAGCAATTAACCTTTACTGAGTATTATTACCTTGTGCAAGATCCTATTTTTAAGCCCTTTTACACTTTCATTTCTTACAACAATCCTAGGAAATAGATGTTATTATTGTATCCATTTTAGAGATTAAACAACAAAACTCCAAAAGATTAAGCAACTTGTCCAGGGACATACATATAATAAAAAGTAAAACTGGGATTTTGATTATAGAACTTCTGTATTATATATCTCCCTTCTATGTAATGGAATGATTAAATATATTTTTGTAAATCTCATGATAAGATTTTTCACTGAACTAAATATAACGATTTTAAAGAATAGTGATAAGAGATGAAAAACACTATAATGTTGAGTAAGTAAATCAGGATACAAAATAGTACATGCAGTATGATCTTGATTGCATCAGATTCAAAGGAAACATATTAAAATGTTAACATTTCTAGATGGTGCAATAAAATTTTTATCTTTTGATATTTTCTAGTTCTTTATATGAACCTGCTTTGCTTTTATGATTATTAAGAAAAAAATTATTGTGTAGCTGCTGTATAGTGAGGAAAATCTTCATATTTTACTCTATAAGAAAATTTGATATGATGAACTTGACAATTGCCTAGGAATTTGTAGGCAAATTTGCATAAGGAGCCCACACATTCGCTGAGAGGTGAGGAATGAAAATGTGATTTTTATCAGTGATTCATAGTTTTAAAAACTCGTTGGGGAGAATGATAATGGCTTAAATAAGTAGCCATGAAATGCAATTAAGTTCTGTAAAACTAAGTAACTGTAAGTGTGGAAAAATGTGGGGTCAGTGGGATGACCCCTATGATTATGGACCTTCCCATAGTGACAGTATGTTCCAATTAGAATGTCTTTGGCAATGAGTGGCAGATTATCAAACTAAAAATCAGCTTCAGTAATAAGGATATTTATTACCTCCCCATAAAATGTCCAGAAGCAAGTGCTTCCAGATTTGTTTCCACAAAATAGATGGTGATGACCCCAAGCACTTTGCAGTCTTTCCTCTGACTACCTTCAGCATGTGGACAATATCTCTGCTTTTTGTCACATGATGACTACAACAGTTTCAGGCACCCCATGTGGACCTGATCACATTGGACTTACATGGAAATGTAGTTTCCCCATCCCCTGGGAAACCACAGAGGAAAACCTGATTCTGAAGTCCCAATATGCTTCTGATTTGTCCCTAATAAGCAGAATTACCAACAAGAAGGTAGGGATAGGGGAATAGCTTTTTGGTAAATAACAAGCATTGGGTGCTCAAGTTATTCTGAGTGATGTGGCAGATAATACTCAATCTAGTCCTTCAGGTAAAGCAGCTGTACCTTAGATGAAGTGGGGTAAAGACTGGGGACCAACTTCCTGGCAGATCATGTATTCCGGAGACTTCTCAGTATCACAGCACGTTTAAAGAAGATGTAACTGTATGTCATGCTGGTAAAGTGGGATGCTGTGATTACATTTTTATAGGATGAAATTATCTAAGAAAACATTTTGCAAAGTGATGTAGTAAAAGACAATATTTTTTTAAATAAGATAATAGAAATTAGAGAAAAAATATAATTTAATGGGTAAGGCCTTAAAAAACTGAAAAATAAAGAAAATAAATAGTATTTTATTTATGGAAAATGGTTTCTCTATCATTTATTGAAGGTGGATGTCTCCAGGCTTTTATTTTTTCAATCTTCTGGGAATAATAATATTACCAGAAAATGTATGCATAAAAATTTTAAAAATATGACATTTATGTATCACATAAAATCAAAAAGAATAAGAATTAATTTAGCTAAAAGAAATATTAGAAGAACAAGAATGATCAAATATACTGATATGACAATTTCAATTAAATGGACATACTTAAAAAACAGGGTAAAAAATCGTCCCAGAAAGCATAGATATAAATTCATATATGAATTTAGTTACAGCCCTTTGGGTTATGGTAGTTACAAGAGGCCAACAAACATCTTAAGTTTCTTATGTGAGTCTGAAATTTAAGAAATGTTTTCCTTATTATTTATTGAAGGTGGATGTCTCCAGACTTTTATTTTTTCAATCTTCTGGGAAAAAGCATGCTAACTAACCTTGGCCAGACTCCAACCGTTCTTTCTTCCCAGCCCCAGAGGAAATGCAATCTTTTCCTTTTTCCTGCTTAGGCAGACTGATGAGTACACAATTGGTTTTTGCTATTTTAATAAAGGCATCGTTTTTCAATAGAAAATGCATAATTGACTAAATCATGTGCAAATCACACCCATGCCTGGGGAATCTCTAACTGTTCAGTCCACCAAGGACAGCTATCCAATTTACAAGCACAGCATCTAAAAATAAACCAAGAGTAACAGATCATGTCAAATTCCCAAATGATGATGGTCATTTTCTCCCTATGCTCCTGCTAGGATCCAAGAGCCCCCTTGAAAACTCTTGAGGCTTAGAAACTCTGCTGTATTTTGTACTTTAATTTGTTCCATCTCTCCTTATCAGACACTTGCAAAAGCTGCCATTTCTACTGCACGAAAGCTGATGGTCCTGCTGAATGAATGCACCCTTAGCTCGGTTTGAGTCCTGAGTTGGGTAATGATGAATTATAGGTAGTCCTGATAGTGGATATTTTCCAAAAACTTATCCTTTAAATAAACACTGTGCTATATGTTTATTATCCAACATGTTAGTTTTCAAGGCTAGGAAACACAAATAAATATGAAGAAAAGATTAAAAACATCCCATTAATATAGTGGGAAAAATACTTCTGGTTTGGTGTTTTTGTGTGTGGATGAATGCTTTTATTCATTTTTCAAGGCTCAATAGGTATTTATGGAATATGTCCCAAGTCCTAGATACCTATAGATAGAGGGGATAAGTTCTTTTCATGGAGTTTACCTTCTGGAATCTTAAAAAAATGGAATAATTCTAAATGTAAGGTATTTAAATCACTTTTATCAATTTGTAATATACATTGCATGTATTTTCATGCTAAATATTTATCTATGCAATGATCTTAATTGACAGTGGAATTATGTTTGAATGCTTCATATTTTTATTCAATTCCATAATTATAAAGAGTTTCCATTGATTTCAACATTATTTATGAACACACCTTTTGCGGAACTTTGTACACAGGAGCATAAATAAATCAGCACATTTATTCAACTACACCCATAAGATGAATTTCACAATACAGTGTTTCAGTCCTAGATCACAGACCTCTTCCCCAGTCAATATGCAGATCTACTTTATCATTACCTTTACACTTCTTTGTGCGGATATGCCACTTTTTAAAGCACTTTTCCAATTTCCAATTCAGCTCCTTGGAGGTAAACCACAGATATCCTCTGTGTGTGTATTTCCCTTATGAATTTTCTTTCCAGATCCCATGTGCACCTTACAATGCTTTTTTTTTTTTTTTTTTTTTTTTTTTTTTTTTTACCAGAGATTGAACTCAGGTGCACTGAGCGACAGAGCCACATCCCCAGCCCTGTTTTGTATTTTATTTAGACAGGATCTCACTGAGTTTCTTAGCAAGCCTCACTTTTACCGAGGCTGACTTTGAACTCATGATCCTCCTGCCTCAGCCCCGACCCCACTCCCTGCCAACTGCTGAGATTACAGGCATACACCACTGCTCCTGGCCTTACTAGCCTGACAATGTTTTTGACACACAGCATCTATGTTCTCTCTTTTGCAATTGCACTCTGATTTGGGGAAGTATGCTCTCTTCCCTGGCTAAATCTTCTCTGGTTACTATAGTTTCTCTCTTGTTCCTTACACGGTTTAAAACAAATGAAAGAGCATTTCAGCCTCAAGGCCTTTACATCTTCTGTTTCCACTGCTTGGAAAACTCGCCACCAGATTCCCATAGCTCCCTCCTTTATCCTTTGTCCTTTGTTTAACTTTTATCTTAAGGGTGTGGTATTTTCTGATCACCCCATTTTAAATGGCAGCCCCCCACCCCACACCTCCCACCTCACTTCCTGGCTCTACTCTCTTCCAGGGCATTCTTTATCATCTTACATTCTATTTTTCTTACTTATTCATTTTTTCATTACTCAAATGTAAGCTCCATGAGGGCAGGAATTTTCGTCAGTTTTAGCTGTTGTTATGTCCTCACTCTCAGAATAGTTATTAACATATAATCAATACAGTCTCAACCAATACTTATTTAATACATGAATGGACCGTACCATGAGTTGGGGGTAAACTAGAGACTGGTTTGAGTCTCAACTTCACTGGGCCACAATAACTCCATGACCTTGGACAAATTTCTTCAAGTAACTTAAGGTCACAGCAAGTACTCAACAAAACTTCTTCTTGCTACTGTTGTTGGGTAAAAAGCATAAACTTGAAATTTTTCTTCCTTAGAGTTCCAACTTTTTGCTTAGCCCCCAAATATCTGGGAACTTCCGTTTGCAAAAAGCTGACTCATTTTACCCTTGAGTGTATCTCAGCCTTACACTGGGGTTAACCCTGCCAGCCTCATTCCACCAGGTGATTTGGCACTAGGGCAGTTATTCAAATAGGAAGGCACTGTGGCCTCCTTCTGCCACACCGTGTCACAGCCTCAGAGGTTGGTCCAAGCTTTGTTGCTCCTGCTCATAAGAACCTGGAACATGTGTTTCCCTGAGTGTTCTAGGACCACCCTCTTGGTCCATACTTTCCAAAGAGCTTTTTCATTCTGATTTCATTGCAGCAAAGGACAGATTAGCAGAGGAAAAGCCAATTTGGTTTCTCAGCATTCAAGAACAGAGCACATGACCCAGCGGTGTGTCTCACAAACTGACTTCCTGGAACAATTTCTGGCCAAGACTTGGGCTCTAAGTCTATGCACATCACCATATTTTTCACTCACATAACAAACATTTCTGGTTTCCCTTTTTTCTTTTCCTTTTTTAAATAAAAACTATGGAGAATTCACCATAGAATAATCCAAGAAGATCCTTTCTGCCCCCAAACAACTGTTGCTAATTATGAAAGCTGTTTATTGAGGAGTCATCTTGTTTCCACCATTCATGGTTCTACTCATCGTCCTATATAAAGTTCTCCTCAGAAACTTAAATCTAAAATGATAATAGTGTGGGGGGGGCATGAAACCTGCATTACAGATAAACTGAGGTTCGGAGACCAAGTCACAAACTAGATAATGAAAGGTCACAAACGAGTGACTGAGGCAGGTCTTCAAATCCAGTGCTTAAAAAACACTAAAGCCCACAGATTTTGTGATATTTTATATTGCCTCTGAGTCCTTTAATCTAGAGAGGAAAAATATAAAACTTGTCAATAATACAACTTTTATGGAACTTAATTAGTTGCATCCAAGAAGTATTTATTGAAGGTGAAAAGCAATGTTAGGGGTTTGAAGAAGCTGTAAAACATGACTAAGAGAAAGTCCACACCCCCTCTAGGGGCTTGCTTATAATATATAACAAAGGCCATGCAACAAGAGCAGAGAGCCTTAGTCTAATGAGAGGAGAGCAGAAAAGGGTTCACAGATGGTGTCAGGGAGACTGAATAGCATTTCAGCAAGTGGAGAAGAGTGGTGGGGAATACAACAAAGGCACAGATACTCACAGTCATGTCCAGTGTCAGTGAGTAGTGTCAGGGGCTAATGAAGAGATTCGTTGATCATAGGAGGAAGCCACCTCGACACCAGGAGAAGGGTCAGTGGGGGAACTGATAGAACAGGAAGGTCGAAATGAATGAGGTCACAGCAAAAATGAGGCAGCTTGGAAAAATTGGGGTACTGAATGATTTGAGTCCCAGGGCTGAAGGGGTTGGAGAGGTGTGATAATAATGAGGAGATGTCTGTGTTTAGAGCTAGCCATGCCTGAGGTTCCACATGACTGTGGTGATAAGTTTATTTGGACAGGCACAAAATGCAGCTGTCATCTAGTTCTGAATCATCTCAAAACCTTCAATCTGGTGGTGAGATTACCATTGAAACAGCTTCACTAGAGCTATTCTTCGGAGATAGGAATAGTGGAAGCAGCCTTGGCTTGGTGATATGAATACTGAAGTTGCCAAATGTTGAAGTGTTAATGTGGAGTTTAAAACCTTCCCAGTGTAGTACCTTACCCCAATACATCAATGAAGGCCCTTTGTAAACATGGCCATACGAGATAAATTCATTTTGAATGTTCTACTAATGGGTCCTGAAAGTTTTTGTTCCTTTTTTTTCCCAGTGTTTTATTGAAGCCAGAGAGGCCTAAGAAAGACTATGGAGATTTAACTCAAGTGTCTGTTTGCTTTGTCACAGTATTTATTGCTAATTTAAACATGGAAATGGAAAATAAAAGCATACTACTATTCTGGTAGAAATTGAAAGAGTCCTTCAGCTAACACCATACTGTTTTATCGCTATTCTGAATTATTTACAAGTATATGATTGATTTTATTATTTTATACTGAAATGTGCACCGACTGTGGCTGCAACATAGTCCCTTGTGCAATTGATTATGGGTGCATTTTGGTTATTTAAAGCACATTGGTTTTAAAATGTGCTTTTTCTTGCAACTACTTCTTATAGTTTTGTATGTCACATACAAAACCTAACTGCATGTTTTCATTCTAAAAATACCACTCAGAAGGAAAGCTCACCCAAGTGCTCCTGAGATGTGCTGAAGCAGATTCAAGTAAGGGCTCTGCTGCTTTAAAGTTAGAAACCCCTGCCTTAAAACATTGTCTGAGAGTCATGCTAAACACACAAGCATTTCACCTTTCTTAATGTTAGAATCTGCCTTGTCAAAATGAGTCTCCTTTATCTTGCTGACAACTATTTTATTCCTTTCTATCAGGTGCTTTAAAGGGCAAAGGGGTATAGGAATTAGGAGAAGACCCTTCCTCCTCCTGCTCCTACTACTGCTGTTACTGCTTCCACAAACACTACCCTTCTTTGGATATTACCTGAATTTTTTTTTTTTTGGTATTTCCTATTTGCTAGATTTCATTGTGGGCATTAAAATATATTAGATTATATTTTAATAACAACCCTATCAAGAAGCTGTTATTATCTCCATTTTGCTGACAAAGAATCTGAACTACTAGCAGAATGGGTCCAGCTAGTAGTTGGTAGAGTGTGAATAGTCTAGCAATCTATTTTATTGCTAAAATGTGAACATGTACTCTTTAAAAATATTTACTGGAATATGCCAATTTTAACTCTGTAATAATTTTTTTCTAAGGAGACTGAATAAATAATTGAGTCATGTGGCCAATTGAGACCCTCCATTTTTCCGTATCCCCAATTTGCACAATTCATTATTTCTCATAAATAAGGAATAATTATAGTCAGCAGTAAAGTGGAGTCATATTTTAGCTTTTTTTTTTTTTTACTTTTTTGGAATTGATTTCTTTTGTACAGTTGTGTGAATGTAAGTTAAGAAACAAGAGGAAATTAACAATCCACATCTGGAAATTTTGTTTTGCTTTGTCTTGTCAGTATCTTTTTTTTTTTTTTTGGAGAAAGTTAAAGTGATTTGAATTCTTCTGACACTCATTCCAAAGTGTGAAGAGGAGATTAACACCAATGTGCAGAGGGTATACTATTACTTGCTTATATACATATCTTTTACCAGGAAGGATGATATTTTGAGACTTGGAGAAAGAATTTCAGACACAGTTGTGGTATTTGGCAGTAAATACAAAAATTGGTTTTCTTAAAAACTGTTCTAAAATGACCCAAGGAGACATTGAATTCTTTCTCCAAGTAAGAAACCCGGGTAGAACTATTCAGAGTCATAATTCTGCAATCCACTCAGAGAAGCCATTTAGTGTGAAAATTCCAGGACATAATTCCTTTCACTGAAGCTAAATATAGTTTACCAAAACAGGACACCTCATTTTACCTATGGACCAAACTGGGAAGACTAAGAAGTGGGGAGGAAATCATGTGGGACGGAAAGAAAGAAGAAGGTCACACATAAGAGGTGAGGGAGGGGAAAGCCCTAGAAGGGACAGGTTATATCCCAACCATTAGATAACTGGGAAACTAAATATGGTTTGACTGAAATCATTCTAAGAGTTATCTTTTACCAATATTCTATATGAAAATAGGTAAGTTCAAAAAATTTGGCAGAAAATATGCCTATTTCCTTTCATCTTTTCTCAGAGATTGTCATGCTCAGTTATAGACAATCTTTTTCTTGTGTTAACTGCAAAGATAGAGAAAATTTAATCCTGCCATAATCATTATTACTATTTTTCTTTAGCATTATACAAATTAGGCCAGTCTTTCCCAAATTTAATGTCCTAAGACATCTCCTTAAGCTTTCTTCTAAAAGTTTTATAGATTTTCTTTTTTTTGCACTTAAATCATTAGTTCATCTGGAGTGTATTGTGTGTGTGTGTGTATGCGTATACACGTGTGTGTCCATGTAAAGCAGGATCAAATTTTACACAATTTTTTTCATATGGGGAGCCAATTATTCCAGAACAATTTATTGACTATTTCATTATTTTCCCATTCATTTTTAATGTTATCTGTGTCATATTCCAGGTGCTCATATGTTCATAAATCTGTTTCTGGGCTTTTGATTCTGCTCTCTTCTGTTTAAATTACAGTTGCCTTGTTATAAGTCCTGAAAAGAATTTTTCTTCTCTTTTGCATAAATTTCAGGATCAATTTATCAAATTTCATGATATACTTTGCTGAGGTTTTGATGAAATTTTTTTGAATTTGGAAAGAATCATTTCATAATGTTGTGTTCTAACGATAATTCTTCATTTGTTCAGGGTCTCTGAATTTTTCAATAAAGATGTATAGTTTTCCATTAATATCTATGTACATATTTAATTACATTTATTCTCAA
Source organism: Callospermophilus lateralis (assembly GCF_048772815.1). Lineage (NCBI taxonomy): Eukaryota > Metazoa > Chordata > Mammalia > Rodentia > Sciuridae > Callospermophilus > Callospermophilus lateralis. The sequence continues at coordinate 71,520,837 of NC_135307.1, read as the reverse complement.
GTCTTTTATATGATTTTTATATGGTTTTGTTACTGTCATAAATGACATCATCACTATCATTATCATCATCACTGCTATTATTATTAAATATTCTGATAGATCATTTAGTTGATTATTTCAGGCAAAAAGGATCAGTATTGGTTTTTTTTATTTCTTGGTACTAGGGATTGAACTCAGGGGCACTCAACCACTGAGCCAATCCCCAGCCCTATTTTATATTTTATTTAGAGACAGGGTCTCACTGAGTTGCTTAGTGCCTTACTGTTGCTAAGGCTGGCGTTGAACTCATGATCCTCCTGCCTCAGCCTCCTGAGCCATTGGGATTATAGACTTGGGCCATCATACCGGGCCAGTATTGGTTTTTGTGTATTGTTTTCAGTGAACTTTATTGTTTGTTCTAGTAATTTATTTTCTTACATTTTTCTATGTAACAATTAGGCTATCTGTGAATAATGGCTTTTCTTTTTGTTAAAAAAAAAAAACTGATTATAGATTGACTCCAATATGGTGCCAAATAAAAATGATGACAGCAATCATCTTGTTTCTGACTTTTACCGTAGACAATGAGGTTTAGTGAAGATAACATATTTATTATTATGCTATTCTGTATTTTATTTTTAGTTTTCATGAATTCTTAATATCAATTTTACTGAGGTATAATTTTATAAATTATAATGTACTCATTTTATATATATAGTTTGATGAATTGTGCAATATCAATGTAAAGACTATCAAAATCAAGATTTAGAAAATACACATTATGTCCAAAATCTTTCTCAGTTTTTCTAAAATTCCTACTACTATTACCAGCCCTAGAAAACAATTGATTATCTTAGTTGCTATAATTTGCATTCTTGGATGACAGGTTAGATGAGGGCAGGAGAGATGGTATCCGGAGGCAAAAGAGTACAAGATTTATAGACCGCATCCTCTTGCTGAGTTTTTACATGGTGAAAGGTTGAGGAGGGTCAGGCCAGTTTTATAAGAGCATTGATCATTTCCCAAAGCCTCTACCTCATACTATTATCATACTGGGGTTGTTTTAGTTAGCTTTTTTGTTGTTGTGATCAAAATACCCAACAAGAACAACTTAGAGAAAAAGTTTATTTGGGGCTCGTGGTTTCGGAGATCTCAGTCCATAGATGAGCATCTCCATTGTTCTGGACCCAAGGTGAGACAGCACATCAAGAGGCAAGGACCCAGAGGAGGAAAGTTGCTCAGCTCATGGTAGGGTCAGCAATCAGAAAGTGAGAGAAGGCACAGGGCCACTGGAAAGATGCACTTTTCCAGGGCATGCCTTCAGTGACCTATCTCTTCCAGTCAAGCTCCACCTCCCTACAGCTACTCCATCATTCAAAATAGAAAGGGTCCTCCATGATCCCTTATTATTAGGTTACAACTCTCACAATCCAATCATTTTTATCTCTGAATATTCCTGCATAAATAAGCATTTTGGGGGAACAACTCATATCCAAACCAAACATCTTGCCTCTGGACCCCCGAAACTCATATGCATCTCAAAATGCAAAATGCAATTAGTTCATCTCCAGGAATCCCATAGTCTTTACAGTTCCACCATTGCTCAAAAGTGCATTCCAGTTCCAAAGTCTCTTTTGAAACCCAAGACTGTGAGCCCCTGTAAACATAAAAAACAAACAAACAGATGGCCGCGAAGGGAGTGCAGTAACTCCGAGTACTGCGTCACTGTGAGGGAAAATGATGAGTTAGAACGGCTAAAAGCTATCTGGTTAGGAATTTCCAGCAAAATTGGGGTGCTCCAAAACCTAGTGGAAGGATTTTCATCGCACGAGGATCAGCTTCAGGGGCTCAAAAGCGAGCGATTTGTCCGTACGGAGCGCTTATTGTTCTGCAGATCGCCCTGCGGCTGGAGTCTGCGGAGCGCACTGGGAAACGACGGGCTGGTGGCGCAGAGATACAGCGATGCTGATTCTGCGGGCTCCTGCCAGCTAGGCATTTGCTGAGCTCGGAGCTGAATTCTGGGTTGGAGACGGGGAAGGAAACGGTCCAGTTCGGTTCTCCACACCGGTCAGACCACGGAGGAAGCCAGCGGCCACCATCTTGGAGAGCTGACGTCACCATCCTTGTTTTTGACTGATTGCAGCTCTTTCAGCTATAGAACAGGTAATTTCAGGCTGACAATTGTCTGCGTCTCGCAGACAAATTGCTCAGACTTAGTGCTAAATAACACGCGGAAACTGCTTCTTGGAGCCTGCTCCTATCAGAACACGCACCGAGCCCGGAGCGGCGGAGCTCCGGCTACCGGAGCTGCTCTGGCCCAGGGCTATAGAACCCGTGGAAACTGCTTCTTGGAGCCTGCTCCTGTCGGAGCATGCACCAAGTCCGGAGAGGCCGAATTCTGGCTCCCGGAACTGCTCTGGCCCAGGGATAAAGAACCCGCGGAAACTGTCTCTCGGTCCGGGTCCTGCTGAATACTGTGAAGGCCAGAGGGGCGGAGCAGAGCCGCCGCCAGAGCCCGGAACAGGCCTAGCGACCTGCCAGCGTGGTGTCGCGTCGCCCCGGCTAGAGCAGGGGCCGAACAGAGCCGCCGCCAGAGCCCGGAACAGGCACAGCGACCCGCCGGCGTGGTGTCGCGTCGCTCCGGCTAGAGCAGGGGCCGAACAGAGCCGCCGCCAGAGCCCGGAACAGGCCCAGCGACCCGCCGGCGTGGTGTCGCGTCGCTCCGGCTAGAGCAGGGGCCGAACAGAGCCGCCGCCAGAGCCCGGAACAGGCACAGCGACCCGCCGGCGTGGTGTCGCCTCACTCCGGCTAGAGCAGGGGCCAAACAGAGCCGCCGCCGGGGCCCGGAGCAGACCCAGCGACCCGCCGGCGTGGTGTCACGTCGCTCCGGCTGGAGCGGGGGCCGATCAGAGCCGCCGCCTGTGCCCGGAACAGGTCCAGCGACCCGCCGGTGTGGTGTCTCGTCGCTCCGGCTAGAGCGGGGGCCGAACAGAGCCGCCGCCAGAGCCCGGAACAGGCCCAGCGACCCGCCAGCGTGGTGTCGCGTCGCTCCGGCTAGAGCGGGGGCCGAACAGAGCCGCCGCCTGCGCCCGGAGCAGGTCCAGAGACCTGCCGGCGTGGTGTCGCATCGCTCCGGCTCGAGCAGGGGCCGAACAGAGCCGCTGCCAGAGCCCGGAATAGGCCCAGCGACCCGCCGGCGTGGTTGTCAAGAATCCCCAATTGGAGTAGGGGGAAAGCAGATCCTCCACCCGCGTCCGCAAGGTAGGCAGGCCTGTGACAGTCTGGCAGAACAGCCCCAGCGGCCTGCCGGCGTGGTAGACACGTCACACCACTTGGGGGAGGGGCAGAGCAGAGCCGCTCCCCGAGCCTGGATCAGGCCCAGCGGCCCGCCAGCGTGGCAGTCACATCACTCCATTTGGAGTAGGGGCAGAGCAGAGCCGCAGCCCGCGCCCAGAACAGGCACAGCGACCTGCCGGGGTGGTAGTCACGACAACCCAATTGGAGAAGGGGCAGAGCAGAGCCGCCGCCCACGCCTGCAAGGTAGTCAGATCCGCGACTAACTGGTGGAACAGGCCCAGGGGTTCACGGACGTGGTGACGTGGTAGACACGTCACACCAATAGGAGGAAGGGCAGAGCAGAGCCGCTGCCCGCGCCTCCAAGGTAGGCAGACCTGCGACCGACCGGCAGAACAGTCCCAGCGGCCCACCAGCGTGGTAGACAAATCACCCCAATTGGAGGAGGAGCAGAGCTGCCGCCCGCCCCTGCAAGGGAGACTTTTCAACTATACAAGAGCAATATAAATATATAGGGGGAAAAATTTCAAAAACACAATAGTTTCACTAAGCAGAAAGAAACACGAGCAATATGAAAAGACAAGAAAAGAAAGGACCACAAGCAATGCAGGTCAACTCAACTTTAGAAGAGGTTATAGCTGCAGCAGATGGAATGTCAGATAAAGAATTCAGGATATACATGCTGCAAATGATCTGGAGTCTCAAGGAAGACATTAGACAGCAAAATCAGACAATGAAAGATCATTTCGACCACTTCGACAATGTATTACATAAACAAATCCAAGAAGCAAAAGATCAACTATACAGGGAGATAGAGGTAATAAAAAACAAACAAACAGAAATCCTAGAAATGCAGGAAGCAATAAACCAACTTAAAAACTCAATTGAGAATACTACCAGCAGAGTAGAACACTTAGAAGATAGAACATCAGACAATGAAGACAAAGTATTTCAACTTGAAAAGAACATAGATAGCTCAGCAAAACTGTTAAGAAACCATGAGCAGAACATCCAAGAAATATGGGATAATATAAAGAGACCAAACTTAAGAGTCATTGGGATACAGGAAGGTATAGAGGTCCAAACCAAAGGAATGAACCACCTATTCAATGAAATAATACGAGAAAACTTCCCAGACTTGAAGAATGAGACAGAATCCCAAATCCTAGAAGCATACAGGACGCCGAATGTGCAAAATCATAAGAGATCCACACCTAGACACATTATAATGAAGATGCCCAACATACAGAATAAGGAGAGAATTTTAAAAGCTACAAGAGAAAGGAAGCAGATTACATTTAGGGGTAAACCAATCAGGATAACAGCTGATCTTTCAACACAGACTCTGAAAGCTAGAAGATCCTGGAATCACATATTTCAAAAACTGAAAGAAAATGGGTTCCAACCAAGAATCATGTATCCAGCGAAATTAAGCTTCAGGATGGAAGATGAAATTAAAACCTTCCACGATAAACAAAAGTTAAAAGAATTTGCAGCTAGAAAACCATGTCTTCAAAACATCCTCGGCAAAACATTACAGGAAGAGGAAATGGAAAATAACAATGAATACCAACAGTGGGAGGTAGGACAGTAAAGGGGGGGAAAATAATCAAAAAAGGAAAACAAACCATGTTTAGTAACATAAATAAACAATTATGGCTGGAAGAACAACCCATATCTCAATAATAACCCTAAATGTTAATGGCTTAAACTCACCAATCAAGAGACACAGACTAGTAGAATGGATCACAAAACAAGACCCAACAATATGCTGCCTACAGGAGACGCATTTGATAGGAAAAGACATACATAGACTGAAGGTGAAAGGTTGGGAAAAATCATATCACTCATATGGACTTAGGAAACAAGCAGGAGTGTCCATACTCATATCAAATAAAATAGATTTCAAGCCAAAGTTAATCAAAAGGGATAAAGAGGGACACTACATACTGCTCAAGGGAACCATACACCAACAAGACATAACTATCATAAATATATATGCCCCAAACAATGGTGCAGCTATGTTCATCAAACAAACTCTTCTTAAGTTTAAGAGTCTAATAGACCAACATACAATAATCATGGGAGACTTCAACACACCTCTCTCACCACTAGACAGATCTTCCAAACAAAAGTTGAATAAGGAAACTATAGAACTCAATAACACAATTAATAACCTAGACTTAATTGATATATATAGAATATACCACCCAACATCAAGCAGTTACACTTTTTTCTCAGCAGCACATGGATCCTTCTCAAAAATAGATCATATATTATGTCACAGGGCAACTCTTAGACAATATAAAGGAGTGGAGATAATACCATGCATCTTATCTGATCATAATGGAATGAAACTGAAAATCAACGATAAAAGAAGTAAGGAAAAAACATGCATCACTTGGAGAATGAACAATTGGTTACTAAATGATCAATGGGTTATAGAAGACATCAAGGAGGAAATTAAAAAATTCTTAGAGATAAATGAAAGCACAGACACAACATATCGGAATCTATGGGACACATTAAAAGCAGTTCTAAGAGGAAAATTCATTGCTTGGAGTTCATTCCTTAAAAAAAGAAAAAACCAACAAATAAATGATCTCATACTCCATCTCAAAATCCTAGAAAAAGAAGAGCAAAACAACAGCAAAAGAAGTAGAAGGCAAGAAATTATTAAAATCAGAGCTGAAATTAATGAAATCGAAACAAAAGAAACAATTGAAAAGATTGACAAAACTAAAAGTTGGTTCTTTGAAAAAATAAATAAAATCGACAGACCCTTAGCCATGCTAACGAAGAGAAGAAGAGAGAGAAATCAAATTACTAGCATACGGGATGAAAAAGGCAATATCACAACAGACACTTCAGAAATACAGAAGATAATCAGAAACTATTTTGAATCCTTATACTCCAATAAAATAGAAGATAGTGAAGGCATCGATAAATTTCTTAAGTCATATGATCTGCCCAGATTAAGGCAGGAGGATATAGACAACCTAAACAGACCAATATCAATTGAGGAAATAGAAGAAACCATCAAAAGACTACCAACTAAGAAAAGCCCAGGACCGGATGGGTATACAGCAGAGTTTTACAAAACCTTTAAAGAGGAACTAACACCAATACTTTTCAAGCTATTTCAGGAAATAGAAAAAGAGGGAGAACTTCCAAATTCTTTCTACGAGGCCAACATCACCCTGATTCCTAAACCAGACAAAGACACTTCAAAGAAAGAAAACTACAGACCAATATCTCTAATGAACCTAGATGCAAAAATCCTCAATAAAATTTTGGCAAATCGGATTCAAAAACATATCAAAAAAATTGTGCACCATGATCAAGTAGGATTCATCCCTGGGATGCAAGGCTGGTTCAATATACGGAAATCAATTAATGTTATTCACCACATCAATAGACTTAAATATAAGAACCATATGATCATCTCGATAGATGCAGAAAAAGCATTCGACAAAGTACAGCATCCCTTTATGTTCAAAACGCTAGAAAAACTAGGGATAACAGGAACTTACCTCAACATTGTAAAAGCAATCTATGCTAAACCTCAGGCTAGCATCATGCTGAATGGAGAAAAATTGAAGGCATTCCCTCTAAAATCTGGAACAAGACAGGGATGCCCTCTCTCACCACTTCTGTTCAACATAGTTATCGAATCACTGGCCAGAGCAATTAGACAGACGAAAGAAATTAAAGGCATAAAAATAGGAAAAGAAGAACTTAAATTATCACTATTTGCAGATGACATGATTCTATACCTAGCAGACCCAAAAGGGTCTACAAAGAAACTATTAGAGCTAATAAATGAATTCAGTAAAGTGGCAGGATATAAAATCAACACACATAAATCAAAGGCATTCCTGTATATCAGCGACAAATCCTCTGAAATGGAAATGAGGACAACCACTCCATTCACAATATCCCCCCAAAAAATAAAATACTTAGGAATCAACCTAACAAAAGAGGTGAAAGACTTATACAATGAAAACTACAGAACCCTAAAGAGAGAAATAGAAGAGGATCTTAGAAGATGGAAAAATATACCCTGTTCATGGATAGGCAGAACTAACATCATCAAAATGACAATATTACCAAAAGTTCTCTATAGGTTTAATGCAATACCAATCAAAATCCCAATGGCATTTCTTATAGAAATAGAGAAAGTAATCATGAAATTCATATGGAAAAATAAAAGACCCAGAATAGCAAAAAGAATGCTAAGCAGGAAGGGTGAATCAGGCGGTATAGCGATACCAGACTTCAAACTATACTACAGAGCAATAGTAACAAAAACAGCATGGTACTGGTACCAAAACAGGCGGGTGGACCAATGGTACAGAATAGAGGACACAGAAACCAACCCACAAAACTACAACTATCTTATATTTGATAAAGGGGCTAAAAGCATGCAATGGAGGAAGGATAGCATCTTCAACAAATGGTGCTGGGAAAACTGGAAATCCATATGCAACAAAATGAAACTGAATCCCTTTCTCTCGCCATGCACTAAAGTTAACTCAAAATGGATCAAGGAGCTTGATATCAAATCAGAGACACGGCGTCTGATAGAAGAAAAAGTCGGCTACGATCTACATACTGTGGGGTCGGGCTCCAAATTCCTCAATAGGACACCCATAGCACAACAGTTAATAACTAGAATCAACAAATGGGACTTACTCAAACTAAAAAGTTTTTTCTCAGCAAAAGAAACAACAAGAGAGGTAAATAGGGAGCCTACATCCTGGGAACAAATCTTTACTCCTCACACTTCAGATAGAGCCCTAATATCCAGAGTATACAAAGAACTCAAAAAATTAGACAACAAGATAACAAATAACCCAATCAACAAATGGGCCAAAGACATGAACAGACACTTCTCAGAGGAGGACATACAATCAATCAACAAGTACATGAAAAAATGCTCACCATCCCTAGCAGTCAGAGAAATGCAAATCAAAACCACCCTAAGATACCATCTCACTCCAGTAAGATTGGCAGCCATTAGGAAGTCAAACAACAACAAGTGCTGGCGAGGATGTGGGGAAAAGGGTACACTTGTTCATTGTTGGTGGGACTGCAAATTGGTGCAGCCAATCTGGAAAGCAGTATGGAGATTTCTTGGAAAGTTGGGAATGGAACCACCATTTGACCCAACTATTCCCCTTCTCGGTCTATTCCCTAAAGACCTAAATAGAGCATGCTACAGGGACACTGCTACATCGATGTTCATAGCAGCACAGTTCACAATAGCAAGACTGTGGAACCAACCTAGATGCCCTTCAATAGACGAATGGATAAAAAAAATGTGGCATTTATACACAATGGAATATTACTCTGCATTAAGAAATGACAAAATCATAGAATTTGGAGGGAAATGGATGGCATTAGAGCAGATTATGCTGAGTGAAGCCAGCCAATCCCTAAAAAACAAATGCCAAATGTCTTCTTTGATATAAGGAGAGTAACTAAGAACAGAGTAGGGACGAAGAGCATGAGAAGAAGATTAACATTAAACAGGGACGAGAGGTGGGAGGGAAAGGGAGGGAGAAGGGAAATTGCATGGAAATGGAAGGAGACCCTCAGGGTTATACAAAATTACATACAAGAGGTAACGAGGGGAAAGGGAAAAATAATACAAGGGGGAGATATGAACTGCAGTAGAGTGGGTAGAGAGAGAAGAGGGGAGGGGAGGGGAGGGGAGGGGGTAGTAACGGATAGGAAAGGCAGCAGAATACAACAGACCCTAGTATGGCAATATATAAATCAATGGAAGTGTAACTGATGTGATTCTGCAATTTGTAAACGGAGTAAAAATGGGAGTTCATAACCCACTTGAATCAAAGTGTGAAATATGATATATCAAGAACTATGTAATGTTTTGAACAACCAACAATAAAAAAAAATATTAAAAAAAAAAAAAAACAAACAAACAAGTATATCCAATATACAATGGCACAGGGTAAACATTCCTGTTCAAACAGGGAGGAAAGGGCATAGGAAGAATGGATGGGGACAAAGAAAGACTAAAACCCAACTGGGAAAACAGGTCCCCTATATCTGCATACAGCATCTAGGATACAAGATGGAAAGAATTTATTTCCAAAGGGCTTGAGCAGTTCTACCCCATGGACTTTGCCAGTTGCAGAGCAAATAGTCTCTCTTTTGGACTGGCTCTTTACATAGCCAGTATCTTTTCTCAGCAGAGAATCTACATTACTGGCCCTCCTTAATTCCTGGGGTTTTCATTTCAGCTTCAGCTTCGCCTGCACAGCATCATGCATGGTCCTTTCAACCCACAGTGGCTCCACCCTGCTACACTTTGCCTGGCCTTCTAGGTCTTCTTTGAAACCTCAATGGAATCCTCCATGACCCCTTAACTTTAACATCCCGTATTTCTGAAGAACCAACATCACATGGATGACACCGATACCTGGGCCCCTGGAGTCTCAGCTGCAATGGCCTCTCAGTGCTTGCATGGCTCAACATGGTGAAATAACTTTTTAGTCCATCTCCATGTGAGCAGGACACTCCTGTGATCTCTTCTCAAAGGAATTTTTCTTCTTCACCTTGGAGTCTGTATTGGGTGAGGTCTTTCGGATTCCTAAGATGTCCTCAAGGCACCTTTCCTATTTTCTCTGTGCAAAACTCTTAGGAGCTATACTCTCTTCAACATCAACACCTTCCTTGTTCCTAGCTTTACAAGCATTTTTCTGGCCAAACTGCAAGTTTTTAAAATTCTTTAGTTCTGTTTTTTTTTTTCTTCTGCTCCTATATCTCACAGTAAACTGGGCTAACCATATCCATGCCACTGACTGAATACTGTGCTGTCTTGAAATTTCTTCCACCAGATTAATTAGTCCATCACTTTAGATTCAGTCCCATTTAAAGTCTCAGGGCATGGGGAAAATATAGACAAGTTTTTTGCTAGAATATAGCATGAGTGACTTCTAATCCAATTCCCAGTAGAGTCCTCATTAACTCTGAAACCTCAAGAGCACAGCCTGCATTTCTATCACCATTCTTATCTTTCTGAACCATCACCAGGATTACCCATTAAGCTCTGCTACAACATCCCAAAGATTTTCTGACTTGTAGCTCTAAACTTTTCAAAATCCCTCCCACAAACCAGCTCCAAAGGCTTCTGAAACACACGGTCAGGTTAGTTACAGCAACAACTCCATTTTTTGATATGTTTTGGTTAACTTTTTTGTCACTGTGACCAAAGTACCCAAAAAGAACAACTTAAAGGAGGAAAAGTTTATTTGAGGCTCATGATTTCAAAGGTCTCAGTCCATAGACAATGGAGTCCATTGCTCTGGGCCCAAGATGAAGTAGCACATCATGGAGGGAGGAAGGTTCCCGCAAAGAAAATTGTTCATCTCATGGCAGTGTTGGGGAGCAGAGAGTGAGAGAATGTAAGAGGTCACAGGAAAGATGAACCTTTCCAGGGCAGGCGCCCTGTGGCCCACCTCTGCCAGCAATGCCCACCTGCTATAGTTACCATCCAGTCATTCAAACTAGAATGGATTGATAAAGTTATAGTTCTCACAATTCAATCATTTTACCTTTAAATATTCCTGAATTAACGGTAGCTTTTGGGGTATACGTAATAATCCAAGAAATTACAGAGGGTTAGATTTCAAATATGAATTTTGAGAGAACATAAAGCTTCTTTTAGATCATAGCAACCATTGCCTACTCTTTTCCTCTTTCCTTCTATGTTTTTGAAGTTTCTCAGGGATGCTTAGGAAATAAAGACCTCAACATCTTGAATAGATCATTACTCTTACTGTTTCAGATTGTTATTTGGCTGAGGTTTCTCCAGCAAGAGAATTCTATGTATTTTAGACTTTCCAGAAATTCCCCACCCTGTCATTCTCTTTTTGCTTTTGTACTGTAACTCTGTAATAAAATATGTTTCTTTTTTTAATTTCAAAAATTTTCATCATCTCCCTCATAATTTCAGTTTACACGAATATAGCTTTCATTCAGCTGTATTTGGCCCAATTTCGCTAAAAACTTGAAACACTTGAACTTTATTAAAATTTTAATTGTTGTATTACAGCCATACATATCACAAAGTTTCTCAAAAAATATGGTCGCAAATCCAACCCACATACACTTTATAAAAGGATGAGCATCGCTAAAACAAACAAGGCTCTCCATTATCATTCACCTTTGTAAACATTTCAATTTTATTTGATTCCATGGAAAATGTCAAATTTGACCCAATTAAATGTGGGTTTTGGTTTTAATATAACTTAATGGAACTATTTTTCCTTGGAGTTGCACACTAATAAATACAATTATAAAACCTCAAATTTTGCTTTTATTTATCTTGTTTTAATTTGTAGATGTATGACTTGTATTATTAGGAATATCCCCCACAGGAAATAAGACATGTGTTATCTTTTGAAATTTTAGAAATTCTCTTGCAACTTCCATAATCATTTTATCCACAATAGTTAAGTATTATACTTTTTTCCACTTAGGACATTAAATATTGTCTAAATATTTTCCTGAAGTACTCTGCATATACTGTCCATAAATTTTATAACTTTTATGGCTTAATAGATCTTTTCTTTAGCATTGGATAGTACTGCATTATCAGGATATAACATAGTTTATTTATCCATTCACTTATTGAAGGACATCTTGTTGTTGCCACATTGTGAAATTATGAACAAAGCTGCTACAAACATCTATATGTAGGTTTTGTGTAGAAATAAGTATTTAAATTCTTTAGGTAAATACCAAAGAGGGTAATGGCTTGGTGTTGTTAAGAAACTGTCCAATTGACCTCCAGAATGACCACTTTGCATTCCTATTAGCAATGAATGAGAGTTCCTTAACTTCTTCTCCAGTTATTTGGTGTCGTCAGTGTTCTGGATTCTTACTTTCCTAATAGGTGTTCAGTGGTTCTGCTTTTATTTTTAACTTAGCTTTTCTCTATAACTCAATGTTCTAATACAGTTCTTTTTTGGGGGGGTAGGGAGAGGCAGGGGGAGGGGGACCAGGGATTGAACTCAGGGGCACTCAACCACTGAGCTACATTCCCAGCCTTATTTTGTATTTTATTTAGAGACAGGGTCTCATTGAGTTACTTAGCGCCTCACTTTTGCTGAGACTGGCTTTGAACTCACAATCTTCCTGCCTTGACCTCCTGAACTACTGGGATTATAGGTGTGCCCCACCACATCCGGCCTCCAATACCATACTTATATCTTATACCTCCTACATATCAAACATCACATTTTTGCTTATATGTCTTTTCTAATTAATGAGTTATCTTGAGTCTTTAGTGCTTCTAAAGCACCAAATAAATAAAATCTATTTTTACTTCTTAACCAGTAAACAGTCTTCTAATGTAATGGTAAAATTTGGAAAGAAGTAAAAAAAATCAGCTAGTTTTTTCAGAGCCCAAAAGAGAATTACAAAGTGAATCACAGCATCTTGTAGAATCCATCTGCCATAACATGCATAAAGGCTCTAAAATGATAATATCATATTGTAAAAATAAGGATAAATCATTTGCATGTCTAGAATTAATTCAAAACAATGTGTTTCTAGTTTGAGAGCCACAGATCAGAGCTGCTTTCAGCGTGCCGTTGATTGAGTGTGCATACGACTGCCAGGTTACATGATTTGAATCTGCATTGTTACTTACAAGCTGTGTGATCATCAGCAAAGTTCTTAAGAAGCTTAATTCCTCCACTTTTCCATCTGCAAAACTGGTCTAAATAGCATAAGCTTATGAAGAGCATTATATCTGACAATATGTACAGATCTTGGGGAAAACATTAAGCTGTGGACTTACCTTTAGCTGTAAAATACTATTTTTGAAAACGTGAGTGAGAGATTGTGTCTAATTTTGACAAACATTTCATTAAAGAGTAGTTCTATGACCTGTACAAATTATTTGGCTTTAAAATGATGTCAAAGGACATAGTTTGGGAAGTAATTTTTTCTTTGTATCAGGCATTCTCCAAATTAAATCTTTAAAAGTACCTAAGCAGTAAAAAAAATTATTCACTCATAAATTTATTCAATAAGCATATTCTTTTAGAAACTGTCTAAAATATGTTCATGTGTCTTGGCCACTTGAACAAAATATGTTTATGAGAAACTGAGGATTTCATTTCATCATTTTGAGAATAGTCTGTTTTTCTTTAAATGTTCTCAATGGGACTTCTTGAGACATTTCAACTTAAGTTTTTATTGATTTTCAATTATAGTGAAGAGGTTCTGAGAAACTATTTCATTGTTCTAACTCAGAGTGATGTATCATTAGAATCTTTTTATGTCATATGTATGACGAAGATTCTTTGCTTGACTAAACTTAAGTCAATCACTTGAACCTTCTACTAGATGCATCTGTGTGCTTCCTTTTAGAAATCATTTCAGTAAGAATCCTGCTAAGTGAGTTTAACAGGAATCCTTCATCCTCCACATCTGATCAGCATCAGCCATGGTACCTACTGTACCTATCAGGTCCTCATCCCCCACCATCCCTCAGATGATGTCTGATCACCCAGCCTGTCTTCAGCAAGAACTCTAGGAGATCTGTTCAGCCAGAATCTCCCTTACACCTGATTTCCCTCTTTGTAATTTGGTGCCCACATACCACCACCCTGCTCTTTGATCCATGCTGTTTGAAACTAATTAAGCCCATGACCATACTGAGTTCTTTACCCCTATCGCAGTAGTTCTGAATAAAATCTATTTTTACTTCTTAACTACTGTTCAGATATGGTTTTCCTTTGGCACATACTTCACATAATTCTTAAAAACATCACAGTAGTTCATTGCATCAATATATCATAATGCACATAGTCTCCAAAGTAGAATATTTATGCTGATCCCAATTTTCCAAAATTTGAAATAGCAATACTGTGAAAAAAAAAAATCTCAGCTCACATTTCTTGACAATTTTCTTAGAACTGGATATTAGGTAAAATTTTAGTCATTCTCATAAAAAAAAAAAAGAAAGGAAAAGAAAGAGCAGGGGAAGGCAAATAGACCGTAGTAATCATTCCACTATGTGTATCAAAATATGTTGTACCCTTTGGAGATATGTATAATTTTTATTAAAAAAAATACTTGGAGTGGTAAAGATTTTTTATTGTTGTGTTTTGCTTTGTTTTAAATATGTGCTGTGTGTTCTGGGACTCTAGAATATCAACAACTGACAATTTTCTCCCAAAGCCCAAGTTCAATTGTGTATATTAAACCAAGTTTTCATACTGAAGGGCATTGCATTTACCTTTTTTCCCTTATTAGGTTATGGGACAGTTTTTCCCAGAACTTCTGGTAGACAGATGTTCTGTGTTGACTTTGCTGTAATACAATACCCTAAATATTGTATTATATAAACATGTAGGTAAATTGATTTCTCTGCCTTGTGAAAAACAAAATTCAGAAACAACCTTGACATAAAAGAGGTAAGTCAATTTTTCTCTCTTTCTCTCTCTCTCTCTCTCTCTCTCTCTCTCTCCACACACACACACACACACACACACACACACACACACGTTATGTGGATTCACAACTTTAGATTGGACATATGCCACATTATTACTGAATTTATATTGAATGAAATTTGCAGGAATAGAAGTTCTGTTATGAAACAGAGGTGAGACAATACATTGTTTAGGAAGCACTAACTTCCTCTTAGTGGTTTGCCTCATCATCTAACTTATCATGAGCAGAAGTGATTTCTTTATGAACTAAAAGTATTTCCAGAAGTTATTTGGTCAATTCTTGTTTTACAAAAAAGTAAAAATGAACAACAAAATTCACAAAGGCTGGGTAGCCCACCCAAGTGTTCCCAGAGAGAGTGCTCCTCGGTGGTACTGACATTAACCCCAAAGAAGATTAGACCAAGGCTTTGTCCATATAAAGCTGAATACTCAACTGAGAAATTAGCACAGGTTTTACTTGTGCCAATTTTTATTTAAAATTAGAAATGTAGTTTTTTTTATTAAAGTGGTTTATTTTGTGCTAGTAAACTTAGTTGTTGAGATTATTTAAGAATTTATTTTTATTTCCTGTGGAAGAATTTAAAAAATGGGTCCCTTTCACATGCTCATGGGGAACAGGTGAACAGATGAGTATCTCACTACTAGTTGGTATAATCAACATTTATCTGGGGCCTGAGTCCTTAAGAATATAGAGCCATACAGTGGTCCTTCAAGTATGTCCCAGGAAAAGCAGCGTTAGTGTCACCAGAGAATTTTTAGCAATGCAAATTTTCCGTCTCCATCCCAGAGTAGGAAATTAGAAACTCTGGATGGGGTCCACAAATCTCTGTGTTAACAAGCCCTGGAGGTGATTGTGACGCACCCTTAAGTCTGCAAAAACACGGACATAAGACTAATACCTCATGAATATTAAAAGTTTTAAAACCTCTGTTCTTCAAAAGAAATAGCTAAAAACAACATGAAAAGCCTAACTATACACCAAGAGAAAATATTTACAAATTACAAACCTGATAAAAAAAGACTTGTATCTGAAATATTTTATGACTCTCAAAAACTCAATAATATGATAAAAAAATCCAATTTTTAATGGGCAAAAGATTTGAACAGATACTTTGCCAACAAAGACATACACATAGCAAACAAACATATTAAAAAGTGCTAAGATAGAGGTGAGACATCTTATAGCCATCATGGAAATGCAAAGTAAAACCATAAGGAGATATCAATAGATACCTAATACAGTGACTCAAAATAAAGCGACTGAGCACACCATGTCTTAGTAATGATATGGAGAAGCTGGACATTCTTTATTAAGAACTCCAAAGGGCTCTTGAGTGCTTTTCTTGAGGAAAACTACAGATCTCAGTAAGCAGAAGTTTTTTTAAGTATACATTCTCATGTTTTCATAACCCAGAATATTAAAAGTTCATAGTCTCAAAGTCGATATACTTTTTAACTACTCCAAGACATTCCTAAGTGAAGCTGGCTTTTTTCTTTAAACTGTGACTATACAGCATCCAAGAATGTAATGGCTGCTCATGCAGTCAGCTACTGTGGTGAGTCTTGTGAAGGTGCCAGTGGTTTTACCAGTGGTAGAGCATTTGCTGAGCATGTGCAGGCCCTGGGTTCTATCCCCAGGACCATAAGAAAACAAAACAAACAAACAACAACAAAAAAAAACAAAACACTGCCATAAGAAATTTAAGGAATTGACTAATTGATTCCTGTAAGTCAGGATAGCAGTTACTTTAAAAGGAACAGGTGGGTGAGGTACATGAATGGGACTCTCACTTTATTAATGTGCTATAATCATTCACTAAGATTAAATAAAAGTTGACTGTGTGTCCAGAATTTTCTGTACATATATAGAGATCTATATGTACACGGGACTTTAAAAAAAATTAGAGCATATCTCTTTTGCTTAAAAATTATTACACCCTCTCATCATAGTATTATAAAGAACTACCTAGCCAGGAACAGTGTCACATGTCTATAATCCCAGCAACTGGGAAGGCTGAAGCAGGAGCATTACAAGTTTGAGGCCTGCCTGGGTAACTTAGGGAGATGCCATCTTAAAAAATAAAAAAAAGTGCTTGGGATGTAGTTCAGTGGTAAAGTTCCCCTAGATTCAATTCCCAGCAACTATAATAAATAAATAGCTACCTTATTAATTTTAATGGCTTAATTGCATACTATTATTCTGCTTTCACAGTTTATAGTTATTGTGTATAAAGTATCCCCACTGATAATGTCACATTAAATTATATTTATAATAATAATTTAGAAAAACCATTTACAAACCTTTAAACAGAACTTTAATAGTAGTTAAAATGGATTCATCATGATATTGAAACATTATTAAAAGAAAAAGTTATGTATATTACATTTACCTTCTAATCATTTTGCTCTTAATAGGCAACTAGTAATTCTTTGATGTTACTATTAGTGCAAGTGAATTTTTATTGTCCCTAGCAACCAATGATTCATGGACTTTTTATTGCTAGTTGTATAATATTGTCTAAATATTTTTATTTCCAAAATATAGGAGTGAATTTGTCTTGCACAAAGTAAGACAAAGTAAGAATCTGGCCTAAAGAACACTATTTTATTCACTTTTAAAAGTTAAATGTATAAAAAATAATTTGACATAACGTTGTTTTAGAAATGGAAAAACAGGCAATGAGATCAAGAAGATAACATTAAACATTCTGAAATATTTAGGGCCAAGTGATTAATTTCCGTAGACAACTACAAAATTTGAAAAGAGTATACCATCTGAATAGTTCCTTTAAAAGTTATATGTATGAGATGGATGCAGTGGCATACTAGAGGCTGGGGCAGGAGAATTGCAAGTTCAAAGCCAGCCTCGGCAAAAGCGAGGTGCTAAGCAACTCAGTGAGACCCTGTCTCTAAATAAAGTACGAAATAAGGCTGGGGATGTGGCTCAGTGGTCAAATGCTCCTGAGTTGAATCCCCAGTACCACCCACCACAATAAAAAAAAAAAAAGTTATATATAGGAATAATTGCTTGGAGATTCTTAGCATATAATACATGTTTTAGTTTGTTTTCTGTTGTCAACTGCACATAATTCCACAGACTAAGTACATTATGAAGAAAAGAGGTTTATTTTAGCTCCTGGTTCTGGTCTAAGGTCAAGGGGTAACATCTTGAGATAGCTTTAGCTGACAGATTCCCAAGGCAGTTCCAAGAAATACATGGTGGGATAAAGGGAGCATACAAGAGAGCTACTAAACTGGCCTTTGTAAGAAACCCACTCTCAAGATAATTCTTAGCTCATTAATCCATTAATCCATTGATTTTATGAATGGATTAATCCATTCATGAGGGCAGAAGCCTAATCACCTCTTAAAGATCCCACCTGGTCCCATCGCTTACTATTTCATAATCTAAATTAAATTTCACCATGAATTTTGAAGGGAACAAACCATAGCAGTATAGTTTTATAATATTATCATTTGGTCCATGACAACCCTGCAAAGAAGGCAGAGAGGCTATTACTATCCAAAACTTAGTAGAAAGGATAGAGTTGAGATTTCTAACCTCAGAGTCAGAATGTAAACCATTTAGTTCTTTTCATTCCACTTTGCTTAATAATTGACAATTTAAGTTTAAGTCAAAAAATATTTCTCCTGTCTTTGTCTGTTTTGTGTTGAGTTTATGAAAAAATTTTAATAAAAATGTGGATAAAATGAAGCATTCCATTCTGATAAACCCACTACTCAATTATGTCTCTGAGTTATATCTATGCAGATGGGGGAAGGATTAAGGAAGTGTTTGCTTTAGCTGGTGCAGTGGTACACCTCTCTAATCCCAGCTACTCAGGATGCTGAGGCAGAAAGATGGCAGGATTGAGTCCAGCCTGGGCGCCTAGGCAAGATCCTGTCTCAAGGCAAAATAAAAAAAGACTGGGGGTGTAGATTAGTGGTAGAGCACCCCTGGATTCAATCCCCAGTACTTTTTCAGTAAAGAGAGAGAGAGGGAGGGAGGGAGGAGGAGGAGGGTGTGTGTGTTTTCTTCATATAACTTTGTAATACTTGCCTGCAATATATTTGGTCCTATGGTGACTAAGTATGGACCATGAAAAGAATTTTAATGGTCCGTTTTAAATCGGGCTTCTTTGTTCTCATTTCTTGGGGCCCACCTTTACACATAGCTCTGATGAGAGGAAAGGTCCTATTAAGCAAACACCTTACCATTGGGAAGAACAAATACTAAAGACATGAACATGTTCACCTAAATAATGAATAGGGAGTAAATACTTCTCAAGGCTTCCAGGTAGATGCAAAATCTTACTAGCTTTGTGGGAGAAAAGATATTGTATTAGTTTTCTAGGAATGCCATAACAAAAATACCATAGATTGGGCAATTAAGCAATAGAAAGCTATTCTCTTACAGTTCTGGGAGACTGGAAGTCTAAGATCAAGGTGCCAGCAGTTGTTTCTCTTGAGGCGTCTCTCCTTAGCTTGTAAGTGACTGCCCTTTTATGAATTATTCACATGGTCACTCTTCTTTGCACATCCACCCTTTGTGTGTCTCTATGGATCCTAAACTCCATATAAGGACACCAATCAGATTGGATTAGGATGTTTCCTAATGGCTTCATTTTAAGTTAACTACCTTTAAAGATTGTGTTTCCAATTGAAATCAAAGAGTTGGGACTGCAACATATGGATTTGAGTGAGGGACAACTCAGACCAAATAGAATCCAAAGAGGCAGAGGCTTTGATCCTACCTATCGCTTGTCCCAGGATTGTTCCTTACCTTAACCCTGGGAAAGAGAAGTGGAGTAGAAATAGCACTCAACTCTCACTAGGAGTCAGCTTTGCTCATCTTTTTGTTTCTTCTGCTAAAAATGGACGTAAAGGAATAGGGTGAACCCTGATGCTGCTGTGCTACTCAGGAAATCTGGCCATGCCCTCAAGGGACATCTTCACCAGTCTTTCTTCCTTCTCCCACAAATCAACATAGGAACAGAGACAGAGGAATGCTGAGTTGGGGTCCCTCCAATGTTGGTTGATTTCCAAGCTAAGTCCCTCAGGTGTCTCCCTTTTTTAGCATTCAGGATCACCAGTGAGTTACGTTAGAATATTGTGCTCCCAAAGAAGAAAACACAATACACCTCCCCCTCTAATGGGAATCTCCACACCAAATCAGTATCAAAATGTCAAGCTCCTATGCAATAATATTTTAAACATCTCCCCTGATGTTATGGTGATAAACAGTCCTTGGTTCAAATGAAATAGGCTATATTTAAATATAAGTAAATGATGTGATTTACATGTGTAAATGATAAATATATTCTCTAAAGGTTTATTTACTCTTTCTTAACTGTGAGTTTGGAGAAGAGATAAAATATGTCCTCTTTTCCTTTGTTTGTCTTGCGTCTCATACAGTGCTAGTCAGCAGTAAGGACAAAACATCCTGGATGAATGAGTTATTAATGATAAAATTATAAATGATGACTCTATAATAAACCAGTAGAGACTTGAATCATGATAAAAATAAATTGATAAATACGAAATCAAATTACAAAATGAATATTTTCATTTTGTTTAAAAGTGTAAATATAGCTTCCCCTGAGGGTTCTCTAAATAATAAATGATATATGTATTTATGCTAATTAGCACTCTTCCAGCAGACAGTTGTCTGGTTTACCTTTTCCTGAAAGGAGGCAGGAAGGTTTGAGGCTGTGTCTAGATGGAATTTCTTGGGCTGGATTGGAGGTATGAGTGGAGATCCCAAAGCAAAGGGAAACTCTGACCTTATATCTAGGTGCTATGCTCTGAATATTTATGTCAAATTCATATGTTGAAATCTAATCCTCAATATGGTGATAATAGGAGGCGAGGCTTTTGGAAGATGACTAGGTGTTATGGTTTACATGTGGTGTCCCCTGAAAACTCACATGTAAGACAGTGCAAGAAGGTTTGGAGGAGAAATGATTGGGTTATAGCCTTAGCCCACTCAGTGAGTTAATCCTTGATGGGTTTAACTGAAGTGGTAGGATGTGGCTGGAGAAGGTGGGAATCAGGGCGTGGCATTGGTGTATATATGTATATCTGGAGAGTGGAGTCTCTCTGCTTCTTGATCACCATGATGTGAGCTGCTTTCCTTTGCCACACACTCTGCCATGATGTTCAGCCTCATCTTGAGCCTGGAGAGATGGAGCCAGCCTTCTTTGGACTAAGAGCTCTGAAACCATGAGCTCTCAAGTAAACTTTCCTTCCCTAAAATCATTCTGGTCAGAATTTTTAGTCCCAGAAGTGAAAAATCGGACTAAAATACTAAGTAGTAGGGGGCAGAACCTTTATTATGGAATTGCTACCATTATATAAAAGGGGCCCCAGAACTCTGCTTCCCCTCTTCCATCATGTAAGGACACAACAAAAAGGTGCCATCTGTGAGGAACTGGGCCCTCACCAGACACTGAGTGGACTGGTGCCTTCACTTTGGAGTTTCCTGCTTCCAGACTATGATAAGTAAATTTTTGTTGTGCATAAATTTGCCAGTTTATGGTATTCTGCTATTTGCAACCCGAATAGACTAAGAGTAAGCAAGGACCAACTGAGAAGGAAGGGTCTACTATATGGAAATTCATCTTTAATTATAGTCTATATTCAGAAAAGAGGAAAGAAAGAAAAAGAGGGGAGAAAAAAAGATGAGAGAAC
This sequence comes from Callospermophilus lateralis, assembly GCF_048772815.1. Taxonomy (NCBI): domain Eukaryota; kingdom Metazoa; phylum Chordata; class Mammalia; order Rodentia; family Sciuridae; genus Callospermophilus; species Callospermophilus lateralis. The sequence continues at coordinate 71,499,376 of NC_135307.1, read as the reverse complement.
AAGGAACAACAGCAGGAAAATTGACAAAGCCTGGATGTACTTCCAATGGCAAAATGACTGAGGGAAGAAATTTTTATTTGGTTTAGATCTTTGAGCAGTGAAGGAGCAGAGAACTAACCTAGTGGGGTCGACGCTGATTTAAATGGTACTGGTTTATAACTGCTAACATTTGTGTATTTTTTTCCAAGTCTATTTTAGAAAAAGGTTTATCTTGGGAAGACCTTATTTTTTATTATGGCTGGAACACTTTTGTTGGTGGCATTAACTCCATTTGTTTTCATGTCATCAGAATATCGACTTATGTTGAAGGAATGTATTATGTGTTCAAAATCATTAGAGCCATTGGTTTTGGAGACTGTACAATAGTTGAGTTTTAGTAGTCCTGAAATAAAACATGCTATCACAGCAACAGATTGAAACATGATGTTAAATAAAGGATCAAACAGAAACGTTAACTGATTTCTTTGAAAGATGAGATAAAGGTCAAAGCCCTTTAAATAAAGCCTCTTTTAAAAAATAATTCCACACTATTCACCTCTTTCTTATTATCACAGTGATCTCTGATCAAGGGATAAAATAAAAAGTAATTCCTTTCAAACTACAGTCATGCAATGTTTAACAATGAGATAATTTGAGGGATGTGTCCTTAGGTGATTTCATTGATGTAGAGTGTACTTCACAAGCCTAGAAGGTCTATGTCAATTGATGAGGCCTCTTTGTGCATCAAGAGATGCAGAGAACTGAGATGTATGAAGCTGCTTCTGGTTTAACGTGGCATATCTTACAGAAAGCTTTTTTCATTGCTAAGAGCCACAGCCAAGTAATATGATACATGGCATTTTTGGTTGAAAGGTGACGCCAGCAAGCCATTGAGATGATATGATTATGTTAAGATTTGCATTCATATGAATATTGGACTCCTGCTGTCCACCTCAGCCTGCTACGGGACTCTTGGAGAGTTCCCATTGGTTGGGGAAGTGCGGTAGGAGGGAATTCCGGAGGAGGAACCGCCTCTTGGGTTCCGGGAGAAGGCGGGGTTCAGGGAGAAGGCGGCGTGGGTCTACTGGGAATCTTCCGGTCCGCGTATGGAGCATTGGCGGCAATTTCAAAAAATAAAGTTTGTTCCTGCTTGAGTGGCTCCTGATTTTGTGCCCAGCCAGACTTCGGCATTTCATAAGTAGAAGCACATTCTAAAATAACAATAAAAAGTATAATGTAGTAAATGCATACACAGTAACATAGTGCAAAATTTCATTATGCAGTTCATGGCTGGGGTATCTCTGCTTGATCATGCATTATAAACAAAAGTCATATGTGATCAAAATATTAGGCTTAAGGGATTAATCTTATATCTGTATATTATGTAATTTTTTTTAAAAGGCATTTCAAATTCCAGCCTAACATAAAGATGCAATAAGAAGATACCTCTATTCATTTATCAAATGTTTGAAGCTGGGTGCGGTGGTACATACTTGTAATCTCAGCAAGTCAGGAGGCTGAGGCAGGAGGACCACAGTTTGAGGCCAATCTCAACAACTTTTCAAGAAAATTTAGTGAGATTCTGTCTCAAAATAAAAAATATTTTTTTTAAAAAAGGTTGGAAGTGTAGCTCACTGGTAAAGTGCCTCTGGGTTCAATCCCCACTACAAAAAAATCAAATCTTTCTGTAAGTATCATCTGTGAATCATGTATTCATATATAAAATAGCCCACAAATAATTTGGGATATAGAGTTTTAAATTGGAAGTTATTGTCTTTCAGCATTTTAAAGGTCTATCCAATTGTCTCCGACTTCCATCATTTCTGATGATAAGTCAACTGTCAGTTTTCTTATTGTTACTTTAAGGTAAGTAGTCTTTCCCTCTGCTTTTAAAATGTTATCTTTGTTTTGGAGTTTTATAAGTTTAACTATTGTCTATTTTGATGAAGTTTGTTTTGTTATTTATTCTGCTTGAATGTCACAGAGACTCTTTTTATTACTTGTTCTTTTTAGATATATATGACAATAGAGTATATTTTGATATATTATACATACATGCAGTACAACTTATTCTACTTAGGATACCATTCTTGTGGTTGTACATGATGTAGAGTTTCATTGGTCATGTATTCATATATAAATATAGGAAAGTTATGTACAATTCATTCTATTGTTTTTCCTATGCCCATCCTCCTACCCTCCCTTTCGTTCCCCTATGTCTAATCCATTGAACTCTGGATTCCTGCGTCTACTTTGAAAAATTCTCAGCTACTCTAGGTTCCAACATTGTTTTTTTTTTCCCCTGTTTTACTTCTGGAATTCAAATTACAATTGAAGAGGACATTAGACCTTTTCACTAGGTCTAACAAATGTTTCTGAAGTACTTTTCTGTATTTTTCTCTTTTTTCCTCTGACTTCACTAAGGACAATTTCTATTTATTTGTCTTTCTGTTTACTAATCTATCTTCTGTGTATATGTGCATTTGATTTGTTTTAGTTCTAAAATGTCCATTTAATCCCACCCATACACATTTAGTAGATTTCAATTCTCTGGTGAAATTTTTCATCTATTTTTACATATTACCTTATGTTTTAAAAACAGAATAGTCATAATTATTTTAAAGTTCTTATCTCTTAATGTTAATATGTGGATTACCTATGGATCTATTTCTATGGTTTTTTTTTCCTTCCAGTTTTTTGGCCTGATTATTCTGTCTGTTGGTATGCCTAACAATTTTTGACTGGATACTGACATTATGTTTATCAAAAATTATAGTTGCTCTAGTTAATGTCATCTTCCTCTAGAAGATTATATTCTTTCTTCTGCTAGGCAGACAGAGATAAAGCGATGTGGGGAGGGTAACTGAGCATGTTAATCTCATCACAGAATGATCTGATTTGAGACTGATTGCGGATTCTGCAAGATTTAGTCTCTGTTTTCTTCCTATTTCTAATCATAGTTCTTCACACACTTCAACTAAAAGCCTGGTGTGTTCACCAAGGCCATTCCTGTATGTTTTTTTGAAGCCAGTCCTTTGTTTCCTTTTATTTGAAACTAATAAAAGCTCTGCTCCACTTTCAGAACTTTTTTGATTTACTTTTTTCACCTTCAACCTCATGAAGCTTCAGAATTTGCAAATGTATTACCAAAAAGGGTGGAAAAGAAATTTTAGATATAAAATGCTCCCATTTTGTCATTCCAATTCTGTGGGATCACCAAAAGCTTTACTGATTTCTTGTTCCTCAATTTGTGCTTAAATACTTAGACAAAGCCCAGATGTCCAGCTTTTTGCCTATTCTCAGTAACTGCAAAAGACCCACAGGATAAAGCAACTGCACGTTTGACGTATCCCCCTCTATAGAATTTACTCCCATAGTCTTTGTTACTTCAGCAGCTCTCTAGTGCCTTTAAATATATGATTCAGGATGAAGAATTTTAAAAATGTATAGGATTTAGGTGACATATCAACAGTAGGTACTGCAATTATATTGTGATTTTTTTTCCTGCTTAATGATCATTATAAGCTTTCGTGTTTTAAAATATTTCTTATTTTTTCTTTATTAATGAAATAACACGATTTGAAAATTAAAGCTGAGCACAGAACTTCATAAAAAGCTCAAAATTTTGTGAAGGTCAGTGAAGTACCATCAAACTTGACACTGGGAATCCAAAAAAGCTTATCAGAGACTCTACCGAGTGATACTTTTTAAATTCTTGAATTTTAAAATAATATCCTCAAAATGTTTATTTATTTTAAAATTATCAATCTATTAAATATTCCTGATTTGAATTTGTTATTCTTCTGACCCTCTCCCTGCCCCCCCGCACCAACCCACAGGAAGTACCTTATGATTCTTTACGGACAATTCTTTCAATAGGTTTAGGGGATTTCAGGGTTGGTCAAGGAAAACCATATGATCATGAAGTAGCAATAGCATGCAGGAGCTTTACTTCAATGAGCTTGCACATGAAAGAAAGTCCCTGCCAACAGGAGATCATTCAGAGACTAGAGCTGGGGTTGGGAGTGGGAAGAAAAAGAGGATAAGGGAATTTCTCCCAGAGAGGAGAACCAGAGAGGGTTTTGTGGGTCTACCTGAAGTCTGCTCAGCAGCCTGATGGGGGTCTCTGGGTCAGAGGGCTGCAAAGACAGCAGTTGCTTGAGGGGGGTTTTAGCTACAGAGTTGTATTATCCGTGGCTAACGGGTATTGGGTGTTGTTTCAAAGTATGTGTAAAGCATGCAAGTTCCTAAAGCCTGAATATCTGCTTCACTGAGCTGTATCTAAAACAACTGGATGTGTAAAAATTACAGTTTGGCACTGCTGAGTTTTTGAGCAAATTATCAGAACTACTAGTCAACTCAGCATGAAAGTAAAGGTCTTCCCTGGGCCTCTGTGTGGACACTCATCTTAACTTCACATGATAGCTTTTCAGTTTCTTAATTTTCCTTGAAGTTTTGCCCCTGCTTATTCTCAAAGCTATATGTATTCTATTATATTCCTCTCTGTAATCTTGCTCCAGATGGGTCTGCAGATAAATATTGAATAATTTAATGTCTGATAATTTAAAATATTACCTTTATGTCATGCTCTCATAAGCACAGCATAGTTAAATTGAATTATGTGACAAATCACAACGTGTTTATTATGTTGTTTGGCTCTGGTCATTTCTTTTTTTACTTCTAAATCCATATTATTTCAGTTATACCTTCTCACACTTGCAGATTGCAGTCATGAAAAATAAATGACAGGAACTGAAGGGATCTGTAAGAGTTATAGTAGTTGCTGTGTTAAGATGATTAAATTACAGATGATTTTATTCCTTTTACGCAGAGTTCTCCCAAGATTTTTAATAACCAAAGCAATGCAATTATAGAGTTTTAGAATGTTAAATTCAGACATGCAGATAAGTGGCACAATGAAGTGGATGGTCTTTTTGTTAAAATAAGTCTCATTTGAAAGGATTTTTGTGTTAGATACTTTTCCTCTCCTCATTTTAAAGTTTTCCTAGCAATAGTAACAATAAATAAAATGACCTCATTGCAAAATATTATGTTTTACAGTGTTCAAAATAAAAACTGGGGAAGGGAATTTTTCAAACTCCAGATGTGCTCTAAAGAAACGAAGTTGACAAATATTTGTATTTAAATTACATTCTTTCCTTAAAAGTCATGAGGGCGTTAAATATGCTGTATCTTAGTTTCTAATTTTAGGACCACATTCTAAAAGAAGGCATATTTCTAGACTGGAAAAAAAATATTAAGGGGGAAAGTCACCATTTGACTGTTACATGTTATTTGCTTCCTGTCTTTAATTTCAAATCCTATGAAAGAGAATCGGCACATGATTTACACAATCTTATTTCTCTAGGGTCTTGCCTGCATTGCCTTTCTATTTAATTTGATAACAAACTTTTTGCAAGAAGTAGAAATAAAGCTAAGTAAGAACACACCTGAAACAGAAGCTGGAGAATAAAGAAAAAAGTCAAGCCTTGGTAAAAGTTTGAGAATAGAAAAGAGTTGCTTCTTCATAAGCTTCTTATGTGGGTTACATTTCATTGAAATATATTTATTTTAAATTAGTATTGTCATTTTAAAATATTTTGAAAATATAGTGCAAAACTCCACCTTAAACACCAACCTTCCTCATATCAGACTCACTCCTGTTTGGATTTGCATTGGCATTTATATATAATAGAAGCTTATTCTGAAGGCTGTGTTTCATTTTCCCCCACCATGTACCTCAGTAAAGGTAGGTATACACGCATGTGAATCTGTGGGGCTATTTTCATTAGATTCTATTCTTGTACACATTATTTCTTTCACACATTATAACTAACTACCCAATTTTTAAAAAAAAAAAAACTGTATGCATTTTTTACATCTGTTAAACAAAAAACATATTAATTAAAAACAAGTGTGATTGTGATCTGAAGGATTTATTTAGGAAGTTATGGTCCCTATACTACAACAGTATTTGGGGGGGGAGCAGTTAGGAGGGATTAGGAAACCTGGTATTTGACTTTATTTGATGTAAACTTTTTTGAAAAAGGCCAAAAATTCTCTATAGATATAGTGAGCTATGGATATAGATATGTGTATTTCTACCTTTAGTAGACAAATGTAAGAGCCAAAGATCATCTGGGTAGATTACAGAAAGATCCCCCATCTCCTGCATTCAAAGGAAATAGCTGAGCAAGACCCTGAAAACCAAGCACTTAGAACCACAGAGGTCTAGAAATCTGTGAGTGATCAGTCAAGGCAAATCTATTATGCAAACACTGGGGCTTTAGAGAGCATCATCCAGAAACATAGGAAAAGAAAATTCCATGTTTGGGATACTCCTAAGGATATTTATTCTGCATCTGCGTCTCCATCTCTGGACCATCTGGGCTGGTGGAAATGTCCCATCTTTCTCTAGGAAGAGTATGCACTTGTGCTGTGCTAAAATGCTGCAGAAATCTCTTACTTTCTGACAAGGCAGCAGACACTCTTCTCAGAATATCCCTCACCTCCAATCCTAGTTGCCAGGTCAACCATTAAAGTTAAACCTTTGCATAATCTATGAGGGGACATGCTGGGCTAGATAAGAAGATCCTATATAACAAAGAATTGTAAGAATTCATTGATCTGTACTGGAAAATAGAGTTTGATCCAGCCACATAGAATATAAAACTGCCCGTGCAAGAAATCATTGGTTTGGTAGCACCTGCTCAGGACATGGTATTTAACACCCTAAGAAAGGAATGTAGAGGATGGAGCAAATGTGCTACTGGGGTAGCTCTTGGAAACAAGGAAAAGGAGTGATAAGCACATGAGAAATGAAAATGCTTGAGTTGGCCCACTAGTGGGTAGGGAAAGGTAAAGGAAGGAATGAAGAGGTGGAGTGGAGTGGGAATGCTGGGATGGATACATAAGGCCAAAGACCAACCAGAGAATTATGCTCCACGTTCACTCCCGGCCACTCACTGCAAGTTCCTTTTATATTTCTGTATGTCTCTATCATGTAACTCTAAGTGCATTTCTTTGATAATTGTGAGCCATCACATAAAACAACAGCATGGACCCCTTTTTTGTCCTTTTACCTCAGTGAAATGGGGACCCCTAAACCAAAAAGTAAATGTCTGCACTTTTAATTCCGTGGAATCATTCTTGGGTCCTCTAGAGGGAAGGCTCCTTCTTTGGATAATGAAATATTTTGTGAGTAGATGCTTCCATGGAGTTTTGAGAAACATCACCTCCTTTCCTTCAAGTCAAGTATCTGAGATAAATAACAGTGTTAGGTTTTGAGTGACAGCACAACACCTCAACTTTATAAAAGTGTGTGTTGACAGCTAGGAAGCTTGGGCTTCCATAGATAATTATCAACTAGCTGCTTCTGGGTGAAGGATACATGAAAATACAATCACTTCCCATCAGAGTCAATCCAATGCCATTTTTTTAACTGGGAAGCATTTTTTAAACTGGGAGATCCATGTATTTACAGCTAAGTGCCAAGTTTTCCAGAGGTGGCGATGTGTAATAATTTAATGGAGTTATTCAGTGTTATAGTTTGGATCTAGAATTTTACCCAAAGGCCCATGTGTTAGAAGCTTGGTCCACATTTTGTAGCAATACTGGAAGGTGGTAAAACCTTTAAGAGATGGGGCCTGGTGGAAGGAAGTAGGTCATTGAGGGCGTGTTCTTGAAGGAGATTTTGGAATCCCAGCCCCTTCCTTGCTGCCATGAGGTACACCTGCCATGATGCACTGCCTCACCACAAGTCCAAAAGCAACAGAGCCATCCAACCATGAACTGAAACTTCTGAAACTATGAGCCAAAATAAACCTTTCCTCCTTATAAGTTTTTTTTTTTTTTAACCTCATGTATTCTGTCACAGTGACAGAAAGCCGAACCAACACAATGTTGACTGTGGCATAAAATAAAAAGTGAAACAAATCAAGCAGAAATTCAGGCTGTTTATTTTGTGCTAAAAAGTTTCTGCTTTCTCTATGACAGAATGTAATTAACCTGCCACTGGATATTGGGCAAGGTCCCTTTCAGTGAGGTATGATTTATCCCCTACAGACTGCGTCTCAGAAAAGGAATAAATCCTATACAGAGCTCCATGGACTGCTTTAAGTGCTTAGACATCTCTTAACTGAGACTTTGTTGGGGTAAGTCTAATCAGATAACAGAAGTGATCTTTGAGGGAAAGAAACTTGGCTCCCTTAGCCACTGTTCCTGGTACCAGGAATAACTGGAGGCTCTTATTGCTGGTTTGCATAATGGTGACATCTATGAAGCTGAATAAAGCTAAATGGAGTGCAATGATGAGGAGCAGTCCATGCTGGATCCTGTATTGCAGAATATATTGCTAGTGACCAATTGAGGAGATGCAGACTGGCCTGTCCCATTCTTGCACAGGATCTATAAAATGACTTTCCTAAGACTCTGAAGCAAATGTAAATTACCCATACTGAGTATGAAGCTGTCTGCACACAGCCTGCTCTGTTGGAGGGCAGGAGTTATCTGGGAGATCCATGTATTTACAGTTAAGTGCCAAGTTTTCCAGGGCATCTCCTAGTGCCTGGGGGGGGGGGGAGACATAACAAATTTAATGCCAATACCAGGGCTGGACCCATATTGAAAGACAGAAGAGCTAGAGCAGGTTTAGGGATAGAACATATGTGGAAATCATCCAGAACATCAGAAAAGAAGGAAAGACAGTCACCCAAAAGACTTCAGCTAAGAGACTCTTCTTTAGGGAAGATGCAATGTCGGAAGAACCTGCTAATTTCACTCATGAAAGCTTGTTCTTTAACCAGCAATTGTTACCCCAAGATATTATTTGCCCCACAGAGGATGCCTGGCAATGTCTATAGAAGTTTTCTGGTGGTCATAACCAAGGTAGGGCTGGAGGTGCTATTGCCATCTAATGGGTAGATAAGGTTGCTGCTAAATATTCTCAAATGCATGGGACTGCCCCACACATTTGGCCCCAAATGTAGGTGGTGCCAAACTTCAACCCTTACTGTGTGGTGCTGCAACATTTTTTTTCTACTCTTTTTGTATAAAGATCTGATAAAATAATCAATAATAATGGGCAATTCTCCTGGGAATATATCCTAAGGATACCAAAAAAAAAATATGAAATTAAGTTACATTTTATTTATAAATTTGAAAAATTGGCAACCACATAAATAACCAATAATAGAGAATGATTTGTCTTTCTTTCTTTCTTCCTTTTTTTTTTTTTTTTTGGTACTGGGAATTGAATCCAGGGGAGCTTTATTTCTGAGCTATATCCCCATTATTTTTGAGACAGGGTCTTTGCTGAGGGTCTGGCAAAGTCTCTGAAGCTAGCCTTGGACTTGTGATCCCAAGTCACTAGGATTATAGGCATGTGACACCATGCTTGACTAGTAATGAATTTTGATCTTGCCACCTAGTAGAATTTTTTGTCCTCTTAAAAATGATTGCACTGAAGAATATTTGGTGAGATTAAAAAAAAAAAAAGGCAATAGCAATATCACTATAGTCTAAAGGTTGTATTTCCCCCAAATTCGTATGTTGACACTTAGTCACCAAAATGAGAGTGTTTAAAAGGCATGGCCTTTGGGAGGTGATTAGTTGATGAGGGCTCTACCCTCATAATGGGATTAGTGCCTTTATGATATGAAGAAGACCCTGTAGTTCCTCTCACAATCTGAGGATTCAGTGGGAAGGAGCCATCTATAAACTAGAAAGCAAGCCCTCACCAAATACCAGATCTGTTGTTGGCATTTATTTGAGACTTCCCAGCCTCTGGAACTATAAGGAATACATTTCTATTTTATTTTATTTTATTTCTATTGTTTAAAAGCCAGTCTATGGTAGTTTGTTAACACAGTCTGGACAGACTAAAAACAAATATTAAATGATCAAATTAACTGGACAATTGAATATACTCATACTGCACAGGGTTGTAGAATTGACCTTTAGTCTTACATGATTGCCCCGTACCTGGATCTCACCACTCTAGATCCTCATATTTCCTGGGGTCTTTTTCAATTTCAAGTCCTCCCAGAAGACTTACTGGGAATGGAATAGACTAGAGCATTAAATGAAATTGTCCTGTTCCAGTTAATAACAGCTAACCTCTTAAAGAAAAGTATGTTAATCTCCCAAAAGCTATTAGCCTCTAGTCTGATTCCTTGGGTGTTCTATCTATCTATCTCATTGTTCTTCTCATGCAAGGTTAAGGCGCCAGGCCTATCTGCTTGAGAAAGCCAAATATGTCGGTCAAGTGTATTGCTCCTGACTTCCGGGAGCGATAAAAAGAATTTCTGTGAAACCTCCTTTGCTTTGGTACCAATGACTCTTTGCCGCAGTCCGGCTGCAGCAAACTAACCGGGGGGTGATGAACAACTTGTGTAGATTGATACAGCAGGAATGGAAGCCGTTTATTGTAGGACTGGAGCGATATTTATACATTCCACACAGCTTATCTTAATTAACATAAAATAGATACATCAGTCAACCAATAAGGAATCTCCACACTTAATGGCTCGCTGGCATTACTTCACAAACCACTCTCTCTGGCATTTTGCCAGGCGCCATCCAGACTTGTTTACAGACTCTAACAACTCTTCACTAAATAATTTGCCTCCTTAATAGAAATAGGTTATTTATACTTTTTCTTATGGATAAAGATTCTCTAGTAATCTCTTTGACAATAGTTACCCATCTTTCACCTAGAAGCCAGGGGAAGTTTTAGGCAAAATAAATTTCATTTCTCCATCACTATGTCTGTGTAATTATTTGATCCATTCCTTTGATGACCATAATCCTATCTGGCCCAGTCTTCCCTCATAGATATGGTGTGTTGTTGTAAATTTAAATCTATGGTTAGTCTGTCTATGGCCCCTCTGGCCATGGAAGGCAAAGTGTAGTTCTGGCTACCCCATAGGGTTAGAACTGTCCTGTTTCCTAAAGAGAAGTAGTTTTACAGAAAGTGAAATTATATTTCCTTGTGTGCATAGTAATTCTACGTGTTAACAGAAGCAACACACCAAGGAATCCATTGGAAAAGAGTTGAAATAAATGTTGAGTAGTCATTTCTATTTTCTGACCTTAATTAAGCCAAGTATTCAGTGTCTCTCATACTCAAAGCCTCTGAGCTCGGGCCCCAGTGTGGCTCATCCAGACCATGTTTCCATTTGACAGCAGAGGAGACTTTCCTTTAGTCCCTTCAGTGAATCATAATGTTGTAGATCTCTCTGTGCAGGTTTAGGCAACGGATGGTGTTAACATGGATCTCTATAAAGTTTTGTTTATTGTCAGTGTTTTTAATTGGACCATTCTATTGGCTATGTTATAATTTCAATTTAGAAAAGGTATATGTCTATTTCTCTGCCTCAACAAATGTTTAATTGTTGTTTCTCTTTAGTTGGAAATTTTTTTTCAGTAAGCCTTCTGCTCTTTCTCCTTGCCAAGTAAGTGAGGTTATTGTAATTTTAATTTAAGCTCAAGGCTCTTTATTGTGTATTCAAGTTTTTTCATGCTGCACACACAGTGGCACATGCCTATAATCCCAGCGGCTCAGAAAGCTGAGGCAGGAGAATCACAAGATCAAAGCTAGCCTCAGCAATTTAATGAGGCCCTAAGCAACTCGCTGAAATCCTGTCTCTAAATAAAATATTTTAAAAGGGGTGGAGATGTGGCTCGGTTGTTAAGACCCCTGGATGCAATCCCTGGTACCAAAAACAAAAGGATTTTTGTGTGTGGACATGACCAACTGTTATCCATAATGCTTCCTTATTTTTTCCCACTACATGCAACAGACTGAGGATCCTATCCTGATGACATCTTCCTAATAACCTGGATAAATGAGTATGAAGAGTTGTCATATTAGAGCCCAAGCCAACTAAGTGTGGATGACCCCACAGTCCTGAGTGAGGACTAAAGGGCACGGGGTTCATTCTCTGTCACTTTGAGGATTCCTGAAGCTCAGACAGAAATCCACACAGGGCTCAGTGGCAGTAAAAAGAGCAGAAGCTCAACCTTGATGTTTCTTTGGACACAATTGAGGAAGAGATCTTCAGCGGTGGTAAGAAAGGTGTTCAACTTTTCAGAGTGCGGCTTGATACATGTTCAGAGAACCAGTTTCTAAAGTGGGTAAGGTGTCCTGTACCCTTAAGAGGGAAGATGTCTGAGTTCCAATCCTAGAGCTGAAAAAGAAGAACTGTTTAGTCCTTTGGACAGAAAATGCTTTGTAAAGACTTCTGGAAATTATCTGAGGAAGGGTGGACGCCAAGGAAGAAAGGAAGGCATTGAGACCACTAATGAGGCAGGGTCTCCAACAATGTAACTCCAACAGTAGAACATTGGCAGAATTGTAGTTTCACATAAATTGTACATGTACCATAAATATAAGTTGTTCTGCAAAGGGACAAGTATAGTCTTTCAGTAGAAAATACAGGTTATAAAGCTACAACTAAAGTAACTGAGAGCACATACTTCAATTTAAAATGTCAAGATAACTGCAAAAAAGACTATATAAAATGGCATAATAAAACTAAGGATAAATAGGCATGTCCAGAGAAACAAAATAAAACTAAAGGACAAATACAAACTAACAAGGGCATAAGAAGTGAAGTCCACATTCGTAAGCACTAAAATGTTAAAGAATATACGACTGAAGTGGGCAATTAAAATATAATCACTCCAGCTAATAGCACAAGCTAAACATGCAAGTTCGGATGCTGGGCTTGTCTTAACAGCCTGTCACTTCATTCCCCACCCCCACCTAATCCATCCCACTCCACACACCCACCTTCTCACCCCGACAAGAGCAAATGGGTTCCTTTGAAAGAGTCATTTACTGAAGCTCTCAGAATTCCTATTTCAGGATTTGTCCAAGGCAGGCTTTCACTGTGTGGCCTCCCAGGGCTCAGGCCCAAGGGGGGGGCCTCCAGGCACATTGTCAACTTTCAGGCAGAAACGGTTCCCACCTGACCCTGTCCTATCTGCCTTTTCTTCCTGACCCGAAGGCGCGTACAATACCGTGGCCCACTTCCATCTCAAGCAGTATGTTGCCATAGATACAGGTTTTGTCTTGTTAGTTTCATTTTTTTTTAAGCTCTGTTGTTATTTTATTTTATTAAAATAATTTCCAATCAATTGAATCATGTGAATCTGGGCTCTTCTTTTCTCATGCCTGGGGGACATCCTACCTGGTGGTTCACAAAGCCGACACTTTGAGGAGCATTGTGTGTTCTCCTAGGAGCAGCCACTTAAAGGGTAGATGTAATATCCAAAAAGAAATCAATTGTCTTTTTTTAAGATAGTGTGTGTCTCTTTTAAGGACTAGCCTTATAAAGTAGTCCTTAATGACATTTTCTAGGGCTTTCCTCCTGCAGCCCATCTGGTGCACGTAAGAAGGACAGTGCCCTGCAACTCACAATGTATAGAATTGTGGCTTTATTTGGCCACATATCTTGGTGGTTGCATCCTCACACTGTCAAACACAGCTCCTTTTACTATCAAAAATGCCCATAGTTCTGCCCAGAGATCCATGCTAGACAGGTCACAAATGATCAGTCTCTGAATTTGGGGGTCAAGGTTGAATATATTTGTTCTCTCACAGCTTTGATGATATTTTTCTTTGATTTTGGTAATAGAAAGTCCAGGGCCAGGGTGATTTTTATTGTTTGATGGTAATTTTTCTCTCCCTCTATCTTGCTTTTAGATTTTTAAAAAATTTTTATTTATTTATTTTTTAATTTCATATTGTGATCCAACATATGGGAAATTCATTTTTTATGATGTTGAGGCCTTTGTGATCTCTTTAATATGAAGAGTAGTATCATTCATCTCTGGGAAAATATACTTTATTGTTTTCTGATATTGAAATTTCCATTATGGAGAT